>NC_089782.1:20990621-21033121 GCF_040412425.1 Macrobrachium rosenbergii
TGTGCAGCAGAGATAGATATTCTGAATTATAGTTATGTATAATGGTATGTTGGCTGCTTTTGGTATATATCCGTTGATATGTGGGTAGAAAAATACAAATTCGAACACACCTATCTGTACACTCACACACACACACACATATATATATATATATATATATATATATATATATATATATATATATATATATATATAAATGAACATGTATATATATATATACAAATATATAAATATATTATATATATGTATATAAATATATATATATATATATATATATATATATATATATATATATATATATATATATATATATATATATATATATATATATATAAAGTTACATGATACCAAATAATAGTTGATAATAATACATTAAATAAGGAACATGGGAATCATAAAATACTATAAAATTGAGAAACTTTTATTTGTGCTACATGGGTGGACGTCTATGGAGAAGTGAGTACATTTCCCCTCTCCAATACAAGGTACTACACGCCAGTTCTCCCTCTTCCCCTCAGCATCCTCAGTCGTCTCCCCTCGACCCTCAGCGGGGTCCGTCGCCCCTCTAGAACTTCTCCGCCATTGCTGATGCTGCTGCGTGGAAAGGGAGAGAAAGAGAAAGAGGGAAGAGTGTTTTAGATTTTCTGTCTCATAATTTGAAGATATTTTTATCTGTTTTTACGCTTCAAAAGTTTTTTCATATATATGAATATTTTCAGTGGATTAGATAACCTCTTTTAACCGTGGATCCGATGTCTACGTAACAGTGAACGAAGTAAGAAAAAATTAGGTAACAGCATCTCGTTTTACGGTTAATTGTCACACATTGCGTGTTAACACGAACAATTTGCGTTTTACTTATATTTATAGAATATTTAATTCACCTCTCATTTGGTATTACCGACGTGAATAGTTGTCGTCTTGGCAGAGCGTAATGGCGGCGATGGAGTCATCGGCGGACGGAATCAGCGACGCTACGTTAGACTCTCCGATCCGATGGAAGCGTCGCTCTCTTTTCTACACAACTTTACATGTCTGGAAAAAAATATAAGGATCTTTATTTTTAACATATTATATATATATATAAATTATATGAATCTATTTTATATATATAATCTTTTTTAATTCCCTAGGTGCCAACATAAAAGTTTACTTAATCCGTATTTATTCTTCAGGTACCTGAATTACTTTTGTATCTTAAATAGTTATTCGCAGGTGAAAAACACAATATAATTAGTTATTCATTATTTTCTGACACAGGATAAGTGTCATTACTTATTTTTAAGAAGGGTGAAACAGAAAATATAATTCATTTATCTATGTATAATTGCTTTCCTAAGAAGGAATAATTATATATTTTCTTTCGTTTGACAGTGCCTTCAGATTTTTAAATGTTAAGCATTGATTACGTATTTTTATCACATTTTATTGCAAGCTTGCAAAGGCAGATTTTTTCTTATACATACTTCATATAAATTTTATATATATATATATATATATATATATATATATATATATATATATATATATATATATATATATATATATATATATATATAATATATATATATATATATTAAAAATATTTATATAGTGATATTTTATTATATATATATTTTGCTATATAATAATTTTATTAATTTTCAAGTGATATTTTATTATATCCACTGTATTTTGCTGTATAATAATTTTATTAATTCAGCAGTAGTTTTATATATATATATATATATATATATATATATATATATATATATATATATATATATATATATATATATATATATATATATATATATATATATATATATAAATACATAGTGAACAAGTACAATGTGTATGATAAAATAGTACGCAAAAATGTAAGACAAGCACATTTTTGCTTCTCTTCTATTTTTATTATGAACTCTCTTATTCATCTAGTTTTTAGATCTCGCTAACGCCAAGTCATTAAATTTCATCCAGTATCTACAATAAACATCCTGCAGCGCACAATAGTATAATAAAGAGTTACATTATGGCAGCAAGAAAAATATGCGGAAAACCTGCGAAAATAAAACCCTTTTATAGCCTCTAGGCAACATTAAAGTACGATTGAAAACGTCAAAAGCTTATCCAATATTTAACGAAGACTTGAAGTAGAGTTGATTTTATACACACACACACACACACACACACACACACACACATATATATATATATATATATATATATATATATATATATATATATATATATATATATATATATATATATATATATATATATATATATATATATACACACACAAAGTGGGTGAGACTTAGTTTGTTTGATTATATCTTCAATTATCAACTGATCAAGTTTCATAATTTTTGTTGTTGTTAGAATAATGGAGAATCTCGTACCGAGTGTATTTCTTTCCGCACGACCACTTTAATCTTTACGAAGGCATCCATTGGCTTTAAATTTTTCTTTTCCTGGCTAAAGAACCCTCTTCTGTTTTCTGGAAGCGATTACTTTTATAGTTTTTTCATCCGCTGCTGTTTTATTTTCTTTGGTAAGAAAATCAACTCTCCCTAGATATTGGAAAGTACTGATAATTTCAGTGACAATTTTAAATACCCAGCATTTACCGGATAACGACTGATATGGGATCCAACGGACAACTTTGTAAAGTTTTAATTTGAATTCGTTAGAAAAATCTCGGCAAAAACGATGATCTGCGTACAGTAACTGCATTCGACATTGGTAGCATAATCCGTAAAAAGTTTGTAATAATGCCATATGGTCATTATTTTATGTCACCTTGTTTTTTGTGTAATATTTTACAGTAAATTCAGTTTAAACGAGCGAAATGTCCAGCTATAAATTTAGTGTGAAATTTTATTTATAAAAGTATCTATTGATTTTTGCTGTTTACATAAATATAAACATTATGTATATACATATATAAGTATTTATGTACATATACAGTGTATATATATTATGTGAGTAATTTTCTGTAACCGGATATCATTATTGCTTTTTTATTATTATTATTTTTTTTGGTTCACAAAACCCGCGATAACTTTACTGAAAGTAGGTATGAAATACCTTTCATTATCAATTAAAAAATACTAAAAAATGCGATAATCAAAAGTCTGTTCTTGAGATTGGTTGCCAAGTACTAGAGATTCCGCTTACAGAGAATTATTAAACTTGACTTTGCCAATGTATTGGCAAAATGGTGCCTTCGTAATAGTTATAGTAATCATTTTTATGAATAAACATTAATATTATTTTAAAATTGTATTTTCTCCAGAAAACAAATTTCTTGATTTCCGTTTTCCTACTCGTAAATTTTTATTACCAATATTTAGCAGAAACAACTTTATTGCGACAATTTTTTATTAAGTAAATTATCTTAATTGTCTTTAGTTACTGTTTTTTCATGTACATTTTTTCTATAGTTGCCATATTTTTGCATGCACATTTTTTGTCTTTAGCTGCACTATTTTATCATATATTTTTGAGGGAGCAAAAGTTGTCTCAGCTGGGAATTAGTCGATATGAATTCTTAAGTTAAATTCCACTTCACCACTTTTTAATATTTAGATGATTCCAGGTTTTCTTTTGTTCTGTTAATTTGAGAGGTACTACCAACAAAATAATTTTTGTATCTAATAATAAATTTTTCAGTGTCCATATTTATTCTTTAGATATGACGCATTCATATAATGATACGCATAATATACATCAGTGCGTAACTGACATCCATGCATGTCTGTGGTCACACGTTCAGTATCATATAATTTTGTTTGTACATATATGTCAATTTTTACTATATTTAAAATGCACTTTGGAAAAGATAGAAACTGAGAGAGAGAGAGAGAGAGAGAGAGAGAGAGAGAGAGAGAGAGAGAGAGAGAGAGAGAGAGATAAATGGTTTACGATTTGCTGTTAGTATTTTTTCATAGTTTTAATTGTGTGGGTTAGTTATCGCTTACCAGATATTCCCAGTTAAAAAATCTAGCTTTTATGAGTAATCTGCAAAAACTCAAGATTCCTCTTGAACATATTACTAAGAGCTGTAGAACTGTTTTGTGCATTTTGCCTTTAAGTTAATCTTGCTTAACAAACATTTGAAAGATTAAAGGTAATTAGAGGAGCAATTTCATTTAATTTGTTTTCATTCTGAATGTTCTGTCCAATCTTAGAAATTGAGAGAGAGAGAGAGAGAGAGAGAGAGAGAGAGAGAGAGAGAGAGAGAGAGAGAGAGAGAGACTGATATATTTTAAAGGAAGCTTGCTGACATGAACCGTAATCAAAGATCTCGAAAAGCCAGCAAAAATAGCAGACGTCAAGAGAAGGAGCGAGGTGGTGAATTTTCGATTTCTTACCGATGAATTTGTCAAAAGACATATCCTTGAACCCCAGGCATCGAATCAAACATTGAACAACAGACTTCGCCGGTATGCAATTGTCTGGGGAAAGTTAGGATATAGGCTTTGCCTTCCATCGCTTCGACTTTCTGATTTTCCCCCGAACAAATACATCTGTTGGGGGGAAGTGGAGTGGCACTGGGGGTCGTGTGGGGTGTGGGGGGGATGCACCCTTGGCATGGCACTGGGTGATCATTAAAGAAAACGTCCCGCTAAGGTACTTACGCCGAGGAATTACCTTTGTAAGTTGCCTTAGATTTGGGGTGCGGTCTCGAGCAGTCGCGGAATATTTCATAAAGGTTCTCTCTGCATTAAGAGGAAGTGACCCCCTTTTTTACCTCTAAATGGGAGCTTTACCGTCAATGATGGACTGTCACTTTATTTGACATTTATCTCTCTCTCTCTCTCTCTCTCTCTCTCTCTCTCTCTCTCTCTCTCTCTTGTGCTTTGACGTTAGGCTATTGCTTCTCTTGTAGTGGCTGGATCGGTTTTTATTATCAGAAAATTAAACGATGCCTTTTTATTAATTCATTATAGTGGTGCCATAGCCTTTGGATGACGACGAGTAGAGTATGTATCTATGTATTTATGTATGTATGTATGCATGTATGTATGTCATAGTTTTCTCTTATCTTAATATATATCTAAAAGAAAGCAAAAATAATTCCATTTTCAAATATTGGGTGATGATATTTTATGCGCTAATGACGTCCTAATGAAAAGCACATCGTTAGTACATATTGACGTAATGCCAGCGCTGATCTCTATATCAAAATTTATTGCGTTCTGAAACAGGATTTGTTCGGATAAAAACAAAGCGTTTCTCACCGGGGCTGTTTTTCTCCCGGAGCACCGCCAGCTTATTATTTGAGGCAGTGGCAATAGCGCCGGGTCGAAACCATGCCACTCATCGAATTTTTACGCGGATATGCAAACATATCTGTAACGCGACTTCGTCCTGAGAATACGGTAAAATCCCACTCAAAACCGGAATTCCCGAAAACCGCCGTTGTTACGGTTCGGGTAAATCTTCTGGGAATTTTGTAAAGCTGAAATATATGTGGAACATGGAAGAGGTTTAAGAGGCCTTTTGGGCATTCTATCAATACCGCATTGGTCCCTCGGCTTCTGATATTAGGTAATACGTCCATCTCTGAGACTCGATCGCGTTGTTCGTCTTATCTTGTATGTTCCAACCTCTGCTGCACTTTGTTACCTGTTGGAGGTTGGGATCTACCTTTTTTTAAAGAAAAAATATTAAATTTTTTTACGTAGAGAGTTCATGTTATGTCAGACTAGTTGGGATGTAGGCATGTTGATTTTTACGTGTTTTATTAGAATACGATAAAGGCAGGATTTGAACTGAAGGTATCATAAAAAGAATTCTTTTATGAAGTAATTTAGAAGTAAGTTATCTTTGTATTTCTTTGGTTGCAGCTCAGTATCTGTCACCGAAAAGAATAGCGGTGATGATGATATCGCTTTAACCACCGTTACCATCACAAGCATAATATCTGTTATTAGTATTACCCTCAATATTATTTCCAACAGATAGGTTCATCTTAGTCCGACGTTGACTGCCTTTTTATTGGCGTTAGATGGTGGTGATATGTACATTCTTTGTAGTTTTTTACTTTGGTTTTTTAACTTGAAATGTTGATGGACGTGATATCGACGAAGTTGTTGAGTTTATTTTGTGATTAGGATTATATGCTTTTGCACTGTCAAGTATTTTCACTTTACGCATGAATTATGTTCTTGTTCTGTGTAATATTAAAACTGGCCTTTTTAAAAATTTACATATGCAGTTCCATTTCTGTTTCAGATTTGACAAATCTAAAGACCGGTATGCGCTAAATAAAATAAATGGGAAACACGTTTGTAAACAAACGCAGCTATAAAGCTATGGGTTTGTACTCCCTGTATCTATGGGTTGCGCACCTGCATCGATACTCATATTGAGATAAAAATGTCAGATTAATAAAGAATTTATTAAGACCAAAGCAATACAATCTCCAAATATACAGCGAGACGTTCTAGACTGGCAGATTCCAGAGAGCCCCCCCCCCCCTCTCTCTCTCTCTTCCCATCTTCATATGGTGTAAAAGAGGAAATTTCATTCATAAACCCTAAACGTTAATCTCGCAGCTTGCAACTCGTAGTCCCGTTTGTTCTCGACAATTAATTAAAAGAAATTCATAATCTATTCTATGCATCATGTGCAAAAAAACGATAATCCTCCTAAGACCATCGCATTTCATTTGAATGAATGTTTAGTCGAATTTCTATTTAAATGGAAATTTCATCCGTTCAAAAATGGAGTCCAGCGACAAGACCCAGGTTATGACAAGCCACTTGGTATTCGTTAATTTCGGCCTTTTGCCAAGCGATCTGTCCTCTAGTGCTTCGTTACGTATACGGATTCGTCTAATCGGTGATTTTCATATCGCATATTCTTTTGTGATTTGATTTGCTCGCTTCTTTTCTGCTTGACACTATCAATACCTCCTTGTTTTCTTCGTCTCCTTTCCTCCATGTCAGTTTGATCGGAACGTCTTCCACCTGAATTAAAGTGTATTAGCTCGTATGCCAAGGGATTCTATAAGAGCATAGACGAGGCGTGCCAAGGGGTTAGCGTGGAGTGCCTACTTGCCTCCAAACCTTGCTCAATCGTGCGACCTTGGGGTTCCCCCTTTGCCATCTAGGCTATTGTGAGTGGTCGAAATTCCAAGCTAAGCCCCTGAATGGCTGCCGTTTATCTAAGCTTTCCGTTCTTGCCGGTGGATGAGGAAATGGCACGATGTGGACGAGTGGGTCTAAGAGAGCGTCGCGGAGGAGTGGAGATGGGCTTTAGGGAGAAAGACGGGGAGGGCACGGAGGAGGCCAAGGAAAAGGAGGGGGAGGGACCACAGATGCCGTCTCTTGAGTCCTCCTTGCCGGCCCCTACCGTCGTTTCCATTAGGAGGTACTACCAGGGGTCTTCTTAGGCTCTTGAAGACCGCAGCCGTGCGAGTATTCAGCGACGTCCAGGATTTCATATATCGCAGTTAAGGAGAACGTTTTGGATAGGGGTAGTAGGCGAAGGGGGTAAGAGGAATGAGGGTATTATTGATGCTACTAATGGAAGAGGAGAGGCACCGCTGGCACTAGGCGAGAGGTTTTCAATGCTTCACGAGACTTTGGAGATGAGACTTGGCATCAACGGCTGAGATTCAGTGCTAGAAAGGCTCTTAGTGGGAGACTGCACATCGTAAGGTGTGGGCGAGGGGGGAAGTGGGAGGTACCCCTCTCTTGGAAGCGGTTGGGGAAAGGGGCTTTCGAGCACCATTGGCTCTCGTCCTCAACGGAGCCGGCTTGGATAATCTGAAGGACCCGAAGACGAGGGAAGGAATATCACGCTCCACTGTACTTATTGGGTTCGATTAGACATCCTGGTGTATTTATCAAGCTCTGGTAGTTATAGTTT
This sequence comes from Macrobrachium rosenbergii, assembly GCF_040412425.1. Taxonomy (NCBI): domain Eukaryota; kingdom Metazoa; phylum Arthropoda; class Malacostraca; order Decapoda; family Palaemonidae; genus Macrobrachium; species Macrobrachium rosenbergii. The sequence continues at coordinate 20,998,488 of NC_089782.1, forward strand.
CATATATTCCAGGAGTTCGAATTACACACGTTTCATTCTTAAGGCATTCACCTATTTGCACTGGAATAATTGCCAGTAATACGTGTTAACTGCGAAGCTAGCTACCTAATATCCTTTCTTTTATAACCAAAAGTTGTCTGTATTGCATAAGTCGTTGCTTTTTAGAAACCATATTAAATCAGCTCTTGTGGGATATCTTACTCTTTAAGATATAACGCATAATTCATGAGAAATCTGTATCTTCCCTCCCTTCCTTAATTAACGTCCATGTTGGTCATTTTATAGATGTATTCGTAATGACAATAATGTCCAAGATCATTTTGTTCCAAGTATTGCTTGAGGCTCTGTCCAGCAATTAATACAAATAGATATGCAATTATATTCATCATTGTGATAAGTAAGTTTCTTTATGTGATGAATGATTTCATTAGTAAAAGTAAGATTCCCTTGACCAAATGAAAAATAGGAAGTGTTTCCAGCGATTAATAATGTACATAACAACCCCTTTGATTTAAATGTATAATCCATGAGTGTCTCTTAAGTACGAGATAAAAACGCTGCAAAAAGAACGATCCATTCTGAATTTATATCCTAATCGTCAGCCTCGATAGTGACAGATAGATTGAGGCGAAGGCGAATTAATTACCCGTATATATGCCACCCATCAGGCGACGGCAATCACTAACTTTAAAAGACGAAAATCTGATACGACTCTCGCGTGCATCTATCAGCAAATACTTCGCAGCAGTCAATAAAACAACAAACACCAGCTTCAGTTTTCGAATTCACAAAGATTTATTAATGGAATATCAAGTGCCTACCAATAATGCTGGAAGTAAGGGATTCTAAAACTAGACTCGCCTTTTAAACCGGGCTTGAGCTGCCTTGCCTCGTTTGGGTTATTGTGGGGTTCTGGGGTAAGTGATGTTGGGAGATGGGATGGAGGGATGCTGGTAAGGAGAGAGAGGAGAGAGGAGAGAGAGAGAGAGAGAGAGAGAGAGAGAGAGAGAGAGAGAATGGTGTGCGATGGGAATTGATACAGTTCCTCTCTGTCAATCAGTCTGGCGTTTTGCGAGAAAAGTTGAGGGTCTCTTCCCATCGCGATAATTTGGAATGTAATCCACGAAAATGGTGAAAGACCACTCTATAAAAAAAAAAACTTTCTTGCTGTGGGAGTCTTTTCACTCTACTTCCAATCTGAATCTGAGTTCCGGAATACAGTGCAAAGTCTTAATAAACCTACCTCCTCCTCCTCCTCCTACTCCTCCCCCTTTTGGAATTACTGCAGGCCCGAAGTATCTGCAAGCTCATTTGAATAGGTGGAATGTGATAAGCTAAGGTAAGGATATGACGCACGCCGGTCGGTAGAATAGACGGGGGGGTTCCTCGCACCCAAAACAAAGAGAGAAACGGATTTAAAACACCAGTTCTAGTTGGGGTACTGGTAGAAGAGAGAGAGAGAGAGAGAGAGAGAGAGAGAGAGAGAGAGAGAGAGAGAGAGAGAGAGAGAGAGAGAATGGAAGACGTGGGCTTCATAAACTTAACGTTTTTGTTAACGAGCTGTTTCCTTTAACTGGGTTGGTTGAAGGTCTGAAAGTAAAATAAGATATAGCTACAGGTTTTAAGAAAAATCACAAAAAATGTCTTGTACTTGAATACATACACACCCACATACACACACACATATATATATATATATATATATATATATATATATATATATATATATATATATATATATATATATATATATATATATATATATATATATATATATATATATATATATATATATATATATATATATATATATATATATATATATATATAGATAGATAGATAGATAGATAGATAGATAGATAGATAGAGAGGGAAAGAGAATACGAAGAAGTGAGCAGTCTTTTTATTTTAAGCTTTAAGAATGATTGTAAAGTCTTATTAGGATTTTAAATCTCTCTCTCTCTCTCTCTCTCTCTCTCTCTCTCTCTCTCTCTCTCTCTCTCTCTCTCTCTCCATGTTTAGATGGACTGGTAAGCATAGCAGCAATTTTCGAAATAATGGAAAAAAAATAAAGGTATATTATTCTATTCATATCTCACAAAAACTTGCATTTTTTCTTTTTAGCTGTAATTTGAACTTAGTTGCCTTGTAAGAAGAATAACAATAAAACAGGATGATGCAGATTCTGTTATTTTTCCTTTTTATACATTAATGAGATTATTAAATAATCTTACTTCTCATTATTGCAAATACTCAGGACAGTAAAAATTAATTCTATTGCTAACATCAGCAACAACAAGAAAGATAATTATAATAACAACAACAATAATAGTACGCAATTGATCATTGCTAGTAATGATAATAGTATTGAATGAGAAAGTTAATGCTGCCAAAATATTTTTATTGCATCTAAAGAATGGTAAGTCTTATCTTTAAGAACGGATGGTGCTAATGAATAAAAGCAATACAAAGCATGTAATGGGCCCCAAACTTCATTTTACATACATGCATATCTGCACCTAATAAAGCAATGGTATAACAATGGTTTAACAATGCGGTCGTCAGTGCACCAGCGCATATGGCTCCAAAAACGAGTCGTGAAATCTACGGTTCAGTGTCATAAGAATTCATTACTAACGGCTGAGGACAAAAAAAATTAACGCTAGCACACTTGCTGGTAAGCATAGGCACGTTTAATGTTCCAGCACAGATGTAACAGTTTATCGTGACAAACCATATGTGTATATGTAAAGGTAAATATTCTCAATAACGGACCAAAGACAGTATGTTACATATTATTGCCAAGGTTAGGCAACGATGTAACAAATTCTCATTATACACACACACACACACACACACACACACACACACATATATATATATATATATATATATATATATATATATATATATATATATATATATATATATATATATATATATATGTATAATATATAAGTATGTATGTATATAAGTATATATATATATACTTGTACATGTATGTATGTATGTATGTATGTATGTATAGACAGACAGACAGACAGAGTTAGAGTGTTAGAGTTAGTAGTTTATAACTTGTACATAAATTTGAAGAAAATGAACAAAAAGTATGGGCTCACACCATGAATGTGCTTCTTAAGAAGCTGGGAAAGAATCAAGGTAAAATTGGGAGGCGTTTTTTTTTTTTTTTTTTTTTTTTTTACTAAAAACACGTAACTCTCATGCTGTTGTAGAATCCAAAAGACCGTAAGGATTACATTTTAGTAACTTTAACGCCTGTAGCGTCATCACTTATTAACCGTGAATTGAGATACATATTTTGATTACCATAATGACTTTTCTTTCATAAAATATACTGGTTATAAAGACAAGATATTCTAACAGACCGAAGAAAAGCATGTTATGAATAACTGTATGTTATGAATAAGTGAATTTGAATAGCTATAATTATTTTTCATTCATTTGGTGCTATATTGTTTTGAAAGCAAGGAATCATAAAAGGGCGAAGAAAGTATGTCTTCTTATACTCTAAATGTTTTCGTTTGTCTGGTAAACAATTCGACGCGAGCGCAATAAAATGGCGGTAAAGGGCGCCTAACTTAGAAGTGCGAGGAGGCGTCTTGGTTGGGCAGCCTTGAATGCTCGCGAGAAGGTGGTCGGCCATCTTGTTGTATTGAAGACCTAGGCTCTGAAAACTCGACTCTCCCTCCCTCCCTCCTTCCAGCTGCAACGCCTCCTCCACCTCCTCCTCCTCCTCCTCCTCCTTCTTCTCCACCTTTCCTTACATAATTCATATCACTCCTTTCCCTCTCTCTTTCTTTCTCTTCCCCCTGTTATCTCAGAATATCTTATTTCCACTCTTTCCATGCATTACAACGCTGTTTACGATTGCTATTTAGACGCGCCTGCCTCTCTTCAAGACCAACGTGCTGGGAGATTAGGAGTTGTTAAGTATTGATTAATTTATCGGGTTTCATCATTTGCCTCCTCTCCGTCTTTACACTTCGTCCTCTGTTATGCTGAGAAACCTTCCCACTGAGGGACGCCCTCGTAAATACCGGTCGCATTTAATTCAGATATTACTTTTTTTTTCTTTCTTTCTTTGGTTAATCTAATGCAGTAATTAATCCATTTTCTGTTAATGCGTATGACGTGGGTTATCGAGAGACTGGTTGAAAGTTATCATTCACTTCATAAGAAAATGTATTTGACGGTTTATGAGATAATCCTGTAACTGGGTATTAGTTGTCACTCGTTTTGGAAGGCAGTTTGAACATTTCTTCAATTGATAATGTAGGTTGTTTTTGCGTTATTGTAATTCATGTTATCATCGTTATTAGTGGTATTAGTAGTAGAAGTATTGTTTTATGAGCTACTGTTGTTATAAACGACATATTTTTCTCTCCTTTTAATGGAATATCTCTGTACTCTATCTGCATTTCTAGTTTTTTTAAGCTACGTCACTAAACCTCCAGTATATTTTCATATTCAGTTTTCAACTGTATGTCACTAGTAAGTTTTAATTCTTGTGAAATGAAATTATCTTATATCACTTAGTAAAGTAATGTTCCTTAGCATTAGCTGTTGATAAGCCTTAGAAACTTACTTGAAAAGTAAATATTTTATTATTGTTGTTTCCATCATATACTATTTGAAGAAACTATTCATTTCACGAATTATTCTTATTATCAAACTATATAGTTATGTGCATCAAATTTATATGATTTTCTCAGTGGACTTTGAACTAAAATGCCCAAATTATTGATATCACCTTTAATCAGTGGAATTAGAGAATATTAAGAACGACAGTACACGCATGCGCTTACTTCTGTACGTACTTAATTATTTAAGAGAGAAAACTATAACGTAGTATTCCTCGTTACACGTTATAGTAATCAATTGGTAATGGAGAATTATCTCATTAATGAACAGAGAGACAGCGAAGTCTAATGAAATATGTACGCAAGTATGTTCTAATGAATTAATCAACGAAAATATTATACAAATTCGGCAGTATATCTAACATCTCGTAATTTATCCGTAATTTACTATTTGTAGTTCGCTGGCACTGGTTGTATAAGTTGAGGCCAAACGTCACTTCACATTTTTGCCCCTCTCATACTTCAAAGATTTAAGTGAGCCGCCGGAGATTCGTTTCTACATCGCTTTATTGAATGAAGAGCGAATAGCAACGGATGAAAGTAATTAGAAGTTGATTACGAAATTACTGGGTAAATACTCACGTATCCTCTTGAGTCATATTTAAACATTATGAGTGTTCAGATATTTCTGTGTGTAGCCAAATATATACGCAAATGCTTACGTTTATATATATATATATATATATATATATATATATATATATATGTATGTGAATATAAATATATATATATATATATATATATATATATATATATATATATATATATATATATATATATATATATATATATATATATATATATATATATATATATGAATATATGTATATATATACTGTCGACATTCCATGACCATTTAATGCAAGTCTAAAATGAATATGAAACAGAGCATATTTAGCTATCCTTGGTGGGAAAAAGGGAATAACTTCTCGTTAAAAGGGAAAATAAAAAAAACCTGTTTGATGAAAAAAATTATTTTAAAAACTCTGTTAAAGCAAATAAAATTACAGTTTTTTTTCTGTAATAGCTACATGAGCTCTAAATACAAGTATGTAGATAAAAGAATCCACATACCGAGCGACCAGAAAAGACAGGGTTGCGAAGAGAGGAATGGGAAAAGCTGTGAAATCCCGAGAATATGGCAATATTGATGATAGAGAAGGGAATAATGGTCATGAAAGGATAGCAACTGAGGCATGTACAGTTTTTCTTATTGACAGGCTGCTTTTTAGTGTCTTGCTTCCCATTTAAGATGTTCTGGGACAGCCTGAAAAGCGAAGGGAATTTCGTGTTATAGAAAAACCGAGCCGCGAATGAGGTGTATTTTGACGGACACTTTGTTAAGTGTTTAAACTATCAAGAAAACTTTCAAAAATTATATGACGGAGGGTGATAAAAAGAAAACATGTAATATTAATTAAGAAAATAGGTCGGTAATAGTTAGCGTGCAAGTACAGGCAAAAGGAACGAGAACAAAGATTGTCGTATATGAACTGAAGAGATTTGCAAGAAAAAAAGAAATAAAATCAGACATTGAATAAATGAATACGCTTAATGTTTCGTTCGTAAAGTGGAGTGATACTGTATTTTAACAGGTAACTATGTAAAAGAAACTCTAATATTCCCAAAGGCATATAAAATCTGTAAAAGTTCATAATAAGCAGAACTCTATTAGTTTCTTCCATCATTTTTCCGGTATATGAAATTTGAAAAATTTTGTAAGGTAACGTCAGTTCACCCAACTTTAGAATTATTCGTAGGGGCGGGGGGCGTGTGAGGGGTAGTTTGTGGGAGAGTTTCCACTTATACTGAAACCAGCTCGAGAGATTATGAACAAACCTAACACGCAAAACAATAACAACAGCCATCTAAGAACTGTTCATGAAAACATGTATTTCGACAACAAACTCCTCCGTAGAGAATGAAGCGAAGGACGGATAAAAGAGAAACCAGTAACAGCAGACTGAGAGAAATTGAGAGCAAGGGAAGTTGAGAGCGTCTCAGAATCTCATAGGGGACGATAATGAGTTGTCTCCTAATCTGATTATCACGGCATCCTTCACTGTCCAGAGGAGGAGTGACGGACAAATGAGAGGATGAGGACAGGAGGAAGAGCAAGAGGAGGATGGGGAGGAGGAAAATTGAGACGAAGAGGTGAGGAGGCGGAGGAGGAGGAGGAGGAGGAGGAGGAGGAAGCGGCTCTGGTTGGAAAGGCTTGAGGAGGAGAAGTGGTAGAGAAGCATTTAGGAACGAAATGGCTGTGCAAGACTCAAGACTCTTCGAGGAAAAGGAAAAGATGGCGCGGTGGTTTATATGGCGTCGGGTACAACAGGACATGCGTAGGACGTGGAGGAACGTTCGTGCCAAGACTTACTAGCAATGTAAATTAGTAAGAGAACGAGATATATTTTGATAAGCTGTAGTGACTGAAGGGGAAATTTCAAGGTGGGTATGTAAATGTATGCTCTTTTTTTCCTAGGAAACGAAGCAAACGATTGACAAAAGAGTAAGTACAGTAGAATGCATCTTGCTGTATTATTTAATTACGGTTGTTTATCTGATCATTTCCTTTATTCAGAGTAGCATGTAGGAGGAATGACACATTGTTAGAAACTCTGTATGAATTTCCATTTGAAACTCTGGTACAAATAAAGGAAGTATATAAAAACATTTACTTTTATTTGCGATGTAATAAATGAAAGAAAGTATGAAGGAACTGTTAATACGTTTTCCTACCCAAATACACTTCGCTTCCTTTCTTTCCCAGATCACGCCGTTCCCTCTTTCCTCTTGCTGCGGCTGCAAGCATGAAGAAAAACAATTCAAATAGTGTGAGACGATTTTTCCCATAACCCAATTAAAACCTTTCATGCCTCGCTTTCCAAAAGCCTACGTGCAGACATATCATACACAGTTACATGAGGAAGGTCACAGGCAGATCTCTTACCAGGCCTCAACCATTTTGCCTCGGTACGCCCTTCCCCTTCTCTCCCCTCCCATCTCCGTCTAAAACTCCAATGTGAATCTGTCTATCGAAATGTGCCCCTGATCGTCAGAAGAAAGTAAAAACCAGGTCACCAGCGCCGCCAGGTCCTCTTCCTTTACCCCTCCCCTCCCCTCCCCTCCCCTGGCTACGCCACAATGCCGGGTCATCTCTTGTGTTTAATAAGAGAGGTTGTCAGGTGTCAATCTTCGCATTTGCCCTCCCGGAAGGCAAGTGTCAGTTTTATGCTCTCACCGATGATGACTCCCTGCACCCACTCACCACGATGGGGGCGCTTCAGCGTTTGTTGATAAAGCTTGGCACTGTTTCTTTCCCGTTTCTCTCTCTCTCTCTCTCTCTCTCTCTCTCTCTCTCTCTCTCTCTCTCTCTCTCTCTCTCTCTCTCTCGGGACTGTCACATACGTCAAGAGCGATATTGAGCTTTTACATTTTTTTACTAGTTTTTTACTTTAATCAATGTTGGCCAGTTACATTTTTTCTTACTTTTAGGTTTTAGAATAAAAAAAAACCCTGCTTCATAGACCACTGGAGTCGGTAAAGGAAATGTTACATATTGTGATTACCTTTTCATGGATTTTAGGTCTTAAATAGATGAATTTAACAATATGTAGATGCCACACAGTGAATATTGAGGGAAGTGTATCTTTGATATCTTTCCGTCAATAACCCCTCAATTTTTGTGTTTGTATCTTTTAAATAGATTGCTTACTTGTTATATCTACTGTGACATTGCTCGAGATATTGGTTTAAAATTTCTACTAGAGTTCCCAGCGTTTCCTTACATAAAGTTTCGAGGCTGAAATCGATGTCGAAGTTTAGGTTTCATAGGTACATCACTGTTTAATCTCTAAATGGTTTTTAGAAAGGCTATGCATTGCTAAAATATCCATTTTTTCCATTGATTTAATTAAAATAACTGGGGACACCTAATTTTAAGCACTTCATTCAAAACCAGTTACCAGTTTTGTAGTGTTTAATCAATTTTGTCGTTTTCGGATTTAAAAAAAAATATCGCTCGGTTTTATTTGAACGGTTGTAAAAATAAGTCTTGGTAAGCAAAAAATTCTATAGTTCTAAATTTATGTGAACTCAACGAGTGTCATCTAAAATTAAATTAACTTTCATTCACATGTTTTAGTCTTACAAAATTCTGCAATTTAACGTACGTCCTGTTGCATGGAATAATGCTTACGCCTTTTTTAAATTTTCAAAGAGATTCTGTGTAACCATTGGTGTCTTCAGGTCAGGTGCGAAAGAAAAAATTAAAAATATAGTGTCACAGACTGATGTCGAACCTTGAAGGAAGCGACAAAATCCGACTTAAAAAAAAAAAAAAAGGACATGTTGTATGAATTGTGAGATTAACTTACTCACATGATTAGTTAACTAGAGGTGATGGGAGCAGAAATTATTTTGTAAACAAATTATTTTTCTGAGAAATGCGAAACAGGAAAATGCCGTAAAACATGAATCATTTTAATCTCGCTGCCGTTTTTAATTAAAAAGGAAAAGAGTCATGCTCAGTAAAATTTCCGATTTTTAAGTATTAAATACATGTAATGTTTATATGTATATATCTGTGTGCATATATGTATATATTATATATGTATTATATGTATATATGTGTATATATATATATATATATATATATATATATATATATATATATATATATATATATATATATATATATATATAGAGTGTGTGTTTGTGTTCCCCTTATAATTCAAGTATTCTTTTGCACCTACAAAACACTGATAGTCTTGGAGACTTCTTTTCTGATGATGTTAGTTTTTTACTAAGAATGTGATCAATTCGAATGTCAACTTCCTTCAAAACCCAAGAACAAATATAGGAGCTGTGAAATGTAGAAATATCTCGAATGGATATTTGCAAATGGAAGAAGGAATCATAAGCCGGAATAAACTTTGACAGAGCAGACCTGACGTTATACAACTCTCATAGCATTTCACAAGGAGAAGATCCAAGCAAAACAAAACAAGTGGGGTAATGCTTGCAAACTATTCCTCAGTTAGATTTCCACAAGAACTCACTAATTTGGAAACTCAGACTCACGGAACTTCCTAATTATCAACGGATTTTAATTAACAAAAACATGATTACCCGTGTAGCTGGCTCTCAGGTTATCTTTGCCAGGTTTCCTTAACTTTCTTGTGCAATGGCAGAGTGTGATATCATCCGGCCTGCTACTGTCTCTACCCTTTTTTGAGCAACATATTTGGATAAACAAGAAGACTCTATCTGTCGACTCTGTGATGAAGGATCTTAAATTTAGAAATCACGAAATGATAGTTAATTGGGGAATGCTGAGAGATGGGCTAATCAAGAATTGAAAGTGAGTGTGAAAGGGTATTTGTATTATTTTCATAGTCGTTATGTCGAAAAAGAACCTTGTTTATTGATAATCCACATAATTCTACCCTCTGAGAAAAATCTAAAGTATCATCGTTAAATATTCCATGATTTGACTACGAGTGTGAATAATGTATATCCGGTTATTATTAAGAGACCAGATACTTTTAACAAGGCAAGAATTTGGCAGTACCAATGGTACGTATGAGACTTTTTGTTATCGTAGTACCGCTTCCTTTGTGTGCGATACATATGTGTAATATTATGTATATATACATCTATACACACACACACACACACACACATATATATATATATATATATATATATATATATATATATATATATATATATATATCATATATATATATTCTATACATACATAAATTGGCGTACATACATACATGCTTACATACCATCGAGGCATCTAGATGGGTTCCATTCACTTTCCTTGTTGTATCAATTAATTTTCCTCATTACTTAGTATTTCACACAGTCATCATTGGATGCTGTTCGTTCTCTCCTGTGCGATGTTGCTCAGTCCCTCTCTCTCACTCATGCCAGCCACAGTCATTCACTCCCTCAATCAGTCACTTCTTGGCGAAGATGTTTGAAGAACTAATGGTGTTAAAGGAGGGAGCGGTTGCCTTTTGAGGCATACTTCCATCACTTTATGAAGGAGTGTCATTAGACTAATTAACGGAGACGGTTATTAACGTAATTAGCTCACAGCCAAAGGGGTTAAAGGGAAGGTCATTAAGACGAGAGAGAGAGAGAGAGAGAGAGAGAGAGAGAGAGAGACGTCCTTCAGAAGTCAATATAATAAATGCTGTCCCAAAACAAATTCATTCTTTAGTGTCTGAAGTTGTACGGCCGAATATTGTAAATCTTTTGCCTTATTGACCCATTAATTCCCCGTTTAAACGCAATTAAGGGTAGTTAGTGACCCCGATTGTTTCCTTTAATCATACCACGAAGCGTAATACCATTTTTTATCCGCGCTTCATTAAAATTCAATAAGCTCACTCATTATCACCACCTCTTTTTGTAACAGGATTTTCGGGAGCCAGTATTAATTTCGAATCATTGTGCATTAACCACGATGTAATTAGCAATCAATTACACCCTTTTCCTGTTTTCGGAAATTGCTGTAAACAAATTCAGAGGTAATTTTTCGCCCCCACGGATGAACGAGAGCGTAATTACTATTTATATTCATCGTTGATAATGACCGTTTTTAATGACCCTTTATTATGAAGCTTTTAATATGCAAATATCTCAAATCTGTTCTGATCCCCTGCGGAAGTCCACTGACATTTTTAAGTATTTAAAATAGAAACTATTGGCTTCCGTCGCTCAGAAGTTTTTGCTGTTTGGTCGAACGATAGTGTTAAAAGTTTTCGTTAGTTTTTGTCTTCTCGTTATTAGGGAAATGTTATTTCAGCTTTAAGTAGTATTATGTGTCTTTTTATCTGTAATGAAAGTTACCATTGGTAATACTTTCTGTTTTTTTATAGTTGTCGGATAGACCTTCAATTAATAGCCCTTTCGTTATAATATTCTAGATTGTTCTCATTTTGTTATAGTAATATTTTGCTTAATCTTGATGAAAGTTTGAATTTAGCCATTATTAGAGCTTATTCCTTATTAAATTTGTCTCCTCCGCATAGAGTACTCCCTTTACTTTTATTAGGGTGGCATTGCTGATACATTCACTTAGGGTTACTTTTCAGGAATATTTTTGATTTCTTTTTATAAAGTTTGTTAAGTGTGATCTACATTCAGTCAGTTGAAAGAAGATAATACATCATTTTCCTCTTTCTAAATTTTCCGAACTTTTATTACATTCAGCTCATAATCCCGTTTGTTTCTTTAGGTCCCATACACCCATTCCACCTCTGGTTCCTGTACTTCTATTTCAGTTATTTTTTCCACTAAATTTTCCGTACTGCTTTGATCAATATTTTCAGTGAACACATTCTAGGTCAGGTTTTCTTCGGTGAATTTTCACAATCCTAACATATTGCAATTCTGTGTGTTGTATGCTTCTCTCCTTTAACCTTTAATTTCCTTTTTCTCGTGAGTTTACTTTCCCATCATATTTTTAATTGAGTTAAGAGCAAGTAACAACCTGGTCTTCTCTTTCCTTTTCTCTTCCAGTCTTGACAACACTTTACTGACTCTCAATACCCACATTTTTTTCTTTCATCTTCATTTCTGTGTTCTTCCTTTTCCTCTGTACCTACATTTTATCACATCCATCCTTACTTCCATATTCATTTCATCCCGTCATTCCTCTCTATTTTTACTTCCATCTACGGTGTGTCCTTTCACACCTTTATTTCCCTCTTCCATCTTTACCTCCATCTTCTTCGTGTCCCTCCATACCTTCTTCTTCACGTTCCGCATTATTCATCAATATCACCACCCAGGACTCCTCACAAACTTCCAGCAGCATTGTTTTACCAAGATGTCTGTAGTTGACGTCCCAAAGTGAGTTTCGGAAGAACCCCCACGTAGCCTATCGACAACTTCGAGACCCTTATGTTAAAACCTCTTCTCCTCCTCGTCCTCGTCCTCCTCCTCCTCCTCTTCTTCTCCATCTTCTTTCTCCTCATTTTCTTGTTGTTGTTATTCCTCCGTTTCCCATTCTTCTCCTTGTTCTTCGTTCACCTTTACCACCGTTGCCTACCCGCTTTGATTGATGGCGCCATTCAACGAAACCTTTCTTCTTGTGAAGTATTTCGCCGTGTCTTATAAGAGCTCTCCGGTGATTGGTTGCGGCTTTTGGTGGAGACTGTTGCTTTATGTAGAGTTGCCTTAGTGTGCAAAAGCCGTTCATAATTGGTCTCCATTCCAGCGTATGCCTTATTTAACCTCTCCTTTAACTGACTGTTCATTTCCCTTTAGCTGTTCCTCGAATGAGGTATAGCATATGTCATCTGGAATTTCTACTTACTTATTATGTTTATTGGGAACTCTTTGTATGATGTAATTCAAAAGGCATACTCAATAAACTCCGGTATTTGTGCTGTCCCAAAACATGGTAAATGAATCCAGTGATTTATAAATTGGATATTTTCAGCATTTGAGTTTTTCCACAGGGCATGTTTTCGGAATATCGACATAGGTCTTCGATTTTTACTTGACAGCACAATTTATCTCGATTCCTTGGTCTTTCATCTCCATTAATCTTTCTTGTAAATAAAATCCATTTCGGTTATGATCATTGACTATGCACTTCCTGTCTGCACATTCAAGACAGAATAGCATATTGTTTTCTATCACCCAGCGCCTGAAATTAATAAATCTTATGAAAATGCTTTTCTTTCCTTACCTGAATGCGCTTGAGAAATACTCATAAGTATTGAATTGGCCTCAGGTATCTAATAAACTAAAGACCACAAGCTTTATGTTTTTGAAGTTTTGATTCGAAAATTTCACACACACACACACACACACACACACACACACACACACACACACACACACACACACACGTACATTTGTTCGAAAAAAATTATATATATATATATATATATATATATATATATATATATATATATATATATATATATATATATATATATGTATATGTATATATATGTATGTATATATATATATATATATATATATATATATATATATATATATATATATATATATATATATATATATATATATACACTGCTAGCCTAAGCAGCGAAGATAAGGCATGTGGTAGTTGTCGACAACAACAAATGAGTTCGTCCTAAAACGCCTTGCTCAGAACTGGATGGCTAACACCTCTTGGAGCCACCCGCTCTAAAGAGAAGAGTTGTATGTGCTGCGTGTGTTTGTGTGTGTGTGTGTGTGTGTGTGTGTGTATGGTTGTACAGAATGCTGCGTACGTTTAGTTATAGTCCGTGCGTGTGTTCTTGCATGAAATTAATTTCTCCACCCCATGTCTTCATTACAAGCATCGGGGCAAGTGGGAGTAGATGCTTACTACAGATTGCTGTCAAGCATTGCCATGGTTGAATAAATGACAACAGAATGAATGAGAAGTCTTCTCTCTCTCTCTCTCTCTCTCTCTCTCTCTCTCTCTCTCTCTCTCTCTCTCTCTCTCTCTCTCTCTCTCTTTAACAACTGTATGTTGCTTGATTGGCACACCTCTCCGTGTTAAGTGGGTAACTATAAATGTGCCGCGTTTAATGAGTAATGAGCTGAACTCATTGCCTACAAGTATGGCTTAATTGGAAACGGTGGCACTCCGGCACTGCACGGGAGTTCCCAATTTTTCTTATCACCGAATGGATCGAAATGTTCAGATAAAATCCAGGTGTAAGCGGTGGAGTCTTCTGATTTTTTTTTTTTTTTTTTTCAGGGCATTACCTGTTGCTTAATCTATAGATTCTTTTTTGAAGCAGAGCGGTGAGCATGATATCGGCTGCGGATTTTTACCGAAATCTCCGAAAAAACATACCATAGTGGACCAAGCGTACAGTACACCGTAACATTATATTAAGCATGTATGAGGAAATGCATGCGTTGATCTTTGTTAACTTGGAGGGGAAACTGAAAGTGCGTTGGTTGTTGATTTCCTAAAAGAATGATGGCAAGCTACTGAAAAGTGCTAATCCACGTCTACTTTACTAAACATAAACATTAGTGGGTTTATGCACGCAAAGGATAAGACACTAAAAGGTTTAAAGTATAACCGAAAGCTGCATAAATACTAAGAAGTTGTAAGCCTTAAGACTCGAATAGCGATGCGTTTTTGACTTAATAAACGCAGAATGTCGTTTTTCAGTTTAAACTTCTTAGGAGAATAGTTCTCTTGAAACTGGGAAATATCAACTTTTGCATTTGGAAATGAACGCTGGGCTCGACAAATAGAATTAGAACCAATAAGTTTGCTGAAAAGTAACGAATAAAATGCCATGTGTTACTTTATAGTATGAACATAAGTACTTCGACACAGAATTATTTTGGGGGGTGGGGAATGGTTATTTAAACGGGACTGATGTGTCCTTACGAACGTGCAGCCAAGGGATTTTGTATCTTTAATAGAGCCATTCAAAAAAAAAAATTTCATGCCTCGTTACTTCAATATGTTGAAGCTTTTTTAAAGTTAATCGAAGATTTTTTTGTTATGATAAGAAGGAATTTATGTTAAAAGTAATCTTTTAAAAGATTATCTGTCTCAATATCTTTTGAATGATAACCGAGATGATAACATTTCCACAAAAAATGTAACAGCGAGGATTTCCTAAGATAGTCGCATATGAAATTTTTTTCTCAGTACTTTTCCGTTTTTTTTACCATACGCAGTCGAAAATACTACTTGCTTTTGATGTCCATTTGTAATGTGGAATAAAAATATAAATTATACCTTGTAAAAACCAACAGTATTGATTAGGAATACAATTTTAGTACAAGACCTAGGAAACTAGGCACACTGCAGTATTGAAAGAAAACGGGAACCCAGTTTCTTGTTAAGGAAATAATGTAAAATCATTTTAACTCAAACGACTCAGTGGAATATTACATTGTTAACACAAGAGCAAAAAGGAGACAGGTATTATCTCACGATTTAAACCCCAATTTTACCAGCTCGCGTTTACTGACCACTGACTTTTTTGGCCCTTCGTTTTTTATTCATGTATTTGCAGATGGTCCTACTCTAAACCCTTCCATTTCCTTCATTTCCGACCCTTTATAAGGCGTTTCCACCGAGTGGCTAATTGCTCTTTTTTTTCTGCCTTTCACGTCTGGGTTTTCGAGCATTTCTGATTAATTATTCCATAACCTAGTTATGCTCACTGCCTCCCAGACAAATTCTGCCTATTTCTCTTTCGACTTTTTTTTCAGTTCTTGGTTTCCTTCATGAAAAATAACTTTCGACATTTCACTTTTTTCAGTATTTTTAATGTTAAGAATGCATAAAATTTGCCTAACAAAAATCCTGAATCTCAATGGTCTTGATTCAATTGGTAAAGAATTAATTTTTATTTTGTGGAGGGTGGGACCGAGGTGATGGTGGAGATTATCTTAAGTGCCAAACTTCAGTCCGTTGTTGCTGAAACTTTATGCTGACTGTATCTGATCGTGTTTGTAATATTGCTCTCGTAATAGAAAGTTTCTTTCTTGCTTTTTCTTGAAATTATTCAATTAAAGCAATTCGTTTCATCTTTCGATTTGTTGCATGGCATTTTCAGTCGCTGGTCAGTTTGATTTGTCGTCCTTTCTGGTGGCCATGCCAGGCCACTCGCGCCCACAGTCATTGTATAGCTAGTTGTTTTCAGATGATCTGTTATTAAGAATTCTCATATTTCTTGTGTATTCTAATTTCTATAATTTTTCATATCTCTGCGAAAGGTCTTTCTTTTATAACATCACAGTCGAATACTACTTCGACATGCTGCCCAAGAAGGTGCCAATAGCCTGGGATTCTACTGCACCGTATCCTTTAGCATTTTCTACCTTTTTACTTGTTCCATTCGTTGTTATGGTAACTTCAATAACTTGTCATTTTGAGGCCCAGCTCATTATATTTCGATTCTCTAACAACCACCAGCGAAGGTGCGAGTAGATTCAAACAGCCTGGTCTTGATGAAAGATTTTTATTGGTAACTTGAAAAATGTTGCGAATTCAGGCCACGGAGGGTAACTTGAAGAATAGAGGCCCTTCCTTAAGAAATCTCGTGACGACTACTTGTTCTTTCCCCAGCGTCTCCTCTGTTTGTCCATCTGTCTGCCAGTTTGTACGCCTGTCCTTCCGACTGTCTCCCTTCCTACGTGTGCATAATTACGAAGGTGTCGAGTGCAGGAGTTTCCCAAGCAGGGCTGCATTCAAAATGTTGGTATTCCTGCTTGATGTAGATGGGGTTAATGGCTTTTCTTGGCGGCTCCTTAATCTCTGAGTGACTGTTCAATATTGCATATTTCGCTGCACCAGAGAATCCATTTATGTTGTTCAGATAAGGTGCTAGTATGGAGGATTGTATGTTATGCGTTCTGCAAATCATCCTTCTCTTTATACTTGGCATTTAGAAACAATAACAAATTTGGTAAAGAATGATACGTTTTAATGTACGAATGTGTAAAATATGCTCTTGGATAAACACGCTCATTAATACATATTCTACAAAAAGATCAAAAGCAATTCATACATTCGTATGTTTATTTTGCCACGAATTTAGTCATTTCTACGTTTTCATATTCCTTGAAACGATGACTGACATAAAGCATTACGGATAAGTTTCAGATTAATAAGGAAGTACTTTTGCATAAAATGAAATCTTTTGTCTCCGGTATGATGTATTTCAAAGCAAAGTATATTGTTTGATCTTGGGAAAACAGGAAATAACTTACGGTTTTGGGAGAACAGATGCTAGGTTTTAAGGAAAGGTCGGAATGTTGAACTGTAGAATATACGGTTTAAATATACATTGATTGTATCCTAAAGACACCATTTGTTGATAAAGTTCCCAAATGAAAAACGCCCATACAGGATATTCTGTTACTTTACATCGTTCGGTAAAAATCTCTAGAAATTAGGAAACAAAAAGTTTAGTTTCTTTTCACCAACAGAGGTGATGATAACTGACAGGGAGTGACGTTGAAAGCACCCAGTCCAACATGGAGAGGGACAAGCCATTTTTTTAAGTTCAGTCTTGAAATTAGATATTTTTCGTGAATATATTAGACAGTTTGAACGCTGGCAAAAAAAAGACAATTATGATAACAGCAACTCGGAAATTAAAGTAAAACTCCTTCACGGCATGAAGAAGTAATAGCAACGTACACAACATGCTATTTGATTTTCTGTGAGACGCAGGACAGTTATTTTACATTGAAGATATACAACTCTAGCATAAGGTCTACGTCAGTTACATGAAGAGAATCAAAGATTAGACCGTATCACTAACAACAGTTTGGTTCTAGAATAAGAGTGACAGAAGTCGAAAATTAAATGATGCTGATTCATTTTCGTTCTAACATATAGTACTCAAAGGAATAGCTGATTAAGAGTATTTAAGAAAAATTGTCAAAGATTTAGGGGACATTATAATACACCTTATGATCTCGCTCAGGTTGCTGAGTTTGGGAACGTTTGATGCTTAATTACCGCAAATATAAGTTTTGACAGAAAGAATAGTTGATATGGATTCCCATAGCTTAGAAAGCTAGTGAAAGGCAAAAGGAAGTTGGAAATAGAGGTATGTACTATTACTAGAACGGCAAAGAAATTGTTAAATGTAAGGCAAGAAAAGAGTATTTACTAGTGGATAGCTTTCAGAAACAACAAAATGGTATAGTAGAGCAGGGAGATTACTTATGAAAACTTCAAAATAGCTATATTATATCCAGATCGAAGCAGGAATCCTTTCGGAAATTTTTTAGTTATGAAAAGCTATCGGTAAAATATGTCTTTCCTAACCGGAGAGTAGGCGTTGCAGTCTCCATGTAAATTTTCTTTCCACGAAGTTGCGCGTTATTAGTGTCTTCATTTACTCAGAGATATGATGACTGAATTCTTAGAATAATGAGAATGAGGAAATGGGACGGATATTCAGGCAGGTTTTGAGTTGAAAGGGAACGAAAGAAAGTTTTTGGTTACATGTGCATACAATTAAAATGAGTAAAATGATTGTCCTCAAATAGAAGCTTGAAAAGAAGTTATATGGAAAAAAGAATTCGAAGGAAAAGATATATAATATTGAATTTGCAACTAACTCAAAGAGGGATTGCATACAAGCGTGTTTCATTACTATCAACATACAGTAAGCCATTATACATGTATCGTTAAAAAAGTTAAGCGTCAACTTGAATTACATATGTCTATATATATATATATATATATATATATATATATATATATATATATATATATATATATATATATATATATATATATATATACATATACGTTAGAAGAACAAGCCATAAATAACTTTTAACATCGAATAAGTTTGACTCAATGGGAATTATACATGATTAGTGTATCTACCCTGCCCAGGATACGAACCTTTAAGACTGTTTAATCACAAGGAGACAGAGACAGTTGGCTTATCTACTACTGACCAGGATTCGAACCCATACCTTTTTGAATACAGAGGAAGCAGATGCACATATCAAATATATACTGTAATTCCCTTAAGGTTTAAGTTATTTTCATGGGAGAGTGAATTCGATATTAAAGCTTAAGAATTGCTTAAAAGTGGAGAGTACAAATGCTATACACATATATGTACTCATTACATATAATATATATATATATATATATATATATATATATATATATATATATATATATATATATATATATATATATATATATATATATATATATATATATATGATATATATTCAGTGGATAATAAAGAAGAAATACTAACGATTTGGATTTATACCCAGTTACACTCCTTATCCTCTTTTAGAGATCACTTTTATGCGATAAGAAATATTGTCTCTTTACGCCAGAAGGGACGAGTGACATTGTTTGTAATAGTACGAAGTACGAGGTATATTTTAGTTTCTTAATTCTCTCATTTCACTCATTAATTCCAAGATTTCTGTCTCCTTCATTCATCATCGTTTCTCCTCCCCTTCTCTTCCTTACGTGTTTAATGACACTTTTTATCCCACATCTTGGTTCATAATCATACTTTTTTCTGTTCGTCTCCCCTTTCTCTGTTACCCTTTATTGTATTAAGTGATCGTTCTCTTTTATTTGTTTTACTTTATTTCACACCTAAATTCCTTAGCTCCATTCATTGTGAGCTCTTAAGATCTTTGGCCAGTGTTTATTCTCTTGCTGGTGTTAAACTCTTTATCCAGTATTCATTTGTGCTTTGTATTAAGTTCTTTATTCAATATTTATTCTGTGGTTCATAGTATATTGTTTACCTTGCATTTATGTTTAACAATGCGTCAGATTCCTTATACAGTATTTATTCTTCAGTTCTTATTATGTTCTTTGTTTCTCCTTTGTTTTTCGTAATGACTTCTTCGTTCAGTATTTAACTTCTGTGTGTTGTGCGATTTATTAGCATGTCATCTGTTTTCACTATTTTAGCACATTTGTTTTTCCAAAAATCATGAGTTATACGCAGGTAATCCAAAATCTTCAATCCAGTAATCAGGTTAACGCGTAAAAGTTGTTCGCTTTCCGACTGTCATACCCCTGTGAAAATTAGGATGAATGACTGTTTCCTGTTTAGGAGAATATTCAAGATAGTAGACTAGCAACCCTGTCGAATTGTAATTAAGTGTAATGTTACCTCAAGATCACCAAAACTAATTTATATTAAAACTGGTGGCCAGGGGGTTACCATTTTTTAGGTTATAACCAGAGTGCTTCCTCTGAGGTTTAGGTTTGCAGTCTTCCACAATAACCGAGAGTTGTTTTTTTCATATATTCTTGGCTATGTCTTCTTTCTTTTGTAGGGCAGAATACCCTGTTATAATCTGAACATTATGCAGCGACGAACCCACTTTGTACTCTGTTTATTTTTATCTAATTTCCTCTTCATGATATCCAGCTTTTGAAGATCCCTTCTCTCTCTCTCACTCTCTCTCCTTCCACGTTCTCGTAGCCATCTTGTTTGAAGCCTTTGGAGCCAAGTTTGATATATGAAACTCATAAACGCTTTGACTCGCACCACCTCAGATGTTTCGCAAATTTATGGAACCTACTTCGGGCCTCCAGGTTTCAGTACCATCGGTCCCTTCCCCCACCCCACCTTACCCCCTTTTCTACCCCATCCTCCACACTCTGCTCCTCTTTCCATAGAGAAATCCCTCCTTCCTGCTCTCAAACCCCCAGCCACCAATATTAATGGCGATGAAAGGAGTTTCTCCCACCTTCCGGTTGACTTGCACATAATACTTTTAGTCTGCCTAACACTAAAGTCTACGACAGCGGATCTTGCAGAATTTTTCTTTTTATTTTGGGAAGGAAAGCTGAATAGCCTATTAATTGTCTGTACAGCTTCCATCATCATATCCGGATTATAGTTATTGCTATCCACCCACCCACAGACGACACATGCACTCATGCACATGTATATATATGTGTGTGTGTGTGTGTGTATGCATATATAAAGAGATAGAGAGAAAGAGACTTAGTTTGTTTTCATGATACTTCATTGTAAATCTTTAACCCCCTTTCAGAGAATGCTGCACACCCTTTCTTAGCTTACTTCAGTCTTGAAGTAATTGTTGTATTATCTCTCTCTCTCTCTCTCTCTCTCTCTCTCTCTCTCTCTCTCTCTCTCTCTCTCTCTCTCTCTCTCTTATCATAGACGGCTTAACTGTCCTCCCTTTCACTTCTCGTTCATCAAGTACAAACTTGGGAACGCACACTAAAGCATTTTTCCCTCGGTAGTTTAATTAAGTTATTGCTTATTCCAATTACAATCCTGGGAGGCACTCCAACATGCTGCCAAGGGTGAAGATTTAATATGCGCTCCTCAAGACGACGAATCATTTGTATTTGTCATTACTGTCAGCCATAGGCACTTCCATTTTCCTCATTTGTCATGTTCTGTTATATTAAGAATTGTGTAGTCAGGTTTAATGCATGCACATACGCTCTGAAGTTCTTTAGATTCACGTAATGTAAAAAATGCCATTTTCTTTTGGATTTGGTTTAGAATTAGTATTTATTTGTGAATCGCTTTTGTGGAGGTATTTTTCTCACAGATAATATCCAGAATTTTTTTAAAATCGAAATTGGAAGCTCGAAAAAATTGTCAAATTATTGATTCGAATTATTACAACCTACACCTATGAACTTTTTAAAACTTTTAGAATATATTTGTCTATCCCTTACTAATTTTAATTTATAATGTTTGGAATTAATGTAAATATACCTCTCAACGGTTATTCCAGTAGTTGCGTTTTGTTTATTCTCTTATATTCAGAGGTGAATAGAACGGGGAATAATGGCGGTGAAGATAGGCGCAAGAGGTGAGAGAACATAAGGTGCCAAGGAGACCCTAAAGATGAGTGTAATGTTCTTAGGAAAGTGAGTGACCCCTTGAGAATTCGCACACTGTATGTTAGATGTTCGTACCTACTGACAAATCTACATAGGCTTTTCAATAATAGACAATACATGACTTGCCTGCAAACATCTGCATATACATGTATGTATGTAGGCTATGCATACATACATACGCACACACATATATATACATAATTATATATATACACATACATTTACATATACATTCATACACACACAAACAACCATTTTTCCGTGAAGTGATGGCTCCATATTAAAAAAGAATTGTGGCACTGCCACATTTCATTATATAATTGCTGAACCTAGGGTGAACCCTTTATGAAGAAGAATGTTTACGTATTAGCTATGCAGATGCATATAGGTCATCAACAGAGCATCGAACTTTCTTCTACAAAGTGCAAGAGCCAACACAATTTGCACTCACTATTTTGCAACTCAGTACTAGGAAGTCAAGCAGTTCTTACATTAACCTGTTTAAATACATTCTCTCGCTGCTATCAACCTTTGACATCCTTTCCCGGATTCAGGTCTTTTTCCTGGATAAATTCACCAAGAAGAAAACTTCCACAGCCTTTGCAGCTTCATACACACACGCGGTTGGCTTGTCACTAACAGGTCATTTATCTAAATTACATGCAATCTTACACTTATATATATGTTTGTGTG
The DNA here is from genome assembly GCF_040412425.1 of Macrobrachium rosenbergii. Classification (NCBI taxonomy): domain Eukaryota; kingdom Metazoa; phylum Arthropoda; class Malacostraca; order Decapoda; family Palaemonidae; genus Macrobrachium; species Macrobrachium rosenbergii. The sequence continues at coordinate 21,021,207 of NC_089782.1, forward strand.
TGGTGTGTGTGTGTGTATGTATGTATATATATATATATGTATATATACTTATATGTTTGTTTATATATATATATATATATATATATATATATATATATATATATATATATATATATATATATATATATATATATATATATATATATAACACACACATATATATGTATAAATATTATATTCATATACTCAATATATAGTATGGACGGATATTTTCTACCAGAATTCTTAGATGTACAAAGAGAGTTTTGTAAATTGTTTTCGTTTTTTCTTGATAAATCTTTACAGAATTAGTTCCAACACTGATTCGAGTACCTAACAAAAACTATCATTTGCCTCTCTTTGAACTGCAGCGTGGAAATGCATATCTATACTAGAGCATATATATATATATATATATATATATATATATATATATATATATATATATATATATATATGAATGCATGCATGTACGTACAGGGTGTTTCTGAAATTAGAGCCCCCTCTACAGCATAAACTAAAATTGATATGGACAAAAACAAAAGTAATTCAGAACAGGTATTTATTTAAGTTTCTCTCTGAGTATTTAATATTTTGTGTGGCCTCCATCTGCCTGTACCACAGCCTGCATTCTTGAGGGTATGATTTCAGCAAATCGCAAAAAGCTGAGACTCAAACTCCATTTCTGAGCACTTCGGTTTCTCTCTTCGCAGGTCGTCGAGGTTTGGTATACCATCAAGTTCACTGTGCGCGCTTCAACACGATCCTTTAAGATACTACCAATGTTTTTCCACACACATTAAGGTCAGGGCTACCTGAAATTCACTCCTTAACGAGAAGAAATTGATACCACTGTTTCGAAGCTGCTCCTGTGTCTGAAGAGCCTTGAAACATGGTGCCTTATCATGCAAAAATGTGACTTCTTCAACAGATAACACATTTGCAGGATCTTTGAGGAAAAGAAATACTCCACCAGTCAGCACAGTTTCTCTGAAGTATTTGCCATTCCATGACTGTCCTTTTTCTTTGATGATCCACATTAACCGTTTGGCTGTGAAACAAAGAAAAATTCCCAGACATTCAGGAAACTTCACAACTTGGCAATAGCGCACGTCATCGCTGATATCATCCAACTTTGCAGCCCAAATGATGTCATTTTTATGATTTGGCTTTCTGACTGTGTAAATGAAGAATTCATCTGATGCGGCAACATGGAGAAAGTCAGCTTCATCCCAATCTTTAAGAAATGAACCACAAACCATGCACGGTCTTCTCTCTCTGTTGCTGGAGTGATGTTGGGCTTGTTGATAACATGAAATGGCTTTGATACCAGATTTTTCAACTCACGATATACAGCACTATAACTTCTCTTCTTTCCCTTTTTTGTTTCCAGTTCAAGTGCCAATTTACGTAAAGACTTTCTTGGTCTACCTACTGCCTCAGCTATGATGTCTGACTCCTGAGAAAGGACTTCAGGCCTTCCAAGATTCTCTCTTTTCCGTGATGACAGTCATATGGATTTTTGTTCCAGTTTCTTTTAACAAAGGATTCATTTTTAATGTATTTAGCTATCCAGGAACGTGAAACGAAGGATGCGCCAGCATCCCTGGCCTCTCTGAAGGTTATAGCCCAGATTTGGTCAGTCCATCTGATTTCCTCCGAGTCGTTAGCCATGGCTGTATCTAACTCCGTCACTCAGACTGAAAATACAATTAATGTAAAATGAAAAATAGCTTAATAGAAACTTAAAATAATGTACTTGGAGATAGGCTATAGCAGAAAACTTCATAACTTTCCATCTGTTCTGTGGAGGGGGGAGCTCTAATTTCGAAACACCCGGTATACTCATGCATGGAGGCGTTTTTTCTGTGGCCTCAACTGTATCAATTGCCACATGCTGTTCAGTGACAGAGGCAATATATATATAATATATATATATATATATATATATATATATATATATATATATATAGTATATATATATATATATATATATATATATATATATATAATAATATATATATATATATATATATGGATAGATAGATATACACATACATACAATATATGCAAAGACAAAATAACACCCTTATCTTACGTGTAAATGTGTAGGTAAACTGCTTAAAAACATACTTAAATCCTAAAGCTATAAGAGGACTAATGTCCTAATCGTCAACAGCATTCTTAGAAAAGCTGAAGGACTTTAAGTGCATTTTCAATTATCTATTCGTCTATCTATTTATATATACACAGATACATACATACATAAACACACACAATATATGTATATACACATATATATACGCTCTTATGCTCGTACAGTAAGATCAACAATAGGAACGGGGTCGATTCCAAAGTAAGGGAGGAGCGTTATTTGCATATTGCCTGAAAATGCACTGGGCCTCTGTGGAGGCAGGAAATAAAACAGTAATGGCAGTGTAGTAATATCATCCACTGTAATTTGAATATATATATATATATATATATATATATATATATATATATATATATATATATATATATATATATATATATATAGAGAGAGATAGAGAGAGAGAGAGAGAGAGAGAGAGAGATTAGTGTGTATAAAATTTTCATCTTGTAATGAAATCAAAAGACCTCTTTAGAGTTTCTGTGCCGAGCGAACCACTAATGAACAGCAGTCAATATACAGTATATATATTTTTTTATCAGTTAAGTTTTTAGATAGTACGGTTCATAGTTTGAATTTTTTGGTGAAAAATCATTCTTATAGGAAGTGAAACCTCAGCGTTGAGTTTTCGTCGTCAGTAGGCGGGGTAAGTTTTCAATTCACTTTGGGTGAGAAACTAATATTATTGGCAAGTTGTTGAGTGGTCACTAAATTTTTTTTTTTATAAATACTTTTAAAATCACGATTTGCGTAGAAAAAAAGAATGGTAAACACAAGAGAGAGAGAGAGAGAGAGAGAGAGAGAGAGAGAGAGAGAGAGAGAGATAGTTAGTGCGCTTAAAAACATTTTTTGCCTTTACAAGTACCACCTATATTTTGAAGAAGATATTTCTTGACTAAGAAGGTTTCGTAAGATTTTTGATCATTATTGAGGTATTTGATCCCTTGTCTGTCGATATCTTTTTCTTTTCTCAAGAGAAACATAAAGGAGAACGAAGCATTTTGCCCATTTCCCTGTGTATAGGTCTTGGAGGTTTGCGCGAAGAGTATATTTCCATATGTATGTGTATGCTAATGCTCTAATCTACATGAATATTCATCCTTAGAAAAAAAAATGCATTCGTTCCTGAATCTCCTAAGAAATGAATTGCGTTCAGTTGCATCACGGGCAGGACCTAAAGTTTAGCTTGTCTCTCGAGGGAAAACATTCGAATACCAAGGACGACGAACGAGAAAAAAATTGGATTAGCTTCTTTAACCAACTCCTGAAACGAGTATGGCTTGGAGAGGGGATGGTGGCCCCTTGGTAAAGAGAGTGTGCGTGTGCGTTTGTGGACGTGTGTGTGAGTGTGTGTGTGCGAGAGAGAGAGAGAGAGAGAGAGAGAGAGAGAGAGAGAGAGAGAGAGAGTGCAGCGTAGGGACCAAAAGGGGCCGGCGGCTGATGAGGGGGTAGAAGAAGGTGGAGGAAGAGGCAGTAGAAGAAGAAGAAGGAGGAGGAGGAGGTAGTGAGGAGGGTCTCACAAGGGTGGAGAGAGTCGGGAAATATGAGGGTCGGAGGCAGTGGCGGAGGAGGAGGTGGAGGAAAGAGGTGGTCGGTTGAGAAGAGGAGGAGGAGGAGGTGGTGGTTGTGGTGCAGGGTGTGGGGAGGAGAGACCTTACTTAGGGAGAGACGTCGAGTAGGAGGACGAGGAGGAGGAGGAAGGCAAGGGAGGGGGCATCTCAGGCGCCATTTTGTGTAGAAATGCTCAGTCTTGGAGGCCGAGCGAGCTAATGGATGCGTTGTGCTGATGGCCAAGACTTATATGATGAAATATGGATGGTGTTCTCGAGGAGCGGCCGCATTTAATTCATGCAGGACTTGTCGTCTCCTTTGGACTAGGATCTCGAGGTGGAGGTGGTGCTGGTATCCTTTCCGACCGAGAGGAACATGTGAGAATCCTCGTGTGTGTCTGTGTCTGTGTGTCTGTGCCTCTGTGTGTAATTGTATATATGAGAGAGCGACAAACAGACAGAGCGAGTGAGAGGGAGAGAGAGAAAGAGGGGGAGAGAGAAAGCGCGTAAGAGCGATCCTGTCTCCACGAAGATGCAAGCCTCCATAATTAAAGCCATACGATCGGGGATGAAACCCGACGCTAACGATATCTTCAATATATATGCAAGGGTGAAATCTATTGAAATTCAGGCGGCCATCTTGTATAAGCTGCAGAAGCATCTAAGGGGTCAGAGCCAGGATATAGCCCCAGGCCCCATGCAGGAAACCCGGGGTACGCCTTCATAATTAGATTGCCAGGAAGCTAGTGTTTCGACGAAATTGGATGCTAGATGTTTCAGAATTTCTCCTCTCTCTCTCTCTCTCTCTCTCTCTCTCTCTCTCTCACTCATTACATTCAGCGTTTATTTTTCCTTCGTGCATAATTTCATCTACGACAGTTTCGACCTTTTATCAGAGTTCAATCTCTCTCTCTCTCTCTCTCTCTCTCTCTCCTCTCTCTCTCTCTCTCTCTCTCTCCTCTCTACATGTAAATCATTGTTTACTTTTCCATCTTCGGTGATTCCTTCCATGGCACTTTTCAAGTCATTTTCTCAGGATTCCCCCGGCAACCCCCGCCCCTCTCTCTCTTTCCTCATTTAAGGCAGCACCTACTTTTCTTTCTTCGGCAGTTCCCTCAGTCCTTTTTTTTTTCAAGTTTTTATTAGCATTTCTCTCTCTCTCTCTCTCTCTCTCTCTCAGATTATTGATACTCCTCATAATTCCAGTGCCCCGATATTCAACTCTCTCTCTCTCTCTCTCTCTCTCTCTCTCTCTCTCTCTCTCCTCTCCATTTAAATCATTGTTTGCATATCTCACTTATAATTCCTTTCATACTACTTTTCAACATTTTTTCTCAGAACTCCGCTTCATATCTCTCTCTTTTTCTCTCTCTAAAAATCGTTATCTCACCTCATTTCCTCTACTTCAGTTTTTAACGGCTCGCTCTCTCTCTCTCTCTCTCTCGCTCCATTGAAATCTTTTCCTACTATATCATCTCAATTCCGTTCAGCCCATTTTTCTACTTTTTTTCTTAAATCTCTCTCTCTCTCTCTCTCTCATTCTCTCTCTCTCTTTTCTCTCTCTCTAAATCTCTCTGAATCGTTAACTTTCTATTTTTCAACTATTTTTGTCTCTCAGTTTTCTCTTCTCTCTCTCTCTCTCTCTCTCTCTCTCTCTCTCTCTCTCTCTCTCTCTCTCTCTTAATAGACTTTTGCTCGTTTCTTTTCCTTACACAAAAACCTTCTCAGCCTCTTTAATTTCCTTCTTAGTATTTTGCACAAATTTTCTTTTTTACTGATTGTAGTAAGGAAATTATTCCTTTCCGTTTTCATTCGTTATTTATTGATTATATATAACTCGTAAAACTGTTTTGAATGCCTCTTTATCTACAAACTCCATGAAAGAAGTTGCGAAATCCTGTGAAATATTGTTCGCATTTGTGTTTGTGTGTAAATAGGCATTCGTTCCGAAACAGCACCTTCTTTCCTAATACTTCCAAGAATTTTGTTTTTACAGTTCATGTCCTCACGCGTCATTTTTTACATTTTGCAAACCGGGTTTGAATGAATTTCTCATATGCGGCTCTCTCTCTCTCTCTCTCTCTCTCTCTCTCTCTCTCTCTCTCTCTCTCTCTCTCTCTCTCTTCCCTTCATATCAAGTAAATATCTTTCTGCATTTCCAAACAAGAGTTGAATGAATTCCTAATGCGTACATCTCTCTCTCTCTCTCTCTCTCTCTCTCTCTCTCTCTCTCTCTCTCTCTCTCTCTCTCTCTCTCTGCCCTCCACATCAAGTCAGTTTACATTCAAGGTTACCCTACCTTTTACTCTGCATTCGTCTTCACAGCTTTCATCCTCCCTCTTTTATTTACTTTTCAACTTCATAGAGACTTTTTCACTTCCTCTTTGACTTTTCTTTCGTTCATCTCTTCGTCCACCTTCCTTCTCTTCTTCGTACTCTATTCCAGCCCTCGTCTTTCAAAGATCTCCAAGCCACGATCATTCGTGGGAGAAGGGGACGAGGCGAAGATGTATAGAATTTCCAAAACTGAGTGAAGACGACCAGTCGAAAGACAAGAGAGAGAGAGAGAGAGAGAGAGAGAGGAGAGAATACGTTGACATGAACGTCGAAGGAACACACAAAAAGGAAAAAGAATGCAAAATGGGTTGAAGGTTGGGGGTGAAGACTTAGCGGAGAAATTGCGCAAATAAGTAAGGAATGAAACCGCACGCGAGAGAGAGAGAGAGAGAGAGAGAGAGAGAGAGAGAGAGAGAGAGAGAGAGAGAAAGTTAGGATCCTTTCATTAATCCCTGGGGCTTGTTGAGCGAACATCAAGTACACAGAAACAATTTATCATAGAGAGTTCTCTTTTATCTTTTTTTTTATGCTCCCTTAACCCGTCTTTTTATCTTAACCGTCACCTTCTTTACTGGTCGCTGTGTGTGTGTGTGTATGTGTGTGTGCATGAGTTTGCTCTCCCCTAAGTCGAATCTCAAGACATTGTCTCCTGCCCAGTAACAAAGTGAGGAAAGAGGCCCAGCCATGACATGAAACAGTGCAGTCATGCCAGGAACGTGCATTATGGAGGAAGCGGGGAATAAAAGGAGAGGTGGCAATGCCAGAAGAAAACAGGAGAACTTAGAATATGCGTATACGCTCGGGGTTCTTACGTGGGGTCTTCCGCCATTTTGTTCGCAGCCTTCACTTCGCCTTCAGAGAGAGTCGAAGAACATCAATACAGGCGACTTTGTCTTTCATAGGTTGGTACGCCTGCCTGTCCGTCTCACTGACGTCATCACCCACACCTGAAAACATTACTAGTGAAGGAGCATAGTAAGAAATAGCTCTTAAAAATATTTATGTTACGTTCAAAGATTTATATTGCAATTCACTTTTCATTATCTTTTTATATTTCTTCTTACTTCATCTGAGCCGAAGACGTACATCAAATGTGGATACGTCAAAGTATTAAATGTATAATTAGTGAACGTTGATTAATGAGAAAATTAGTTTCGTCATTACCAATCGAACTCGGCTATACTTACGTAATTAGTAGTCACCATTCCAGTTAGCAGACCACGAAAACTAGATGAAAAAAGAGACAGGAATGCGTTTTATAAAAAGGAAATATGAGTAGGGGAATTAAAACACGTAAACTGTTTACTACATCATTTAACTAATTTGCAATATCGTTGGTTTTACATTTTTATTCATTTCTTTCGTTTACTGCTTATATAATAATTAATAAAATGAGTTGAAAAATCTCAAGACTCAGTTTTTTTTATTTGTTTTACACACACACACACACACACACACACACACACACATATATATATATATATATATATATATATTATATACATATATATATATGTGTGTGTGTGTGTGTGTGTGTGTATGTGTGATTCATGGGAGAGGTTGTATCACTGAGGACCTTGGCATTAAACCTCTCCGTGTCTCATTTGACCCAAGCAGTAAAATTTATATCTGACAGCTAGTCCACTTTGGTGGGTGGCAGGTAAGTTAGATTAGGGCATGAGGCTAGAACTTTGACAGAATGGTTGGAGAGCATTCAACTAGTTTCATTGATCTTTGTCATGCCAATTAAGTCTTTCCTTTAATAAAAAAAAATAAAAAAAACTACAATGAAGCAAGAGAATTTCTAGCTCGAATAGCCTCCCTGTAGGGGGGCGGGTAGTGCCGTCAATGCACCTCAGGTTGTGCACTGTAGGCATTACGCAAGGGCCTTTGCAGAGTCCCTTCGGCCCTAGCTGCAAGCCCTTTCGTTCTTTTTCTGTACTTCTTTTTATATTCTCTTTCTTCCATCTTACTTTCCACTCTATCCTAACAATTGTATCATAGTGCAAATGCGAGATTTTCCTCCTGTTGCACCGTTAAACCTCCTTGACTCGATTTCCCTTTAAGCGCTGAATGACTTCATAGGTCCCAGCGCTTGGCCTTTGGCATAAATATTTGTACTCAAATTTAAATATTTTTAATAACCCATAAAAAAATACTGACTTTGTTGGCTGCTAAGCGTTAATCTAACCTTTGTCATCTACATGATTTTGTACTAAAAAGTGACCGGTCCTGAAGAAAGATTGAAGGTACATTTCACACTGCATATTTGTTTATGTATGAGAATACATTCTATGCAAATCATGTTTAAATGTACAACCAGTTATCTTTTTATATACTATTTTTTCAAGGCACGTAACACGCAGACACACACACACACACACACACACACACACACATATATATATATATATATATATATATATATATATATATATATATATATATATATATATATATATATATATATATATATATATAAATATATATATATATATACATATATACTGTATATATGTATGTCTGTCTGTCTGTCTGTATGTATGTATGTAAGTATGTATAAAACTCATAATGTATAACTACAGAATAAAGATACGAAGAGGAGATAGAAAGAGAGAGAGAATAGCAAAGGATTTCAGAATATCACATAATTAATATCCGACTAGCGTCTCTGGGAGCAATATCTGTCAATATCGTTCATCAGGTACCGAATGCTGAATTCACTACCGATGATTTGATAAGCTCGTCGGGAGAGTGTTGCATTAGATCGGGCTTCTTGGACACGCTACTTAGAAAATCGGGTCACCGTCTCCGGCCTCTTTTTCAACCCTCGGTCATTTTATGCCTTTTTTTTCGCTAGTACTCGTTTGCTTGACGCAGTAGAAATAAGTATTTGTTACACACACACACACACACACACACATATATATATATATATGTGTGTGTGTGTGTGTTTGTGTATATATATGTATATATATAATTTTTTCGTGTTTAGAGATTTCTTTATGCATTGCTATCGTTCAAATTCTATCTATGTGTGCATTCTATCTGTATTTTTCGTATTCAGTATCTATGGGAAAGCAAGGCTTAACTATTTGTCCTTTTCCTTCTGCTAGTTATTTTAAGATTACATTCATCCAGATCTTATTGGTATGGAATTTTTTATGAGCCTCCTTTTCCCTCAAGGTTAGAGTAATAAAACGTAGTCTATCACTGCTCTTATTAACTTCTTTTTTTCTCTTACCCTCTGACTTTTTTGGAATTTATTTTTCTCTTCTTGTTAATATGTTTTCAAACTATATGATTTTTCCATTCCTCTATATACTACTACTAGTTAGACTAATAACCTATAATAGTGAGCCTTATCATTGCTGTGAGTTGTGGTAGTAGCAGCAAATTTATCTTTATTATTACCAATGGTAGGGACTCAAAAGTAGATCTTTGAACCGTTAGGTAACAGACCCAGCTGACATAGCATTCACAGTACTATCCACTGCACTATTTTTGTCAGTCACAGATATATCAGAAACAACCTTATGGCCGGTGTTGCTGTTGAAATACCTGTGAAAATAATGCAAAATATAGCCAGAAACCCTATAGCTGCCGACGAAGGCAGCAGTGTCTCGAGGTGGGGGAAACTTCTAGAATGATCATCCACGCAAAGTAAGGCAAACCCTTCGCTACCTGAAAACAATATACCGATATATCAATCACCTCTTAGGGCGCCTGGCTCCAGGATGGAGATTTTGGACCCAGTGACACTCCGTCGCAAGTGTCAGAATGGCGCGAGAGGTCTCAGGCCCTCTCTTACCCCCGTACCCCGTCCCCCAAAAGTGATTAGTGGATTCAAACCTGGCTTTAGCTCCATGGAAAATAAGGGCTATATTCGCTTGCTCCTTTTCACCCCCTTTCTGTACGGTATCTTTTCGCTGTTCTATATTTATATACTTATGTGCATATGCGCGTGTGCGCTTCCAGTGAAAATTGTTTAAAGGTTCGTTCATCCATACTTATGTACAATTAGGAATAAGTATATATATATATATATATATATATATATATATATATATATATATATATATATATATATATATATATATACACACATACATACATACAAACATATATGTGTGGGTGTGTTCGTTTGTGTAGGTGCCTTCTGTGAAGGTGTATCAGTGGCTAAAGTTGTGAAAGTTTTCTGCAAAGCTTGTTCATTCATGATTCAACAGTTTTTTGTTTTTCTCTGGAGGCGCCTTTTGCTGGGGCCTTAGTGTTAAAAAAAATATTTATATATATATATATATATATATATATATATATATATATATATATATATATATATATATATATATACATACATACATGCATACTATATATGCATATATTATAATAAAGTGTACGTATCTATACATGCATATGCATTTCTAATTGAACAAATATTATTGTTTTAAATTAAGAAATTATCCTACTTTCTTTTCATTCTTTTGTGAAGCTGAATAGCTAAGTATCTTCGAATATCATAGGACTCCTGTGGTATCCATAAGAATGTTTAGATATATGTACATATACACATATATATAAATATATAATGTATGAGTGTGCTTGTGCGTCTAGTTTTTATTTGTTTTTATGAATATGTACGTTCTCTCTCTCTCTCTCTCTCTCTCTCTCTCTCTCTCTCTCTCTCTCTCTCTCTCTCTCTCTCTCTCTCTCTCTCCATTTTGGGGGCTGCACCATCCACTCATTTGGCCGTTACAAAGGAGGAGCAGTTTCCGTAAGCAACACCACGAGATATTAATTCATTTTCGAATCACCTTCATTATCTCAGACACAAAGGAAGCGATGAGCCTTCTGAGGTGCTCTAATGGAACACAACGAGGCTCCCATCCTCTCATATTCCGTCCGGGATCTGCCAAGGGGGCGCCGAAAAGGGGGCGGGCTTGCGTGCGTGTGTACGAGGCATATACGGGTGGGATACTGTCTAGGGGAGGGGAGAAATATGGAATAGGCAGAAGGAGAAGTGTTAAAGGATGCCCCAAAAGGATGGTGAAGGAGAGCGATGGGGATCCGAGGAGAGGGAGGGAAGACCCCGACGGGGAGTGGAAAGGGAGACTCTAAGTGCCTTGACTCGTTAGGATAGAGAAAAGGGGCGAAGGGGAGAGAGAGAACTAAAGGATTTTCAGAGGCCGAGACGAGAAAACCAGAAATGGGGCGGAGCGTCGGATATCTCGAAAACGAAGAAAATCTCGGGGGGACCCAAGATCTGGCAGAGCGTAACTACCCGCCTCCTGTGAATGAAAATTATTATAATCGCTTTTGAGTGGTCGAAGACCAAGAAATTTGTGAAGGCACTGAGGATCTATAAGGGGAAGATTATTTGCGGGCCCCCTCCCCCTCCAACCTTCATTCTGCAAACCTACCTTGGTAAAAATGTTTGGTCTTGATGAACCTTCCCAATAAGCCGCAACCCTTAAAGATATTCCGTGTAACGTAACGATTACATACACATAAAAGAAAAGTGAAGTATTGAATTTCGGGGTTGAGGGATAGAGAGGCTGGCGATAATTGGCTACTCTTGAGAGATTAAGGAGACAAAGTATGGACGAGCTGCATAATTTTCCCATTGTCAAAGACTGGCGGTTGATTATAGAGGGATAGGAAGAGAGTGGAAATACAGTCATAAAAAACATAGTTAAAATACGATTGATACCTCATCATAACGACCACGAGTAAAAGAGAGAGAAAACCAAGAAGTAGAAGAGAAGAGGAGGAGGTCAGTGAGAGAGAGAGAGAGAGAGAGAGAGAGAGAGAGAGAGAGAGAAGGAATCTGTTGAATGGTCAAAATATGAAGAGACGAGAGAGAGAGAGAAGTGTTGTAGATGCTGGGGAGAGAAAGC
>NC_089782.1:21040621-21043121 GCF_040412425.1 Macrobrachium rosenbergii
TATATATACACACACATAGTGTGCAGAAAAAGAGAGAGAGAGAGAGAGAGAGAGAGAGAGAGATGGACAGACAGACATATACCTGAAAGATAGATAGGATAGAAAACAGAAACTGGAGTGCGAGAAATAGAAATAGACAGATAAATAGGCAGATAGACAGAGAGCGCAGGCAACAGTAGCAACAGCAACACGAGTGAACTCTGGCGCTCGCAACAACTTTTCCTTGCGGTGTTTGTGTGCCAAGACCAATTATGTAATTTCGCCCAATTTCGCCCTTTTACTTCGAATGAACTGAGAGTTGGCGAAGTCGAGAAAGACATCGCCTCAGTGTTCGGGGTCTGGTCAATTAGCGAAACAATTGGCATCATTTATAAAACTTATTGATGTCCATTTATATTGATGAAGGAAAATTATTCGCCTTTCTCATCATCCTCTGTTTCTCTTTCCTTCTGCTGGCAGCCTCACAACAGCGTAACAACTCCCCCTTCCCCCGTCCCATCCCTTCCCCTAACCCTGCCCCTACCCAACCTCCGTTTCTTCCCAGCCCCCTTCCTGCCAACCCCGTATCAGTCTCTGCCCACTCCCTCTTTCCTTTCCCTTCCTTGCATGGAAGTTTGACGCTGGCGGAAATGAAAGTAAAGAAATCTTTTACGAGTTTATTTTATTTTGAACTTGTTCTTTGTATGTTTTTCGAACACATTCGTCATCCTGCTGACTTTAACTGGATGCCAGAAACTGCAATGGTCATTATGATTTTAAAGTGATCAAAGGAAATGTTGATGTCAGTGACTTGAAAGACTCCGTAAATAATTTTTTTTTATGTCAACGTGGATTTTGTGTGATCAAATTGATCTTTCTTTGGTAATTGACAAGATTTATATAAAATGAAGAAGTAAAAAATGCGCCGAAGTTTCTTCGGCGCAATCGAGTTTTCTGTAGAGCGTATAATCAAGGCCACCGAAAATAGATCTCTTTCGGTGGTCTCGGTATCATGCGGTATGAGCCGCGGCCCATGAAACTTTAACTATGGCCCGGTGGTGGCCTGTCCTATAGCGTTGCCAGACGCGCGATTATGGATAACTTTAACCTTAAATAAAATAAAAACTACTGAGGCTAGAAGGCTGCAATTTGGTATGTTTGATGATTGGAAGGTGGATGATCGCTGTACATAGCTATCTGCAGCCCTCTAGCTTCAGAAGTTTTTAAGATCTGAGGGCGGACAGAAAAAGCGCGGACGGACAGACAAAGCCGGCGCAATAGTTTTCTTTTACAGAAAACTAATAAGGGACAAGGAACTCTCCCGTTGTTGAAAGATTAGCTTGAGCAGGGTTGATCTGGTTGATATATAGGGTAAGGAACGAGATGGAAAGATTGATTGAGGAATAAAGTTGGCCAGACCACCTTGCTATTTTGCAACCACTGTTAGCCTTTCTTCCGCCTCAGAGCGTCTTCGCTTAATTGCTAAAACGGATCGTCAGAGTGACAAGTTATATGGAACAAAGATAGGCACTTTGACATATAACATGAAGTATGGGAGGTTAGGAAGATACACCATTGTACGCGCAGGAAGAGTGAGTTACAACTATATTATTCATTCAACGAGCAGATCATTATCCTTTTGGGAACATTTGCTATACGTGTCCTCGATCAAGTGAGGTGCCCTTGAGATGTTGATAATCAGTCCCCAGTAGTGTACTTGAATGCCTCAATACTTGGGAGCAAAGAGTACAATGAGTGTGTCTCACAGATGATCTGTAAATGGTAGTAGATACGCCATGCAGTTTTGCTGAAGTCAGTAACGTACAGTAGACTCATGTCATTAACTCAGTGTTTACAACAATAGGGAAACAGGTATGATAATGCTTCCACATTAACCACTTCCTTTATTCATTAGGTTTGAGAAATGAAATTTGTACTAGTGTTGATGCTACTAGTGCTATATCAAGGCATCACGGTGAGTAAAATTTCAAACTGCAAAAGTTCTTTTTGCTAGTTAATGAAATGGAGTGAACAATATCCTAAGACTTGCATATAATCTTGTGGTCTTTAACATCCTTTGACTGAAGGATGTTCTCTTAATCGTTTAAATCATTACCATTTAGTCTGAACTTACATTCCTTTCATTCGTAAGGTAATGTTGCAACGTCGCTCCCTTTACTGGGAATTTACGGGTTGGGCTAAAAGAACGGAAGAATAGCAAGGAAACATGCAATGGCGGTGTTGCTATAAAGAATCGTACACGAACGACCAAGTATTGATTTTATCACCAATGGAGCTTAGTCCTGTAGATGTATTGTTTATGAGAAAGCAGCTTTGTGCTCGTTTCTTTGTTTGGTCAACAAAATTACGTAATAATGACAATAGTTCTTACATGTATATCAAGTTTATATATGAAGAATACAAAAGAAAGAAATACACACATGCGCGCAAATAAACAAAAAAGTATGTAATGTTGACGTAAAAGATATAAAAGTAATGCATAGTAACCTGACCCAAATGC
>NC_089782.1:21048121-21075621 GCF_040412425.1 Macrobrachium rosenbergii
AACAAAAGAGAGAGAGATCTGTTTGTAATACGATTGTTTATTTTTCACTGTCCAGCTTACTTTATATTTGTTTTTTCATTTACATTTATTTTTTACCTATGATATTAAGAAATCAAGATATTTGTAGAAAGGGGAAATACTCTCCAACATACCGTGACCACTAAAAGTGGCCCTCTGAGATAGTTTAACCTGCTTAAACGCATTTAAACGCACGTGGAGCTGTTTGAAATATTGGCAACAGCACCAAAATTATATGACATGTTGACAAAAAAATCTGATTCCGTCTCTTGTTATTGCATAAAAAAAACTTCATCAATCGTGGCCCTATGTAATTGACTTAGAATTCTGCGTAACGAAAAAGATGATATTAGATACCTGTAATGGGAGAAATGGTTTTATCTCCCTGTTATTGTTAAAGATTTGGCAGATATGCGGAGATTAAACCCCCGTGGAGAGGACCCAAACAGCAACACCGGAGAGCTCGTTTCGTTCTGATTTTAGTATAGCTTTTGTGAGCAATATATTCAACTGCGTAAAAAATTCGTAACCCGTATTGGTATCCTTTAGGTCCCTCGCAATGAGGTGGTCTTTTATACTATGCAAATCAAATAAACATGAAGTTTTGCTACAGAATATCTCTTGAAAGAAGGGAATAGTTAACATTCCATCCACGAAGGCGTCAACACAAAGTCCACGAATCACGGGAAAATATACGTCGAAGTCATATTAAAATTTCGTGATTACTCGACTACATAATAGATCAGAATATGTAAGGGTATTTCTAAAAGAACATTATTCAATATAACGACTTAATGATAATAAAAAACAAGTTTCTTCGAGTTTTCTGTACAGCGTATAATGCTGTATGAAACTCTCAGCCACGGCCCGTGAAACTCTCAGCCGCGGCCCATGAAACTAGCTACAGCCCGATAGTGGCATGGGTTGTTGGCACCTATAGCGGTGTCAGACGTACGATCATGGCTAACTAAAACCTTAAATAAAATAAAAACCACTGAGGCCAGAGAGGTGCAATTCGGTATATTTGATGATTGGAAGGTGCATGATCAACGTACCAATTTGCAGCCCTCTAGCCTCAGTAGTTTTTAAGATCTGAGGGCTGACAGAAAAAGGGCGGACGGACAGACAAATAGCTATCTCAATAGTTTCCTTTTACAGAAAACTAAAGCTCATTGCGTCTCAAATTGGTCGTTTTCCGTAGACACGGTTGTAATGTATCCCTTTACGTCTAAATTCAGTTTTACCTATCTATAAACCTTCACACGTGGATGCTTATTTGTACACACTATAGTAGCTTACTAGCAAACGTAATATATCATTCAGTTGCACCTTCACTCGTTGTTTACATTGAATACACGCTCTTCACATGAAAAATTATATTTAACTTTTTTCTTTCTTGATCGAGTGTTCTGATAATAATAGTCACAAGGTTATCTTAAACCTTGTTAGAAAGACAACATACATGCACACAGAAATACATACATGTATGAGTATAATTATATATTATGTATAAGGGTTTTCATTTGTTTTTATATTACAAGTTTTGTATTTGTTGCCATTTTATAGATTTAATGAGATAAAAAATATTTTACTTACATATTTTTTTGGTAACATGACCTTTAATGTTGTGAAACCAGGAAATTTATTAAATCAGTCAGTCCAAGGGTATTATAAAACAACCTACCTTTAGAATTACGAAGATCTTAGTGTTTCCGCTCATTGTGGGGAACTTCAAAGTCCTGAGAAATACGAAAAGAAAGGTTGAAAATGTCTAGTAAATATCAGTTTCTATCATTAAGTAGAAGTAACTTTGTGTGAAATTACATTGATTTATATAAGTATATTATTAATCATCCGACTGATAAGTTGTCCCTTGTATCGACCTGTGCTTAAATAAGAAAGAAATAAAGTAAATGGTGAATGAGTATTGGTCAAAATGTTTCTATTGTAGGATCAGCATAATAAATTCTAATAAGATTTTCCCTGGTAATGAATTAATTGAAAAATATAGGGAATACGGTATGTAGGTATATTTTTGTCCTGAGTCATTTATGCATCACATGAAGACCAATGATTCACATAACAGAAATTGTGGAAAACACTCAGAGTTTTTACGTTCACCATGAATTTTATAGCCAGCTTTGAACTGTTCGGTATAGAAAAAGCTGGTCGTGTTATTTGCTTTGCTCAAAATAGGAAAGTCAAATTGCGAAAATGTTAATGGAATATCTGTAGTTTTCATCATGGTTACAATCTGCACTTTTGCTTTTTCCTTTCTTAATTTTTTTTCAAACCTTGCATACACTTACACGTCCAACTTTGATATTCTTACATAAAAGACAGCGTGGTAGTACTAAAAAAAAAAATAAATAAAAGCAGGAGAGAACTTTGATACGGAATAAATGTGCCATAACGTCTTTGAAATTAAGTTTTTAATATTTTTGGGGAGAACATTGTATATGAAACATTCATTATGATAAACTTGAATCATCAAAGATATAGAAATTCCTCTGAAAAATAGTAAAGTATTGAGGAAGAAATTCTGAGAAACGAAACCACATAAAAAAAGAGAATGCACGAATCAAGGAAACATTTAAGACATCACGAATTAGAGAACCATAGTTTAAAAACTTCCTTAGATGGTAATAGTTGAGGAATTCTTGGATTGCAACTTATAAAAATAAAATGTTATCCTTTTTCTGTGCATGTAGTTTGAGTGTAATTATGCATCTATATGTCCGTCTGTAAAGCATCTCTCTCTCTCTCTCTCTCTCTCTCTCTCTCTCTCTCTCTCTCTCTCTCTCTCTCTCTCTCTCTCTCGACAACATTGTCTTTGAATGAATGATTGCTTCAATATTATTTGTTAATCATTATTTTGTTAAATTTAAATTGAAATGCAGTTCCCCAGGGCGTTTTCAATTGGACGCAAATTAAAGAAATATAGCACTGATCATAGGCTAAACAGTAAACAGTATTTTCTTCTTTACATGTTTATTAGCTTTCACGGATTGCATGCAGAATTCAGACACTTAATCTCGAAAACTAATAAATCACAAATTTATCCTTCCTATTCATATCAGATGGTGGTGAATTATATCTCCGCTTCAGACGGAAGATTTTATGATGATCATTTCACAGTAATTCTCTCAGTCATTTAGTGTTTTATGGAATGATTATCAATCAAGTACGTAGTTACTTATCCATTTTGGTCGTGATGTATAATTTTGCTCGTTCGTTGATAAAATAATCTCAATTGTAAAGTTTTAGGTGTGAGTTGTAGAATTTTTATTATATACGCCGCTAATAGTGTTTTATTCTTAACATATATGGATATGGTTCCTATACATACATATATAGGAAGAGAAATGTAATGAGTCTTTTAAAACTGGTGCATAGTCTCATACATAATTTCTTATGGGTGCAAATTGTTCCCAAGGTACAGAGAATTTGATATTGATTTTAATGAGCTATTCATGGCTTAATATTTGAAAGTATAAAATGTCATTTACCGTGCTCTTGGCAAACTATCATACATGCATTCATATATACATGTGATGAATATGGATAATTTTATTATACTTAATATTATATATATTTTGTATAAACTGAATATGACATGGATGTAGGGAAGATAAAATAATGTTAGCATGGTCCATGAAAGAATGAGAGTGGTGGATTCGTACAGATATTTCCTAGTAAATATTAAGGATTATGATAAGATGAGATAGGTGAATTGCAGAATAACTAAAGCCGGGAATACAGCAGATTCTCAGCAAACGTTTTATGACAAAATTAAGTACCTGTGAAAGAAAAATATAGGACTTATTAACCCAACTCTCATTTGAGGAAGCTGAATGTGGACGTGACTACTAGTGAAAGAATAACGGTTGAAATTCTTGTGACTGTGTTGAGGTACAAGTGGACTAAAAAGGGTGGGAAAGTAAGACATATAAAGATACGAAAGAGTTATATTGGGTGTTTTGATGCTGTGGAAAGAATGGATGACAATAAATCCGAGATACGTTGGGGGAAGGAGAGGGAGGCCGAGAAAATACTAGGTAGTTAGCATGGAAGAGTTAACGGAACCAAAGTTCCTTGGTATCAGGAAACTACGTTTTAGAGGTTGACACGCTGCTAATGTATTTGGGTTAGATGCTTATGAATAGTTCTGCACAAGTAAAAATCTGGAATTTTAGCGATCTAGGTAAAGATGATTAATAAGATAATGTTGTTATTAATATTCAGTAACATTTGTCTTCATTAAAGATTATGCACTTGAAGTATAATATGGATAAATGTGTGATTTATGGGAGAATAAATTAAATGAAGCGGTTAATTAGGTACATAGTTCAGAACCACTATGGAAAAATTTAATTCGCTTATGAAGGAAATGTTGCAGCAGGCTAAACACATACTAGTTGATAATATTTAATGCTTATCTCACCAATATACCACATGTAAAAAACCCACTTAATAAATGTCAGTAGAGTTTGGTGTTATGAAAAATAGAGAAGCGTGTAGGGAATTTAGGTTCAGTAGCTTAAAGACTACTGGGAAAGTGATGACTTGAAAAATTGTTTTAGTGTCATCGTGGGATTGTAAAGTTACACTGAAATTATAATAATGAAAAATGAGTTCAAGAAAATGGCTTGCTGAAACGTTTCAGATAGTAACTATTTTAGCAAGAGAGAAGAGAGATTATATTCAGAGCAGGATGTTGAAAGTTGGTACCACACTGGTTGAATAAGTAAATGTTGTTGCAAAAAGGAAACACTTTGTGATAAATTCAATATGAGATACAAAAAAAAGTATAAATATTTCCTTGACAAACTTTACTAGCGTTGTTCCTTATCCAAAATAGATAAGAAAACAAAAGATATCCTAAAAAAAATAATGATTTTGTTGATGATTCAGGAAAAGCAGAGTTAACTGATGCAGTGATAAGGGGAGCAGATAAAACCTTAGGCCTGCCACGAAAGAGAGCTAAGAGGACTAAAAAAGTATTTCATGGAAAAGTCATAAGTTTGTATTACGTTAAGTGTGGAAAGTAAAAACTCTCTCTCTCTCACACACACACACACACACACACACACACACACACACACACACACACATGCGTGCGCGTGCACAATTTACATCGAAGATAATACAAAAACAAATATTTATATGGTTTGTGGGACACTTATGTATATGTATCGATGGCTGGTAATGAATATGGCTTATTGATCATGATCATTTATGCTACTGGAACGTTATTTTTAAGGTATAGCCCGTGGTTTGAGTGGGAAGTCCAGAAGATATTCTAGGGAATTAGGAAAAAACAAATCTTAAATGTACCATAAACATCACGCACTAAAAAACCCTTGAGGATCATTAATAATGTCCTGTGTAATGCACTAGAATATTCAGAGTGAAAGCTCATCTGTTTAGAGCAGTCATATATTTCAGCAGTAAATGTAAAGGATGCCTAATGGTATGCGAGAAAATATCGTGGCTAAGCTGAATGCTGTTGTATGTATGATTCGTCCCCGAAAATTGCGTTCAAGACGTCGTTGACAGAAGGATTATATATGTTACAGTCAACACGTAATCAGTGATCATTACGCGTAACGACTGAAATTTCAGAAAATCATCACGCGTAATGCACAGGACATTGATCCCCCCAGGAGCTAGTATAAACACGGCAAAAATACATTTGACCCCAGGGACTGGTACTAAACCCCGGCGAGCAATTGTAGGTGACTCACTGTTTCGCCGTGTTTATACTAGCTCTGGGGGATCAAATGTCCCCTAAGATGCATTACCATATGTGATGACTGAAATTTCAGTCATTACGCGTAATGACTGATTACGCATGTTGACTGTTTATATATATATATATATTATATATATATATATTTATATATATATATATATATATATATATATATATATATATATATATATATATATATATATATATATATATATATTGTAAATAAGGAAAGTTTAAATTGGATGACCCAGGGAATAACAGGAAAGTGAGAGCTGACATTGCTATTTCTATTCAATAAATAAGAAAAACGAGAAAGGGTTTTTAACATGAAGCATGTTAATCAGACTAGTACTTTGTGTAACCTGATTTTTCAAGTAACACAATCTTGCAATCCTCTGATACATAGATATGATGTCAAAAGATATGCAAGGTGGAACGATGAAAGTAGTAGGTAACCCAGGAGTGTTGTCTTTGTGCAAATTCTTCAGGAAGAAGTTAACTGTAAAAATGCGGATTTGTATAATTGTTAATACGAAAGTCGAGAAGGACACTAGACTGCCGGAAAATGTTTAAATAGACACAGTACTTGAAAAAAGAGAGCCTAATTTAATTTTAGAAAATGCTCTTTTATATAATTTATTTTATTTATTGTAAAATATAATTGATTACTCTTTTATTTTTCATCCTGTCGTGCTTTATTTCTTTATTTTACTTTCATATTTATTATTCATTTAAATAATGGTAAACCAATCCTAGAATTAGCAGATTTGTGGTAGGGATACGTGCTTCAATATCTTTTGGATTATTCATACATATGTTGGGGATTTCTTTTCTTAAGTTGCATACACACACATGAAATCCGTAAAAACACTTATTAAGAGAGAGATGAAAGAAGCTTGTCAAAATAGAGGTAAATGCTATATTCTTATTTTTATAAAATTACAAAATTTTTTTTTTTATATATACTGGTTGCACGTGTTTTAAATTTTTTTCAGTTGTTCTGACAAGTCGTCCCATTTTTAAGAGATAATAGTTTTGAAAGAGTCCTACAGACTTTGGCTCAGTGTTATTGTTTTTCCTGCAGAAATCGAATTCATATTATAGATAAGGCACTCCTCAGTATGCTTTATAGATATGTAATATATATATATATATCGCAGTATATATATATATATATATATATATATATATATATATATATATATATATATATATATATATATATATATATATATATATGTGATAAATACTGAAACTCTACTATATCTATAATATGTGTGTGTGTGTGTGTGTGTGTCTTTACATATTATATATATGTATATTTATATTTATATACTGTATATAGATATACACATAAATACGCGCACACAGTAAGTGCCTCATGTATTTATGAATTTCTTAGTCTGAGAATTTTCTGTGTATGAATTTGAGTGAATAATCTTGATTTCATGAAATTCTCCATTTTTGAGGGTTTGTTCCCTAATTTGATGTTTAGATCCGTTTTTGAAACAAAATAAAAGTCAAGGAAGTCTGAGAACTCAGAATAAGACATGGAATCCTTGTCTTGGTGTATTAATGGAAAGAGGTTGCATTTGTAAGAGTGGTATGTTGTTATGTAACCTGCGATAGCTAGTTCACCAGGAGCCTTTCACACCTCAACGTATTTGAATGATAGCATGCAGATGTGTATGTGGTTGTGTACGTGGTGGATCGTAGCCTGGGTAGAGAAGAGCCTGGGGCTAACAGTCTCTTCCTTACCGAGAACTTACTGAGAACAGAAAGTTAATACCGTTTACAACGACCCCCTTAGGGGGAAAAATATATATATATAAATATATATATATATATATATATATATATATATATATATATATATATATATATCATTCACATATATATTTGTTTTATAACGTGAGTATTTTTATATGTATGTTTCATTCACAATATTGATGTTTTTGTGCGTGTGAGTGTTTTTGCATATTAACATCTATGTAGCAACATATGGTAGTTAACATCCTTTAATATATATATATATATATATATTATATATATATATATATATATATATATATATAGTATATATATATATATACAGTATATATATTTATATATATATGTAAATATATATGCGTATATATATACGTATATATAACGCGTGTGTAGGTATCTGAACCTATTATCTGTAACGTCGATAATGTTTTTCTACCTAGATACTTGCATGCTTAGAACAATAAAGAACCAATAGTAGTGGTCACCAAAACGCCATATCACACCTTATTCAAATGCCTTGTAAACGGTTATGGGCTCCTATAATTAGAACGGCGCCAGAGTTGCGGCAGAACCTTTTCAGCGGCGATGAAAATTAAGTCTTTATTCCTCCTTTGGGTTTCAGAGAGTGAAGTCATTAATCTGTCCTCAAGTAAATGCGTATAGCTGGTCTGTAGCTGTATACTCGTCATTACCAGTGTGAGGACTGCATGCAGAGAAATAGCGTAAAATGCAGTAAGACTACGTAAAATGTATGAGCCGCAAGGCTATCAAAAACCTCAATATGTGTCCTTCGTTTTCCATACAGCATTCTAATCCTCTCACATAGTGTGGAGAGTCATCGCTGCGTCAACTATACACAAACAGTTTCATCAGTTTTCACAGATTCTGCTCTCCCCGCGACGTAAGTTCCGTAAACATTCGGTATTCAGTAATTAATTCTGAATCCTCTATTAAGCATTTTCCTTGTTATTTAGCAAATATATTTAACGGAGATATATAAACAGCCTGAATCCAATAGGATTAAGTTGAGATTTTACTGTCAATTACATGCAGGTGCAAATTGGGCACTAGTTGCGTATGCGGAGACTTACTGAACTTTAAGCAATACGATTGGCGAAACATTAAACGCACCAAAAAAAGATTTCGCCAAACTAACACTTTGCTTAATCGAGCGGATGAAAAATACATCGCTTTAAATAGACTGTGCAATCAGCGGAGGCTTTATTTTGACGATTTCACTCGAGACACATTATTGCAAATTAATGGGAGATTCTAAATGACATTAGAAAGCGGACGTAGGTGTGATAAGGTTTTATTATAATTGATTGCCTATTGGAGAATAAGCCTTATCGTTCATTTCAATACGTTTGGTTTTCGGGGACGCCTTCATTTATTATCGATGATGAGGGATTGAAAGCGGCGAATCATTTTGAATGAAGATGTATTTTTTCACTTCTCTTAACAACCGCTTCATGTTCATAAAATGATCGTTAGAATAAATCGTTTTGTGGAAAACCAGCAGCTCTTCCTTTCTGGCAGAAACATTTTCACTTCCGTTTTCATTATGAATTCGTCCAGGAGATTAGAAACAAGCCTATCCTCAGCATCCGAGAATCGGAAAGGTTCATTTTCCCATCTAATTCCCATTGGGAAACATCCGTATGATTTTAAATATTCTCCCTTAACTAAAATCACCCAAATTTGAGGATATTTTTTAGCCTTGGAAACCTCAATGCGACGTTGAAAGTAATCCTCCTCTTTGAAAGGAGGACTATAGCAGACCGTAAATTAAATTGAAATGTGTTTGAAAAGTGGGATTGTAGTCTCCTGGTGAATGGGATATCCCGCTGAGCCTATTGGGACATCAACACATGCCGCTTTCTCGGTGAAAAGGAGAATTTAATTTGTTTGCTTTTATATAATTAATGTCGCCACTCATTAAAACCATAAGACCACTGCTTGTTTCGCTCGCTAGAGGGATCATGAGGATTTGAATGGCTAAAGAGGGTTTTTCTCTATACTTTCATCTTATGAGAGGATCTTCCTTATAATGGCGGCCCTCACTCCCAACCCAACTCGCCTTCCATTCTCCCAAATCTCATAAAAGCCGGTGATGTTTTTAAGATTTAGAATAAGTACTTTTTTAATCCTTTGAAATTCTCTCGCTTTTCCAGATGTTTGGGGGACGCGTTTCCATTTTTTTTTATCTCACTGTATAATTCAGTATCTTTTTGTGGTGCTAAAATTTCTATTTATTATATTGAACTATCATCAGCTTTTCAGTGGGTTATGATCCCCTATCGTTCTCAATATTTTTCATTAAAGTTTCTTGTTCTCAGACCACACGTGGCCACCCCAAGGTTATCAAACTTCGAGTTTATATAATCTTCGCTTTCCCTTCCAATAAAGCTGCACTCTCTTCCTGTTTTGCTCCGTTCTTCCCATTCGTTCTTCCCCTTTAACATGATTGTGTCTCATCTAATTATGCTATTGACATATTCCGTCCTTTTAACATCCTTGACCCTAATCTGCTTTCTTATTACTCATTCATGTAATCTGCACCTCATCTTCCCCTTCGCATTTTTGCTCCACTTCCCTGTTCCTTCAGACACCGTCCGCTTCCTTCTTACCCCTTTCTTAGCATCTCTCTCTCTCTCTCTCTCTCTCTCTCTCTCTCTCTCTCTCTCTCTCTCTCTCGTACACATGCACTCACACGAGCGCGCGAACAGTAATTACAGTTTGTTCTCTTTAACATTCCTTAATCTGTTATTGTCTTTCCCTTGTCGACATTTTTTTTTTATTTACACTTCTTCCGTTCCTTTCACGCTTTCCTTATGATTTTTTCTTATCGTACCCCTCTATCTCTTTTCCTCTACCTTGACCCCTTTATATCCGGCCTCATTTGTTTCCGTTTTGCAGCTATTCTTACTCCTTTTCCCCAATCTGGCAAGCGGAAACCTTCTCTCTCTCTCTCTCTCTCTCTCTCTCTGTAGTAGAAGCAAACATAGACACACACATACACCCTCCCTCCCCTATCTAGGTATTGGGGGGCTCCATCCCCTTCCTAAGCCCTTGGAGCCATCTCCTTCGTGCCATCTCCTAATGCCTTCTCTATTTCCTGTCTTGCAAAGTTGGCGCCGAGCTAAGCCGACGTGAAGGGGAGTCCAGTGAATTACCGACAAAGGATGAGGGACGGTCAGTTAGCTAGAATTACATCTGCAATTATTCTGGCCGCCTAGAACGAGAAGGGAGGAAGGTAAGGGTGGAAGGGGGGCTCAGGAAGGGGGAAGGAAAAGGAAAGGGATGGGGGAGGAGGTCATCTGCTGGACGCACACCCAGCACGTTTTAATTCACTTTTGATGACAAGCTGAGATTGGGTCCTCCCACCAAAATCTAGCACGCGCAAACCCTCAGCCCCACCCCCTACCCCTTCCCCCAACTCCCTGTCCTCAACAAAGCTCCTCAGTCCGTGTCCTCAACCATCCTCAGTTTAGCCACTTGAAACTTCACTCTGTTCATCTTCATATTTTTTTTACCACTTCAATCCGTCTCTGTTTTTCGTCATGTTTCGGTTACCTCATCTTTCGGTAATTCCCGTCTTTTTGTTGTTTCATATACTGTTCTTCTTCATCCGTACTCTCTGCACCCATCCCCTTCTCCTTTTCCTCGCCGGCAATCACGGCGTGTGTGCGTGTGCTATTGTGAATGAGTGTGTGTGTGTGTGTGTGTGTATGTGTGTGTGTGCGTCCGCATGGAGTTGTACTCCAGCGTTAAGGCAGTTGACGAATGAAATAGGGATTTCGGTACTGTTGTTGCTCTGACGTTCGTCGAAAAAGATCCTTCAAGATGAGATGAGGGAATAACCCTTCGCTCACCTCTCCCCCCTATTTCTCTCCCTGTCACCCTCTTTTCCCTGTCTTATTCTGTCATCCCCCACACACTGGTCGTCATGTCTTGTAAACAGGTGATACAAGTAAGGGTGTTAATTTGAGCGGAAGAGTTCTTCCAAAGTCTACATGTCCAGTTTGTAAATGAATATCTCGAGGTTCACCCCTCCGAATCCCCCCCCTCTCCTATATCAGCAGGGCTCCTCACCCATCTACCCCCTCCATTCGCTCCTCTCTCTCTCTCTCTCTCTCTCTCTCTCTCTCTCTCTCTCTCTCTCTCTGGTAACTGCGGGCTCACTCACAGCTACGCTCATTGACGGCGTAGTAACGGCTAGCAGAGTAGACAACGGTAGCCCTCAAGATACAGTATAATATTGTACATCTTTAATTAATCAGAATATAATTTGGCTTCAAGCTATAAGAATATGCTTTAGCTATATTTGTCTTCACTTGATTGTTTGTACAATTAGTTTTCTTAAATATCGATCAATTCTTTTGTGATAATTTGACGTGTACTAGGAATTTTCCTTATTTTGGACGTCTACCACATTTTGTTTCGGAATCTAAAGTCATAAATTTTCCATTTAAGCTTTCTTTTGTTATTTATGCCTTCACTTACTCTCGTGTATTTCTTTTTCACTTTATTCTTAGATGTGCCATTATACTAAAGAGGAAACATTTTGTATGCTTTCTTTCTCATGAGTATTTGTCACCACAGGGAAACCTGTATACATTCACCCACTCATTTACCTCATTATTTCTTATAAACATTTCTTGTACTTATTGGTGATTTCGGTTACTAACTTTCACTTGGATTGTCAACAAACTTGGATATTAATTTGTATTTAGACCAAAATAATTGATGGGTTGTGTCTTTGTTATTGGTACGTAAAGCTACGATATATAATTTTCACTCAGGTGTTTTAGTCGCTTGTGATATTAGGCTGTCGCTGTTTTTATATGGAGCAGGTAAATTCAGATTGATTGATTTAAACTGTAATTGATATCCTTACGAGCATATTCACTGACAGCATTCAAAATACTGTCGATAATATAGACAGTGTAAGTCTTATCTTGATTGCTATCCAGATGCTATCAATGATAAACTTAAGTGTCAATAAAGACATTAAAATATATATGTATATAAAGTTATCTGTCTGTTTAATTAGACAAGAAAGCGCAAAATACTTGCTATAGATTCTTTTAAACTGATTGTGAGGATGACATCACGTTAGATTCGTAATGTTGTTGCAGTTATTTCCACTCCGGCTGGAACACCACAGAGAGAGAGAGAGAGAGAGAGAGAGAACCCGCATGCGTCAACTAAGGCTCGAATCCGGTCGGTAGACAATATCTAAAATCAAATGTTGGAACACGTGGTTTACGTTACTGTTGTGCAAGTGGGAAGAATATTTTCCCGTTATTTTAACTGAAAAATTTTTTTTTTTAAATATCGTAATGTACTTAAGATCATCGCGTGACATTCCTTCATTTCGTTTAAAAAAAATCCAAGTTGTCACAGATAAACATAGTTACTCCCTTTATTTGAGAAAAAAGGTTAACCTTTTGCTCTCTAACATTATGAATTTTAATATCATGCTATTTTAGCTTAAAAGCTATGAAAATAGTATCGGAATATATAATCACTAGACAAGTTTATACTTGAATGAAAAATCGTAAGGCTTTTATTGCAGTTAAGGGTCTCTTATGGTAAACTCCTAACTGTGTACTTGAAATTAAAGAGAGTTATTTTACCTCTATATCTCAGAAATATATTATTATTATTATTATTATTATTATTATTATTATTATTATTATTATTATTATTATTATCAAACTAAGGTCTTTTTCCGACCACTTTAATCCATTTCTCTGTTAGAATTGTCCAGCAAAAACTAAATTAGCTTCAGCTTTGTAGGTATAGGATAAAACTATGTGTGTAAAGAGAACATTAAGTACAGGATGAGCAAAATTGGATATTAATTGTAATGCGGAAAAAAGGCAGATTAGCACATTCGCTTTTATTTATTTATTTATTTTTTTCATTTTAAAGATTCGCCGTTTATTTTTGTAGATCGGTTGTGAATAAACTTTTTTTACCATTAGGAAATTATTGGTTTCTATAGTTCTTCATGATGGCTTGTCACCCTTAGTTTATAGGGACTTCCATCGGCTATGAACTATTACCACTGCTTTCTAAATAGAGTTTTCTAGTGGCTTTAGATCAAGATATGCGAATACCTGATAGGGTAAAGTAATTTCTACTCTAGTTTCTGTGCAATGTGAAATGAATCGATCTCATCTTGTACTTCATGGCGTTTTTAAACGTAAGATTCACTTAGTTTTGAAATAGTAGAAAATATGAATCTTTCGTACTTAATGTAGATTCCTCAGTAGCCACTAATGTGTTGTACGTTATTCACACTTGAAATTCTTAAGTGCAATAATGGGCTAATCTGCAGTGTTTGGCAGGACTGGATATTCTTCATATTATAAATAACAATTGCAATGAACTTGATTTTTTGTGAAAGTGTAACTAGAGAAAAAAGTACTGTTCCCATTGTCTTGAAGAGCCAGGGCGCCGCCTTCCCCAATAAACCACTTAGTGATACATAATAGAAAGAGGAACGGGAGACTTGATGCCTTGAGGGGTAGAGTGTACCTGTATGGGGGGGGCCTTTGAGTGGGGGTTAGGGTCTGGATACGGGTATGAGTGGAGGAAGAAGGGAGAAGGAAAGGGGGACCGAGGGAGAAGAGGACGAGGAGGACGCCGAAGAAGCTTCCGAGAGAGAGAGAGAGAGGAGAGAGAGAGAGAGAGAGAGAGAGAAAATCATTTGGCGATGGCCATTACCACACTCCTCTGGTAATGGACGAATGTCATTATCAATGGGATGCTCCTCAGATGTTGATGTTACAGAACCGATCTTGGAAAGGCTCTCAAAAAGATTGTATAGCCTTATCTTCCTCTCTCAGAAGATCTAAAAAGAACGTACTGTATATATATATTACATATATATATATATATATATATATATATATATATATATATATATATATATATATATATATATATATATATATATATATAATAGTTGTGTGTATCTCCATACACGCATTGCATATGTATGACAGTGTCAAATTGTTGCGAAGAATAGTTGCAATCATAATAAATATTTGAGCCAAGCGTAATTTTGTCTAATGGAAAAGGAAAACTCCAGTTACTATTAGGAAAGGCAGCAGCAGATATTCGTGATACATTCGTGACCCCTGATGTGTGTGCGGGCAGGCGATTCGAAGCCAAGTCGCCACGAACCGACGATAACGAACGAAGAATTGTGATAGCCCCCATGGTTCAATAAAGCCTTACGGATCGCCGGCCTTCCTAATGCAAGTAACATGTTCACCCGGGGACTGCTCTCGCAGATTTCAGACATTATTGTACCAGACGAACGCTCCCGAGATATTACTTTCTTTTGAGTGGCTCCGATGAGAACTTATATCCCCCACGCCGGCGGTGTGACCGTTGTTGGTGCGACGCTAGTTGGCAGGTGAAATAATATAAGAATTTTGTCTAATCAGCTAACTGCGGCTGGGTGCTATTAAAGGATCTCATTCTGACAGGGAATTTTTAATTGATTTCTGTAAAGTCAAGCAAGTTCGAGGATTCTTTATTGGCCTGGCTACTTGCTAACTTATTCAACTAGCATTGCTTTCATATGATAGGTCTATGCTGACTTTAGTGTTAAATGTTATGAAATGAAAAATAATTGGAGTAACTGACAATACATTTGTTGAAACTGACAGTTAAAAGCAGAGAAAATTACTTCTTTTAAATTTCATGACATTTCCAGTTTTGCCTATTTCTGCAACATTCTAATTCTTTCATGATTAGTGAAGTTTAGCAACATTGACTCTGGTCAGTACTTGGACTGGTGACTATCGAACTTAGTCAAATGTCGTTGACCTGTAAGCCTCTAAGATCATACGTGGAACCAGGGAAATAAGGTTAGATATTATTGCAATGCTCTGTTATTAAGCAGAAGTGTAACACCTTCTGCCCCCCATCTTGGATATATCTTGGATATATATATGTATATATATATATAAATATATATATATATATATATATATATATATATATATATATATATATATATATATATATATATATATGTGTGTGTGTGTGTGTGTGTGTGTATAGTATATATATATATATATATATATATATATATATATATAACATATATATAATAGTATATATATATATATATATATATATATATATATATATACATTATATATATATATATATATATATATATATATATATATATATATATATATATATATATATACTGTATGTCTGTGTGCGTGTGAGTGAGATATGCGCACGTTTGTATGCATGCATATATCAGTATATATGCACAATGAAAAGAACCTACACGTCTTGTATGTTTATGCAAAAGGTGTGTAAGATCTTTACAGACTTATTCCTGGCTGCAATATGCTCAAGTCTTTCTCCTCCATGGTGTTAGCCATGCTCTTGAACAGATGATGATGGTAAAGAGCTCGAGGTAAGAAAATGAACGGGGTGTTTCAAGGATTGAAGTTAGTAAGGAATAAACGGTCAAAATATCCAATGCTTAGGTTCATGGTTTTAATAGGGCAGCTTACTAAGCTTAGGAGGTTCAAGATTTCCCATCGTAAAGTCAATTTTTTATAATAAGGAAAATAGCGATAGTTCTTACAGGTGTTTGTATGTCAGTATAAAATGTAATAAAAAGATATCAAAGTGAAATACTGGACATTAAGGTTTAAAAGTACAGAATTATTCCTGTTTTCAAAGTTCCTTGTACCGTCTTAGATTTTACAAGAAACATCTTTCATACGACAATGTAAAATATATCTATTGGCAGCAAATAATCTTATTCATTGGTATAATTCTGCCACTAACGGGTTACTTATCTAACCATAATCGCCTAAATGTTTAACGTAATCGCTCTCTTCTTGCCACAATATACTTATAACCCGATAGATTATTTAAACTGGTATTAAATTTTCTTAGCATCATCTATAGCATTTTACCAATTATAGATTGCCTAATCATCATCATCTGTAGCTTTATACTGACGATGGCTTACTTTTAGAACTGCAGTAGCTGCCGCTCTACTAAAGCATGTTATCTTCAACTCCTATGTAGGTTTTTAGTGAAATGCTTCGCTTTTACACCTTCTTTTCTTCAGGGAAATAGAGGTTACGCTACATTTATCAACCCTGCACCACTATATGGTAAGCGGTAAAGGGCATAAATAAGAAAAGGGGTAACGAGCTGATTTCTGAGACGATGATGGGAGATGAAGAAGCAGAATAGACGAGCTGAATAAGAATAAATAATCTCCCAACAAGAGGCAGATTAGGAACAAAATTCGCAGATGGTACGCGCGAGGCGGGGAAGAGAAATACTCAGCCAAAGAAAGAGGGGGAGAGAAACTGATTATATGGAGAGGAGCGGAGAAGCCCTTAGTGACGGAAAGGGCGAGTTGAAGGGACGGGGAGGGGATTGGGGAGGACGTTGAGAAGGAGGGAGGCGAAGAAGAAGGAACCGGAGGAGGGAGGGCGTTTTCTGGAGATCTTGGGG
The DNA here is from genome assembly GCF_040412425.1 of Macrobrachium rosenbergii. Classification (NCBI taxonomy): domain Eukaryota; kingdom Metazoa; phylum Arthropoda; class Malacostraca; order Decapoda; family Palaemonidae; genus Macrobrachium; species Macrobrachium rosenbergii. The sequence continues at coordinate 21,065,190 of NC_089782.1, forward strand.
AAGGGGCCGGTAGGGGTGATGTTTGGCTAAGATACGTTGGGTTTGCCAGTTTCGACAGCGTTAGGCAGATTATCGCATTAATAGTGGAAATGCAGTATAATTCTGAATGAGGAAGCTGTGATTTGTCTTGAGTCGGCTGGGTCCTCCTGAGTGTTATTGGGGGGCTTAGCACACCGTCCGGCTGACTAGACCAAGTTTGGGGATGGATTAATACAGCCGGCGTTTTCTCTCATAATATAGTAGAGGAATTATCGAATGCCCATCAATGATATATTATTGCTTCCCTCACGCCGAGTGCTATATGTATATATCTAAGAGCTTTCAACCCGGCGAAAAAGGGGAATATAAGGCGGTGGTCTAGTTTCATCAATCGATTGGAAAGATTCGATAGATGGGGGTTGAATTGTGATAGAATTCTCTTAGAAATTGCCTTTGGTTGATGCAACTGGTTATATAAGCATTTCTGAGACCAAAACCTCACCGATGAGAGATTTTTGGGTTTTATTTATGCTTTTCAAAGTTAGAGTAACTATTTACTCAATTTTACATTTTACAAGATTTGGTTATAGTTAATATTATGAGCATAAACAGGATATGATCTCAACATATTCTCGTTTGTTATTCTGAATTGAGGTCTGCTCTGGATGAGCTCTTCGAAAATTCAATGAGACTGTTATCCACTCAAATTTTACTGACAATATTAAATAATGTTTCGCCAAAGACACCGGAAACTGTTATAAGATAGTTTATTGAAATACTGGTGGTAACTTTATTCTTTGGCGTCTGTCCCGATCATTTGAAATTTTACTATAAAATAACAAATTTTTTAACCATTAATTTAATATGCCTGAATACTCCTGAAAGATAAAAAAAAATCTTGCCTCATTTATAGACAGGACCGTAGTCATTTGAAGAAATAATTATTGGTATGTAACTAAAATGGCGCGGGCAACAAACCATTCACTTTCATTTCATTAAGACAAAAATGTCAAGAATTTCAAATTCAGTTTATCTTGATAAAATGCCGTACAGTTGAAGCCCTTCTCCTGCAATTCATAGTTAGGTCAATAATTCAAGCACAATTATGTGTAAATGTACAGGAAACTCAAGGCCTTGCAACGTGATAAGACGTAGTGCCTAAGAATAGAGGTTGCACCTGAAATATAATTATGATTCCTGGTAACAGACGAAACAGATTTACGGTAACCAAAATGAATGCAAGGAAGGTATGGCTGAAGCCAAGAGATACTAACGTATGGAAGTTGTGATAAATTTTTGTTAAACATCATTGCGCATCAGATAAAAAAGTGGCAAAAATAAGTAGTAATAATATTTATACTTATGAACCCCATTAGTTCACGATGGATACAAAAAGAAATGCAACGGATGTTTGTATGAAATCATGTACCTCACAAACAAGACACTGTAGTGCCCATCATAATTTTAATGCGAGCAACCCATCCTAGGCCGCAGCTTCTTGAAATAGAGTTGCATCTTGTGGAAGTTTATTGCTGGATTTCTCACTTTCCAGCCTCCCGGTTCTTCCCGCCGACTGGAGACACCTCAAGAGAGTCTGGAATAATTCAGAGCGCATTAAGGGAGGAAAGTCTCCCGAGGGAGTGCAGATAAGCTCTCTGCTTTCCTGTATGATAGGCGTCAGTGTTATACTGACGGATAACGGCGATAGCCACTCTTTATTCAAGACTCTACTTATTAGGAAGGAAGGAAGAAGAACGGCGTTGTTGCCTGTTGTGGATTGCTGACATACGGTGAAGGGGGTAGGGGGGAGGGATGGGGGTGGTTTATGTGGGGGATTGGGTGTTGACTCGGGTATTCGTTATTCAGGGTCTCCTAGGTGATGGGTGAGGATAATACACTTCGTTCTGCAATCTATTTGATGCAATGGATAAGGTTCGTTTGGTGTTTAGCGCCTTATTAGCTCGCTCTTGGTTGTGCACAGCAAAAGGGCTTTCCTGTTCTCACTACGGGAAAGTGGAAAAGATGTCATGGCACCACTTAACGTCGGCTTTCAAGGGCTGTGGAAGCTCATCGTGAGGCTGTCAGTATATCATGATTTTTTACTAACCTTATAACTCAGTCATTATTCACATTATCATTATAAGCAATGAGATATTCGAAATTACAGTGAAAACCGTAATGACATATATTAAAATTTTTCGAGATTAAAATGGATGAACGTACGTTTTACCATTTTACGACTTTTATGGTGTGTCGTGACCCGAAGAAATTAATAACAGAAAAAAGTAATAAAATGTGGTTCATTGAAAATTCCCACGCCGGTGTTAGTAATAATACAGTATGAATGGTTAACCTGTTTTTTTATCAGTGGTAACATTTTCAGAGTTATTCATACGTGTATAGGTATATAATATATATATATATATATATATATATATATATATATATATATGTATGTATGTATATATATATATATATATATATATATATATATATATATATACTGTATATATATATATGTATATATATATATATATATATATATATATATATATATATATATATATATAAAACTTAAAACTTACATGAAGGCAATAGTTCTAAAACAACTGTCATGACGCAAAAAATTTTTTTGTAAAAAAGCTCTGCGAAAGTTAATTGATTTTCTAGACAATGGATGAACCAAAAAGAGAGGAAATATAAAAAACTTTAACTCTACAGTGCTACTCTGTAAACATCATAAGTATTTTTGACTTAACAAAAATGCTGATGAATGTTTATATATATATATTTATATATATATATATATATATATATATATATATATATATATATATATATGTATATATATAATATATATATATATATATATATATATATATATATATATATATATACTGTACATACATGGAAATAACATTAAGTAACTGTGACGGTAACAATATTGTTCACCCACTGCACCATGTATTCTCTAGCCTATTGTTATTAAAAATAAATTGCACAATTGGATAAAGAACATCAACCGTTGGGGCATGCACTGGCATGAATTCCATTATACAAAGGGTCATGGCATTTCCGTAATAACCAGAGGGCTTGAAAGAGAATTTTAGGAATACCGTCATGCTGGACCCCGACTCCTGCATTAGCTCAAGTGAACTCAACGAAAACATTGTACAATGACAACCACAAATGAACTTGTTCATTCCGAACTTAATGCTGCCATGTCACCAATAATGAAAGTGGGTTCTCCACTGAATAAATTTGCTGATCCCGTCCTTGAGAATAGGATTAAATGTATAATGAGAGACGCTAAATGAAGTCCAAACCAACTATACGGAAAATATATCGGACTTATAGTGCTTCTTCTAAAATTGTTAGTGATTCTCTTTATCAGAGAAATGGATTATGTAGCGGAAGAATTTGTACATCTTCTGATTCTGAAATGCCGAAATGGACAAATCTTAGTGAAAATGAGCAAGGTCAGTCCAAAAAATGTGTTTGTTTGTGATATTTGACTTTTTTCCTTACTGCTGACAAACCACCGTGTGAAAAGTTAACGAATCAGGAAATGCCAGTAAATGGGCTAAAATATAAATTATGTTGGAACATAAAAAAAAAAAAAAAAAAACTAGAAACTCGTCATTTTCATAGCACACTTTTAGACGGCACCTATTTTAAGTTTAAAGACCACTCAGTTTTCCAAAATGATGGTTGAGTTCAGAAAACAAGACATTTTCAGTACATAGATTACAATTCAACCATAGACCTAGGCATAAAAAAATTCCATGTCAGGAACTGAAAACTAATAAATCCCTTCGCTCCACTGAAACTTAAACAGACATGCACCCACGCCCGAACACAAGCAAGATTCATTACAATAAATGACGTACGGCGTACGGTAAATAACAACAGATAACTAGGTAATTAGAAGAGAACCAATTATGGTAATTCCATAGACCCATCCTGTAGAAATGCCGAATCATACCAAGTATATCATTGTAATAGACGACTACAGAAGCTATAAGTAATTTGAAATTGCCAGCAATAGTAATATAAAGTTTTAATGATAGACATTTATTCAAATAATATAACTTTGACATTATCTCCAATCATTTACTCTGTGCGGACGCTCGTATTCAGTTGCTGGGATGGAATGATTATTTAATGTTGTTAGTGTTTTACTACCCTTTTTATTATAACGCGGTTGCAAAAAGGTTGCTTTCATTTTAATAAAATCATATTATACACACACACACACACACATACACATACATACATATATATGTACATACATATATACATACATACATTATGTATACACATATATATACATATATATATATATACATATATATATATATATATATATATATATATATATTATATATATAAATATATAAATATATATACATATACTTATATATATATATATATATAAATATACTATATATATATATATATATATATATATATATATATATATGTATATATATCAAAGTACTTGGTTTCAAGAGTTCTAGATCTAGATGTGTTTTTTTACTTATTCTAAAGGTTTATATGTCCATTTTGATGTGCTTTTGTTGGACCATATTCAAGAGCTTGTAATTTTAATAACTGTATTATGTTGTGATCAGTAAACTTCTATCTATCTATCTATGCACATATATTTATGTTTATATAGGTTTCTGTTTGTAACTCATAGACATTCGTTCGTTTGAAATATTTCTAACACTTTCAGCGTAAAATAATTATTATGTAGGCGGGAACTAAATATTTCAGTTCACTGACTTGCAAGAGAGATTGTAGTCTGGAAGGGACAATTGGAATAGCGTTATATCTGCTTATGTATACCTAACATTATTTAAGAAATATATTAAATCATTTAAGATACCTGCAGCTGTAAACATGTTTTGGTATATTATTGTTTGATGAAAAGCAAATGCTCCAGCTGCAGTTGGTTTTTCACTCCCTTGGCACTTAAAAGAGATACCTCGCTACATCAAGATCGCTTATTCGTTTATCTTTTGCAGACGTTCTGTGTTTTATTTCTTTGCAATTCCCCATTTATTCACATTCTGTTCTCAAATTAGCAGATAATTTTGCACAACCTAATTACTAATACTACTATTAGCACCACAGCCTCCACCACAATCACCACTAAAGTATTATTTTTTTTATTATATTATAATACGTTGAAATATAGCCACAGAATTATAATGAATTTGATATGTTGTCAATGATTTTCCCTCTCAGAGGGAAAATCGTTGACAACACATCAAAGTCATCATAATTCTTTGGCTATATTTCGGTTTTTTAATAAATCGTTATTGTCATTTTTACTAAATATAATTTTTTCTGCTTTCTCCTTGAGGGTAAATTTTTTGCTCTTTCATTATTAGTGGTAACAATTTTTTTTATAAGTGATTCCAACTTTTTACAGCCAGTAAAATTTCTTATCCATGACAATTTTTTATTGACCTGTCTTCCAAGATATAAACATATCTATAAAATACTCTTCTGATTATACAGTTTACGTACGAATATTTTGGTTCATTTGTCAAAAGGCACATCTAATATGTACATTTGAATGCTAAGAAAACATTCAGTGTGAAAAATAAATCTATGCAAGCAGATAAAGTAACCAAATGATTAGCAAGGAATTGGAAATTTCCAGGTAGTTTTATAAAAAAAAAAAGTAAATGATTTATATAGATCTCTAAGCGACTTCTGATGATAATTTCTTATGTAAGAAAAACTAGCCACCTTCGGTTTCCAAGTTATTATACATCTTTACATATTTACTCATTGAAGTTGTTCTTCATAATTTTTAATGCAATATATTTAGTGTTACATAATTAGCGTTAACAGTACACTAATTACTTCTATAGGCTCCTTCCACTACTAACACGACAACGACTTCTATCATTTTAATTGCTGTGAGAGGGAATTTTTATGTTTTTTCCCACATGAGAAATTATCATCAGAAGTCGCTCAGAGATCTATATAAATCATTTACAATTTTTTTTCATGAAATTAATTGGAAATTCCCGATTCCTTGCTAATTATTTGGTTGCTTTATCTGCTTGCATAGATTTATTTTTCACATCGAGTGTTTTCTTAGCATTCAAATGCACATATTAGATGTAATTTTTTACAAATGAACCAAAATATTCGTACGTAAACTGTATAATCGTAAGAGTACTTTATAGAGATCTTTATATCTAGGGAGACAGGCCAGTAAAAAATTGTTGTGGATAAAAAATATTACTAGCTATAAAAAGTTGGAATCACTTACAAAAAAAAGAAACTGTTACCACTAATAAGGAAAGAGCAAAAAAATTTACCCTCAAGGAGAAAGCAGAAAAAAATACATTTAGTAAAAATGACACTAACGATTTATTGAAAAACCGAAATAAAAGCTACTAACAAATAAAATACAGAAAACCGACCAGTATATAAATAAAATCAAGAAACAAAAAACAGTTATCACTTGTAAAGAAAGAAAGGAATTAAACCGAACAAATAGTTGCCTCTTATAAAACAATAAAAAAAGCATTTCAACCGCTCCCAGAGAAATAAAAGCGAGCCAACAGAGCCACAGCATAAAAGTGAGAATCGGGTCTCTGCTGAAAAATAACCCGAAGCCGGTCATATGCACCACAACAATTTATTGGCCTTTAAAAAACATCGCTCCGTCAATAGTTGTCACAGGGCGAAATCATCGAGGAGTAATCCGGAACAATCCATTCGCAGTGTTTCATGTAAAACTGGAACATATTCAGGGAAAGGGAAGACTGGAAAGTATTAGATTTTTCTTTTCTTTCCTCTTTTTTTTTTTTTTTTTTTTTGCAGTTCACCCTGATACAAAGTGATACCGGCTTAAAAGGGCATCGCTTCCCTTGGAAAAGAGGGAGAAGGAACGAGGTGGCTTGAGAGGAAATGGTCGGTGTGTGCGAAGGGGAAAAAAACTCTCTCTCTCTCTCTCTCTCTCTCTCTCTCCTGAAGTTCCCATGTTCATAACTGAAATGGCACTGGGTGTTGTAAGAGTAGTATTTATGCTTATATTTCATACTACCAGTGTCTGTGTTTTGAGTAGTTTTATCAGCGAATGAAGATTATTTTTCATCACTTATGTGTTACATTAAGGAAAGTAATGATAAAAATCCGAACAATCAAGGCCAGGTACCATGAGTAAAAAAAAAAACGAGAAGTAACACTGGATATTTAAAGTAAACAAGAGAGATATAATCAATAAATGCACAATCCATCTAGAAGAAAGATATCTGGAAGAATTACTATAACAAAATCGTTGAATATAATGCAATTATTGCATTAAATTTTAACTGTATCATAGACTTCCCGAAGAAATGTAGATCCTTTTGAGGCTCTGTAGTTAAGTATGAATGATTTCTCTCTCTCTCTCTCTCTCTCTCTCTCTCTCTCTTCTATCTATATCTATATTTCTATATATATATATATATATATATATATATATATATATATATATATATATATATATATATATATATATTCATTTATATAAATATATATATATATATATATATATATATATATATATATATATATATTATATTTATATATTATATTTTTAAGCTGATAAGCTTAATAACGCCATTTTATAGTGCTCATACTATATAAAATTCCCAGGTGTTATACAATACTGTACAATTTACCTTCAAAATAAATTACGGTCAGCCTAGTGTTCTCGCAAGTGACACTACTGGATTTATTCACGACCTTGAGACGGCTTATCTTTGTCTAATTGGTTTTCAGTTCAGTATTGCTTGTAAATGATACTATGTTATTATTATAATAGGCCAGACAGTATCAAACCCATTGGTTAAAGTTACGGTCTTGGCACGATTGTTATTTATTTTTTATTTCCATCTTGGATTCTTACTACTTCCGTCAAAAAAGAAATCCCCAGACCGAAGCACATGACATTATGCAAGTTCCAATTCCACAAAAATCGTTAATTTTACAATAGCTCAGGTAAATTCCCAGGAATTTTACATTTAAGAAACAATATTTGCACTAAAAAGTATAAATATATATTTCATGGAGCTGAAATTTCCTTATTTGTAGGCAAATGTAAGGTAGAATACATTTCATAAAAATGTTCCGAATAATTTGTAGGCTCGTGGAAAAACTCTCCTCTTTCCACTCGTGTACATTCTTCCTAACAATAAATCCATCAGTTTGTCTCAATTTAATTTCGTTGGCAACCTGAGGCTTTTTCATTTGCAATACCTATCATCATTTGATGCAATATTGCTGAGGGGGCAAGTAAGACAATTTCATCTACACATGCAATTACATTTCTGACCTCTGGCAGTGTTTCTTCATATACCCTAAATTTTGCAGTGGAATCTCACGGGCACTGCAACTATGAATTTCTACATGATTTTTCGTGTTCGGTTCCTCAAATAGCTTTACATGTATCGGAAAAGTCTGACTGGTATTTTGTTTTATGCTTTTTTTTTATGTAAAAGCTGGCGGAAAGGGTAACGTATTGTTTTATTTAGAACAGGTCTAAAGAGATGAAATACAAGAGGAAGAGTGAAGGCAGGGAAATGGGCGAGTAGCATAAATTCTTTGCTTGGTCTTTATCAGCTTTGTTAACTGTTTACGTTAAAATAAATTTGTCTCCACCTTTCTTTTTTACCCTTGATTGCTCTCTCTCTCTCTCTCTCTCTCTCTCTCTCTCTCTCTCTCTCTCAGCTATAAGAATAGTATACTGTATATTACTTTGATTTACCAAACAGGTTCGACTCATAATCTACAGTTAAGGATGATTATACCATTTACAACATTCTGCATAAAAACTGAAAACTTTAAAGTGTAAGAATACAATATTACAATTAAGTCATAATTTTCAGTATTGTGGCATACGATCACAATATTTAAAATAAATTTTAAAAACAGAATTCTAAGTATTATACACACACACCCATCCACCCATACACACAAACATACACATTATATATATATACTGTATATTAATTAAGCTGTTTCGTTTACCAAGAATATCTAAACAATGTTACTGCCGTATTTATACATTATATGCTGTGTCGTGGATGACACTTGTGCAGAGAATTACCACATTACTAGAAACTTCACTTGCCCACGCAAAAATCATCAGTAATACGTTTAGCCCCCTACAATCACGGTTCGTCATTCACCTGTTTTTTGGACGTTTTCTCACTCTTTCTGGTCATAAAATGTCCTCCTTTCCAAAACTTTCATCTATGTAGTCCTATCTAGGCCTTCCTTCTTGTTCCTCCTCGCCCTTTCGAATCTACATTTTTTCCCCAACCATACTCCGCCATTCTTTCCACCTAATCGAAAAATCTCAAAATCCTTCCTTTCAGCTATTTACCTCTTTGTCTACATTTTTCACCCTTTCAGTTCCCTTTAGGCTAAATATAATTCACAAACAATTCATCTCTTCTGACTCATTCTCTCTTATTTTATTCAAATGCGACATAACGCTTCACTTCCATTAAGGAGATTTGGCTCAACAATTCTTTCATACATCCAAAGTTTGGCTTCCACATGTACTCCAGTTCTCTTTCATTCACCCTGTTTCTTGCTCCACATGCATCGCTATCCACCTCTTCTCTTATATTGCCACCATCCGTTATTTTTTCTTTCAACACCTATATGGATTAACGCATATGTAATGCATTGGTAGCCGCCATGTTATGATGCTATACATACACACACACACACACACACACACACACACACACACACACATATATATATATATATATATATATATATATATATATATATATATAACTATATATATATAACTATGTTCACCTCACCTGCAAAATCAAAATTCTGTAGGCGGAAGGCTCCAATAGGTAAAGTAACCCAATTTAGAAAGGAAATACAAACGCAAAGATTGGTGTGTATTGGAGAAATAATGTAGAAACCCCAACGGAATGAAGGAAATTATATTATAAAATTATGCATGTGCGTCTGCTTGACAAAAAAAAAAAGAATTTGTTCGCAATGATTGGACTGTAATACTGGGAAGATCATTCTATAATGTGATCCTTCTGGAACGAAACTTTAAAATTCTGTGGTACATGAAATAAGATTTAATCTGGAAAGAGGTGAATGTCAAGGATGGTCAGAATTGAGGAAAAATATCTTTAACAATGTGCTAATCGTTCAGTGGAATAAAAATTTAGTACACAAGGTTTTCACCCTAAAGTGTGGGCTGAGAGTCAGCTATTCAAAAATTTTTTGTGTGACAGTTTTCCCTTTATCCGAGTTATGAAAGCTTTATATGGCCTTATCCGTCCTATATTTTGGGTGCTTCATCTTTTGTTCCTTTCCACCTCCACTAGGTGGGCTGCTTTATTTTTACTTGTAATATTTTGACCACTTGTTCCAAAGGCAACCAATTTTTACATTT
>NC_089782.1:21080621-21090621 GCF_040412425.1 Macrobrachium rosenbergii
GTTTACCGTTATAGTAAATATAGCTACCCAGAACTGATAATGTCAGTGCATTCCGAAGTATCTCATCCGAGGTAACCGGCTAATATCTCATTCTGAAAGCAGACCACTTCCATACAAATGGTACTGCATTGTAATATCCAAATAATATTGCTTTTCACCGGGAGATTTAGCTAGGGTAGAGATTTTTTTCATTCTAGTAGCCAACGGCGGCAATTTTTCGTATCAGTGTCTGACTCTTTCGTAATACAAACCTGTCTGGACGATGGTCATGATATTATGAATTTTTATAAGAAGTTCATTACATCTAATACTGGTACTGGAACAGTATAAACCGCTGATCAGTTATTTACCGACTATCAAAGAATAAAATTTTTTACGAGGTGTGAAACCTAGATTTCAAATACCCGTATTTTGTTGCCTTTCTTTTAAATGTGGAATTTTGTTTAGGGATTCTTATATGCTAGATACTTAAAAATAATTGGATAGTGAAATGAATAAATAAAATATCAAGTAAAGAGACAAACGAGGAAAATATTTTTAATCCCATCGGCCTCAACACCACCACTATAATCTGTTTAATATAATGAGAGAATAATAAGAATATTCCCGACTTTTCGACCCCTCAGAGTCTTTTGGCCCTTTGGCAATCAGCATATAGTTTGTTATAAACAACAGCAACAATGTAAAGTTCATCCTCATTCCGAACCCAATGAATTGAGTGGCAATCAAAACTGGCTCTTTTCGCTTCGTGTATAAAAAGCCTTCTGCCCTTGAGGTAGTTTTAATGGAAGGGTTTGCGGGAAAGGGAGCAAGAGACTTGGAATTATGTTGGTTTATTAATGCTGCCTTTAATAATGGTAATGGCGATGAGTTAATAATGATATTATTATTATTATTATTATTATTATTATTATTATTATTATTATTATTATTATTATTATTATTATTATTATTATTTTCTACTAGTCACATTCGCGTGGGACATACATACTTAATGTTACTTATTGTTAAGGCGCTCAATTTATGGATATGCTGTCATTTTTGGATACGAATTGTGTTACCGCAACCTCACTCTCACGCCATATGCTAGGGTTCGAATCCCACCTGAAAGGGCAAGGGTTTTTTTTTTTTATTTTTATATCCCTCTCGGATTCGATGCTTAAAGAAGTAAGCGTATCCAAAAAACTGAGAGAAAATCAAGAAGTTAGGATATTTTTGTGGTTTGGTAATATTTTCGATTTTTCCCGGTGGTTTGGTTGTCCCCAAGGAAAAGGTCATCCCTTGATACAGTTCACTTTGTTCGTCAACAAAGAAAAGAAGCTGTCAAGGACATACTCCAATGAGGAATTACATTAAGTGCAACACGAACCTTGAACTTAAGGCACATTTTTGTAGAACACCTGACAACTTTTTAGGTTCAAGAGGTGAACACCTGAATTTCATTTTCTGACCCATGGAATTTTGATAAGGTCGTCCTTAGAATGTGTATAAATTCAAGTAATAATGCATCCGCAAGGAAGGGGAGCCTTGTGTGGCGGAATTATTCGTGGTTAATAAACATCTCCAATTCGCATGCCCTTGCTGTTTGCTTTAGAGAATTATCTCGTTATGGAATTTGCATTTTCTATTTTAAAGTTTAACTTTAATATTCTTAATGTTTCTTTCCATGCACGGACAAAAAAAAAAACAGTATATTAAAAACACTGAATTTCTGTACCGTGACCTGTACTCCTGTAGAAATCAATTATTTGCGTAAAACTTTCACGTGCAGTTTTTTTTCCTTCGTTTTTCAGTAACAGCTCATCCTCTGTTCTACCGATCACCTTTGATAAGCCTTTTCCAGGGAAGTCTTGACGCGCACAACAATAGTTAACGAGGGGGCTAGAGACGCGATGAGGAAAAATCAGAATATTTCGTGTTGCAATTCCGGTGTCTAAAGAGAATCAATTATGCAATGGCATGATTAGTTTCTGCTGTGACAAAAGCACCCGAGACGAAGATAAATTTCCTGCTGAAACATATATATAATAGTATGTGATATATTTAAATGGAATATGATAATATTATTTCCTCGACGGAATATATGTTGATACATATCCCATGTTTACACGGTGAATGAGGATATGTTATGATATAATATTCAGAAGGCGAGAAGGGGAGACGAACCTGGTCGCATTAGGTACGTGGGATGATGGTGGTGATGCAACTGTTAAGAAAGCCGAATGATAAAGAAGGAAAGCCCGCAAATTTTGCCTTTTGTTTATAGAATATGCGACAAAAGGATTCGTTTGTTTTCTTTTTCTGATACAAAAAGTGTAGAGAGTGAAGGTCACAGGCCGACATTTGGTTTACAGCGAGAAGCGATGGTCGGGGGCCGAACGAAGAAAGAGGGGTACAAAGAGCGGAGTATGAGGGAAGGTATAGTATGCTGTCGAAATGATAAACAGAAGAATAATGTTCCATCTCCCCGGCTTCACATAGTATCATTAGACGCCATCTTACTCTGGGACGAACAACAATTTGCATCCTTTAGGCTTCGTTATCCTCGAAGGAACAGGAAGAAGTAACAGGAAATCGGTCTTCCGTCCTAGATGCCGAAGGGAAGGGGTCTAGCGAGTATGTTGTACTTCACTCCTTCTCTTTCCTTGTTGTTTTCCTCAGCTCCCACCCTCTTCTCTCTCTCTCTCTCTCTCTCTCTTTGGCCATTCAAAATCACCATTTCATCTCAGCAGCAGCAGCAGCAGCAGCTCGAGCGGGCGACGGGTGAGGGGGAGGAGTAACAGTAGGAGTAGTAGTAGTAGGAGGAGGAGGTGGAGGAGGAGCAAACCCTTGTTTTAATAACATTCAGAAGCCAAAGTCTTGTGGCCAAATTAGCCTCAAGGAACCAACCAACTCTGCGTCCAGCAGCCAAAGGGTTGAGGGCAATAAGGAGTTTCAAGAACCGTGTTCACTAGGACGGAAAGCATATCTGTAGTCAGGTGCGTGGTCCCAACGTGACGAGAGAAGTGGAAGGCCGTTTTACTCCAAGAGGAAAGCACAAGAACAGTCGGTCGAGGGAGGAGGCCAGAGCAAACTTCAATTTGCCTGGAAGTGCTGCTGGAGCTGGCCATTGGTCATCACAGAGAGTAAATATTGTTCTTCCCCCGGCGGGCAGCAGAAGGGATGGTCACTGGTGCACACAACCACCCACCTACCATCATTCCTCCGACTCCTCCTCCTTCCTCCTTACTACTTCTTCTCCTCCTCCGCCTTCTCATTCTTCTCCTCCTTTCTTTCATTTTCATTTTCACCCCACTTTCTCCTACTAGACTTCATCAGTACCTTCGTTTCATTCACTGCCTTCCCCTTCATCCACACCGATTTCATTACCATCACTTCTTCCTCCTCCTAATCTTATGATTATCAACTTCTTCCATCTTCTCCGTATCCTCGTGCTCTTTCTCCCCACCGTCCTTATTCCCCGTTGCTTCTCTCCAGCTGGGTTATCTGTATGAATAAACATAATGCTACTACCCTGTTGTTGTGGGAGCTAAATACACTCTACATAGCTCTGGACCGCAACCTTTATTTGACAAGATTTCGAGCAGACAAAGCAGTTAGGCTAAAGATCATTTTCATTTAAACCTCTAGCTCTCCAGGCAAGATTTCAGAAAAGCTTTTCATCGTCAAAGGGGAAGGTTTGAAAGATTACCAAAGAATTTTCTTTTTTCATTCTATTTAACTGTGAAGGCGCAGCAAAAAACAAGCTGTGAAGGTGAGAAAGAAAATAATTTGGACAGGAATCGTAGACTTCATCCTGTGTGCAAAACTTGCATCCCTTTAATATATTTCTAAGTAATGCTGAGATCATACTGAAAAAAAAAAAACTATTCATTCTCTTACTCAGCATCATTGTGACTCATTGTTCCGACAGTACTTAGACTAACAAAAAAGTGGGACTCAACCCCTGCTTTTCTTATCATATGCAAAGATGGATCATAAACATGAAGGAGGTTTAAAAGTCATGAAATCAGAAGTAGGAAGAGAATTTCAAAGCTTGGAGGAAGATAGAAGAACAGTCACTGATCCTTACAATCGCTAGAGGATTATTGAACTGCTGGAAGAGTTAGCCTGCCGGGTGCAATCAAACTGTATGTACAGGGGAGAAACAATAAGCAAAATGTACTTACAGAAAAGCTTTAGAGCAACTAGCTTATAGCAACGATGAGTCACAGAGTATGTGAAGCAAGAAAGGCACATGATGTGCAAAAAAGACTGGGAGGATTTTGGTTTGGCTTTGGAAGCCAAGGTTGTTACATATGAAAGTGAAGTGTAGCTGTTGATGCGAATGGAAGGAAAATATTAGAAGCTGTAGAGATGAATTATTTGCATAGTAAATATAGCATACAAGGTAATAAATAGGTGAAAATAGTAGAGATAATTATGTAGCAGAGGTAAAACGTCTAGCATAAGTAAAAGGAAGGTTGTGGTGCTTTGAAAATTGTTCCGTGGTGTGGGATGAACAGAAGATGATATATTGGTGAAAAGAGTATGCTGTTTAGACGTTCTAAGAGGAAGGAGGAGAGGGAGACCCAGAAACGGTTGGGAGGTTGTGTGAGAGGCATGTTAGAAAGGGGGTCTTGATATCCAAGAAGAGAGAGTGTGCGCAGTGTATGTTAAGGACAGACGTGTTGCTTATGAGCTTTCAGCATTGGTGTATGAAGTGGGTAACCTCGTGGAAATTCTCTGCACTTGGATCCCATCCCAGAGTCAGTAATTTAAGAATGAGTGTGGTGGTGAACATTGTCTTATCTTTCCACAGAGGCATACATATATACTATATATATATATATATATATATATATATATAGTATATATATATATATATATATATATATATATATATATATATATATATATATATATATATATATATATATAAAGAGAGAGAGAGAGAATGAGACGAATAGAAAAGCTGTACTATAGAAACAAAATGAAAATGTAGAGCTGTCTTTTTTTTGTCTTATTTATATCTATATTTATGTCATTTATATAAATAGATATAAACTTGGCACAGGGGAAAATAGCGGTGTGGAATTTCTTTATGAGTAAATAAACAAATAACAGCAAGCGAGAAAGCGCCAAGCAATGAAATAGCATCGAAGAAGAAAAAATAGAGAGAGCGAGACCCACAAGCAGAAACCAGAAAAGGGGTATTGTGATTTAGAGCACAGGAAAGAAATAGGAATCGAAGCTAAATATAAGGAAACTACACAGTAAACAAGGGAATAAGAGGGGATGAAAAAAAGAAGGCGGTGAACAGGCAAAACAAAGTTAAGAGAGGGAGAGCAGTAGTAGTTAAGAGAAGGGAGCCGGGATGTGATACATGAAAAGCCAGAGATTTATGAATCAAATTAAACGGGACGCACCAAGTGGGCGAACAAGCTTCAGCTATAAGAAAATTAACCTTAGAGGATTTTCGGCTGCTTTATAAAAAAAGTAAATGGATACACCTCTATATTTACACACAAATATATATATACATATATATATATATATGTATATATACATATGTAGTATACACACACACGCATATATGTGTGTATATATATATATATATATATATATATATATATATATATATATATATATATATATAGATAGATATATACTGTATATATGTGTGTGTTTATGTGTGTGCAAACCAGATCCCCTCGCTATACTTGAAAGTATCTGCTCAAGTAGACGAAAGAAACTAGATATTAAATGTACATCCTAATATTTCAGTCTTTTATTCTGAAAAAAAGGGAATCATGAGAAGGTCGAGTACATGTGACTGACTGAAAAGGATTCTTGAATTTTTTGACATTTTACTCCTCTGGAAAGCCTGACAGCCAGTAAAAAAGATCGCGTTGGAAAATTATGGGGTAATAGGTCAATTTCCTCACTTGTTATGTATTTTCTTCAATTACAAGCGCACCCATATTCTCACATGCACTTACTCATACACAAAACAAACCATATGATAAATGGTAATAAAATGTTTAGTGGGTATCAATTTCTTACCTTTAGAGGTAAGCTGTGAAGGGTTGCATTTGGCTGCCCAGGCTTGCTGGTTTACATCATTCTGGCGTTGCATCATCCAGATCATTGACATAGTCTTTGGCAGATCTGACTGCTTCGGTCTTTGGGAGGTATTGCCCTGTCTGGAGAAGATATTAACTTACTCTAAAGATATCAAGGATAATGTTTATATCCACCCTAATATCAGTAAATGTATGCCACTGTGAAGATGACGACGGCAAATACTACTGCTGCTGCTACTACTACTACTACTACTACTTCTCTATTACTACTTCTGCTGCTGCTTATGATGCTGATGCTGGAAACAGCTATAATAAAAATAATAGTGAATACAACTATAGTTACAGTAATAGTAATAACAACCGTATTTGCCTTCGCCATCAAAATCATTGTCGATACAAGCACGTATTAGCAAATTTGACGAAGTAGAATTGTTTGACGAATCTCTTGGTAACCAGCCGATAATTGCACAATAAAGCAGAATCCTCCCCCCCCCTCCATACTTTATTGTTGAGATTCATATGATCATCTGATGAGGAATAAATGTTCCCTATAAATGTATTTCCCCGTAGGTGTATTTTTTACGGGCATGCAAAAGGTAGAAATAATAGGGCAGTTCAATCCGTTTTCTCACGGCAAGGTACCTTATAAATAATTGTTGTGCACGCAACTAGTAGGCATGCATACGCTTATATATATACTCTGATGTGTTTGAATTACCTCTGTCATTAATAGTGAACATTTATTAGAGGTAAAATTAGTAGCAGTTGTAAAGTAAATAGTTCTGAATGAATAAGTCATCAAAAACTTTTTTTAAAGTCGTATTAAATAGATTACAAGAAGCTCATTATAGGCTTATGGTTATGAAATAAAAAAAGACAATATCAGAGCAATATTAGAAACGACAAACTCTTTTCAAATAAATGGAGATGAATACGAATCAAGCCTAAGAACT
The DNA here is from genome assembly GCF_040412425.1 of Macrobrachium rosenbergii. Classification (NCBI taxonomy): domain Eukaryota; kingdom Metazoa; phylum Arthropoda; class Malacostraca; order Decapoda; family Palaemonidae; genus Macrobrachium; species Macrobrachium rosenbergii. Next base: position 21,087,640 of record NC_089782.1, read on the forward strand.
CATTCAAAACAACGAGAAAAAAAAATCCTACCGATGGACCAGACATTGCTTGGAGCGAAGTTGATTGGCAGTTGAAAATCCGTTCTCATATTTATTTGATGTGATGTGAGTGGAGGGGTTAGGGCTAAGCACTTCCACCGGGGGAGGCGCTACCAGTAAAGAGACAGTGATAATGACACGGCGGTAATAGTTTTGTAAATAACTCTAATTGCTGGTAACCACCAAGGGCAATTTGCTTATATTTTTCTGGCAGTTGTAGAGCAAGCCTTTTTCTCTTATACAGCAGCCGAACCTGAATTTTTTTTATTTTTCCTACTTTTGTATTGGCTTCTTTTCCCTTAAGGATAATTAATTTATTTCCAAAAAATATTATTATTAGTTTTTATACTGTAGCCGAACCGAAGTTTTTTCTTATTTCTTTTTTTTTGTCTTGACTTCTTTTCCCTTAAGGATAATTAATTTGTTTCCAAAAATATTGTTAATAATTTACGATATAAACTTAGATAAATGAAGAATATTCAATTTTCCTTCTTGATTTAATTAATCCACGATTATCTTTCGTTCTATAATTAATAAACTATCCATCATCCACGATCAACATCACTCTTTTGGGCGTTTGTTTTTCTTTTGACGCATAGTTTTGCAAAAGACACGTTAAGCAAGAAATCGAGAACAACGAAGTATGCATTTTCTTCTTCTTCTTCTTCTTCTTCTTCTTCTTCTTCTTCTTCTTCTTCTTCTTCTTCTTCTTCTTCTTCTTATTATTATTATTATTATTATTATTATTATTATTATTATTATTATTATTATTATTATTATTATTTTATTTTATTTTATTTAATAAAATAACTATCATTGCATTACTGTGCCAATTGGAAACGACTCTCGCTTATGTAATTAGCCCACAGAATAAATTAAGCAATCTAATCTTGCACCCCTCCAAAAAAAGTCTTACTTAATGTCACTTTGTCAGTCGTAGATTTTATTTGTCTGACCAAATTTAGTCTCCATCTTATTTTTGTTATTCCATTATCGTATTTTTATTTTAACAGATAAAACCGTACAGTTTTTAATGGGATCATGTTTACTGTCTCATACCTGTATCTTAAAGTCGGTGTCGCTTGAGCCCAGTCATTTTGGTATCTTTCACCGTCGTGCCATTAAAAGTTTTACATTAACCATTCGGTATTGGTAGAGTAATTTAAGACGTACTTGTTCATGCTCTTGTGACATTAATTTAAGAGATATACGTGATTTATATGTTACTCTGAAAAAAAAAAAGTATTGGCCATTTGACACAAAGTTCGGCATAAGCAAGATGCAAAAGGATGCCAGAAAACGCGCGCGTGCGACACCGCCTTTAACAAGGCGGGAGTAATATCACATTACTACCGGTCTGATTTATCACCTGTAGCCCTTTGACTATACGATGCAGTGTAATGAGATGAAAGCGTCATCGACGATTCTAAGGTTATTCAGGGTAATAAAATATAAAGCATACTAACAATAGTTCAATACCGGGCAATTAATGAACGTATTTTACAACGAGCAAGTGATATGAATTCATAATTCATTGAAATCCTCTCTCTCTCAGCAAGCCTTGCCGAATGTCATTATGAAGGACACAGTAATATGGAATCATTCAAACATTCACTGCTATGGTTAAAGAGATCGCGAAAGAAAATGGGAATCATTACAAGACAGAGACGCAAATGGAAATAATGAGATCCATTGCATTAAGCACAGAATTAATAAGGGAGGGCCAACCGGGCGATCCGTGATTGGGAAATAACGCATTTGTTTTTATGGGGGGAAAAATATTTCATTACTATCCCTCGGTGAAAATATTCGTTGACCGCCAATATCCTACCCGAGGAAATTTGATATTTGGTCTCCTGTCTTGTCAAAATCAATTAAAACTCTAATAGCCCTCTGGAAAATTCATGTGCCGATTCCGGAGGGAGGACAAAGGCAGCTGATTCCCGAATGACAAGATGCCTCATATGATGAATTATTTCCTGTGTATTTTCTTTTCCTTTCTGAAGGCAACTGCGTTACGAACGTGAAGGAATTAACCTTGTTTCAATTTTTTAACTGTCCATGTTAAGTAAATTTACAAGCAGAACATAGTACAGCTATACATAAAACTTGCGAGTCCATTCCTATAATTAGAGTTTTAAAATGCATATGCTAGACAACTCGTCAGCCATGCTGTGTTCTAAAATTCTCTCTCTCTCTCTCTCTCTCTCTCTCTCTCTCTCTCTCTCTCTCTCTCTCTCTCTCTCTCTCTCTCTCTCTGTGGGATATAAAGCAATAGTGCCGTTAGTGTTGTCACGATTAATTTTTAGTGCTAACCGATCAGAGAAAGCTGGCCGTCGGTAACAAGGTTGATCTCTGCCCGCTATTTGATTTGGAAATCGTGTTGTTGGCTCTTGATCTTTTGTTTATTCTGTCTCTTGATGTCAGACTGTGCAACTTACTAAATCGGCGAGAGAGAGAGAGAGAGAGAGAGAGAGAGAGAGAGAGAGAGAGAGAGAGAGAGAGAGAGAGTTATAATGTAAAATTGTACGACTTGCTAAATCTTAGAGAGAGAGAGAGAGAGAGAGAGAGAGAGAGAGAGAGATCTGTCTCTTAATAATAGAATGTGCAGCGTGCTAACTTATAACGTGTGTGTGTGTGTGTGTAAGAGAGAGAAAGAGAGAGAGAGAAGAATGCCATCTCTTGGAGTCAGACTGTGTAACTTGGTAAATCTTAGAGAGAGAGAGAGAAAAGAAGTTTTAAGTCTTAAGATCATTCTCGATTTTTTCAATTGATTAAATGACAGCTGTTGAAAATTAAATAACGTTTAGTATTGATATGTAAATCAGTATTTTTTGTGACTTTTTATTTGCTGCACTAGTATGATTTTGCAACGATTTATAGTGAATTGTTATTATTTCTTTCTCAGGAAATAAATTAAACGGGACTTTTAACATAAACGAA
>NC_089782.1:21093121-21158121 GCF_040412425.1 Macrobrachium rosenbergii
ATTAATTTAACTGATAAATTTTATAGAATTTTCCGAGTCACAGAACCTTTAATACCGTTTCATGGAAAGTATTATCTTCCAACTGTTTTTTAGGATTGTTTTTAGGAAGTGAACCATAAAAATACTGGAACGGAATCATTACCATGTTTTGAGCAAACCAACAGGCAAGAGTGACAAGCTGTTCTGTCAAAAAGTGCAATTATATGAACCCCTTGTCACACATTTAGATCACACTCAAGAAACATTGCTTTTATGACTGTTCCACAAATCAATTTAGCTTCAGGAAAACATAAGGAGGCATATCGAGTTTTGCTCTGTACTGCATTTTGTCAAGCACACCAACCAAAACAGAGAGTTTTGTCCAACACAAAAGCTGTTCTTTATACAAGATTTTCTGCCAGTAAAATTAATTTCATTTTCTAGTTTTATAAATAAGAATCTTCCTGGTATGATTCATTTATCTAACGTGCGAATAATTGCATAATAATTATATGGATTTTGAAAATACCAATGTTTTTTGTTTTAGGTAAGAAAAACAACTTCTTGTGTTCAGTTGGCAGAACAATCAAATGTTTAGTAATCGGAGCGCTAACTGACATTTCAGTTTCCGAACGCCAACTATCAAAACAGATCACATATTTTAAAGAAAAAATATGCCTTAAATTATGCAAATATTTTCTTTAGTGGGATTAAAACCTAGATGATAAAAAGACAAAGTGCATCTGTGTATTTAGAATTTTTTTTATTCATATTCAGTTTTTTTTTTATTTACCAAAATCAAAATCTAACCAAGCCTCAAGTGTTAAGTCAAGTGTGTGGTGTGTGAACTGGAAAGCCTTGTGGGAGGCATTTGCCGCCTTGGTACCTACGAACGCTAGATCTGTTTTTTGGTTCTGGTCTATTGGGGAAAAGAGAGATGGTGGGATTTGGGAACAAAATAACCCTCAGTCAATTATTGCAATGGTAAAATTCAAAAATATTAGTTTTAAGTGCTTAATTTAAAGGGATATAATGTTTCACTAGATAGCAACGCTGGTTATCCGATGATTTCTTGTATATCTTGATAGATTTTGGATTAACGAAAAAAACACAATTAAATGATTGCAATATAAGAGAGGGTCGAGTCAGCAAGCTCCGGCCCTACAGACATGACGGACTTTTCCAGAGTTCGGACCCTTGTACATTCGTTATGCATACCTATTTATTGACAGTGGTACGCGAGTATGATCCCGTGCTGGAGGATGGCGTAGCTAAACGTGGGTTTTATTTCCCCTAGGCTCTCTATTATACACGCAGTAAAGAACAGATATATGGATATGCCTTACGTTTTAGGAAATAGGATGGAAGAAAACTTTAATATAACGACGTGGCGGACTGTACTTCATGGGAAAGAGTTCCAAGTTCGAAGTAGACAAGAATGGATGTTGGAATGGCCAGGTATGAGTTGGGACTGGCAGGGTTTCGTTAACAGAAATTACTGGTGTTAATACAGGGAGGTCAATTAACGTACAATATAAAAGAAAATATAAAAGTCGAGATGAGTAAGGTCGGAGTTGGGTGGTTTGGTCGTGCCGTGAGAGAAAATGAGAGAAACCTATTTTGACAGTGAGACATTATAATTAATTAATGTTATTGTTCAACATTCAATTGCGAAAGCCTCTCGATTATTATCTTCAAGGAGCTCTATTGTATTAAACGCAGTAACTCTAAAACTGCGGTATTTACATAAAGACTTGGAAAGCAACAACAGACTTCATTATTTTTTAGTGCCGATACCGTAAAATATATGCCAAACATTGCTTTCCTTTCTTAAACGTTAATTACCTTATTAAAATACAAGCTTATCTCATATGGAATACTATGAATTGCCAGATTATATCATTATACTGCCCTTATACAGCATAACTACATGACCACAAAGAGATGAAACAGAATGCTCAAAAACGTTCACGAACATTATATTAAAAAAGAATAAATAACTGGGTAATGGTATTCCTCCAGACTCCTACTTCATCAAAAGTTTTGTCGACAGTAGCCTCGTCGTAGGTTCTGCTATTTCCTTCACAAAACTCGACTTGTTGGCTCACATTGGAGTTTCTATTTCTTAGGCATTCATCCAGGTGGGAAAAAATGCCCAAGTGCTTTAAGAGACCCTGACCTTTGTGACGACTCACACCAGCTTTTAATTCCGTAGTCGCCCGGCCCTTTTTGCTTGACCCCCAAGTGTCGAAAACAAAAAGCAGACTTTTTTCCAAATATGTCCTCCTCCTTTCTAGAAAACGGAGAGATATTGCGGTTGAAAATCACCCACAAAATTTGACCTCACTTATTCCGAGAGCTGCAGTTACCTGTACTATATTTTTAGATACAAAGCTTTTTTTGTCCTCCCATCTACCACTCTAAAATACCAGGCGTAAACTGTTCTCTTTCCATCATTAAAAATATGCCTTTTTGAAGTTAATAGAAGGGACAGGTTTTTTGACTCATAAATTTGAAATTCAGTACTTGAATAACATATGCAGAAATACGTACTGATATTGTATTCACAGAAGTTCATTTCATTTTAGGTTATAACTTTATGACTTATTCATTCATTTGGAGGAAGTGAGTAGAGCTGAAGACAATGACAATTTGATATGTACTATTCATCTTGGTTGATAGTAAATGGAAGAGGCATGAATAAGAAAATCAGAAAATATCATTGATGTTATAATAAAATTGCCTCTGCCATTTCTTTGATAATAACTACCCCTAAACCCAGATTTAATCAATTAATATTTGTCATCAGTTTTGAATTTAAATTACGAGATTATCATGAGCATGTTCATATTTACATGTGAAGCAAAAATTCCATGCCTCTGCAATAATGTTTACGCAAATCATAATGATAAATGTACTGCAGGATTCTACACAAAACGGCTCTTGCTAAAACAAATAAAATGCCGGGAACATACAAATGTCAGGTTCTCCGATGAAAAACAATTTAGTTCTATCGCCGGTCAAATCTTATTCAGTTGATTGTGTATCTTAGAACAAAATAACAGAGCTGAAATGTTTACCCTCGTCGAGTTTAGAATTCTAATCCTGACCGGTGGAAGCGAGAATGCAACTATTGTTTTTATACCAGATTTTGCCCGGTGGAATCTTGTTACCAATGTTCAATTGGCCACAGTGTCTTTATTATTGCGTGTTCCAACTCAGCCTTTTTTCCTTTGTCGCTATTTTTTTAATATTCTTTTATTTTTCTATTTATTTTTTGTGGTCGGAAGACATATATTCCATCCTTTTTGTTTCTGATAAAGTTATTTAGGGCTCCTGTACATTCTTCTTCTTCTCTCTCTCTCTCTCTCTCTCTCTCTCTCTCTCTCTCTCTCTCTCTCGTATTTGTAACTAAGTGTAAATCTAAGGATTTTTATAGCGTATTTCAAGAAAGTCTGGAATTTAAGTTGACAAGGCAAACAAAACCAGAAAGTTTTTTATTTATCATTCCGGACTAGGAAAGAGAAAATATAGCTTTTATGGGGAGATGAAAATCTTATTTCAATTCCGATTCTGTGAGCTTATGTGTCCCTTTGCGCTGAGGGGAAGCCAGACCCTTCTTTTTCTTCTTTCCATTTTATGTACAAATAGAAAATGTTAGAATTCTTCCGGTGACTAACCTTGACCTTACTTTTGCATATATTCTGTCGAATTCTTAATATTTCCATTGTTTTCAGAATTAAGGTTCAGAGGGTGATTGCAATGTGATATCAGTGATACTGGGTGTTCTTTTATTGTCATTGTTCTTCATTTTTTTTATCACACATTTTTCTGATATTTTCATGTCTCTAAGGGTCTCTCTCTCTCTCTCTCTCTCTCTCTCTCTCTCTCTCTCTCTCTCTCTCTATATTTATATATATTTACATATATATATATTATATATATATATATATGTATATATATATATATATATATATATATATATATATATATATATATATATATATATATATATATATATATTGTAATCACTGTGTGATATATATATATATTAGATATTTATAAGTGACCTATGTGACCCTTTAAATATATTTAGGTTGATATTTCAAACCGTAAAAAATGTCTGTGTATCTGTCTCTCAGTGTATATATATTATATATATACATATATGCATATATATGGTGTGTGTGTGTGTGTGCTTGTGCGTGTGTATGTGTGTGTGTGTGTGTTTGGAATGAAGTGCTGTGAATCTCAAGCACACGTAGCCTATGTAGCGTTATTCATTCCAATCCGTTATTGCCAGGGTCATGTGACATAAGATTTTGATTGTCGTGCTTACTCGAACAACAATTTATTGACATCTATGATCTCGAATGGTTATATCAAAGATTTCTGGTCTCATATTTATCATATGCTCGAGTCTCTCATATGTCTGTGACAAGTATAATGGAGTTCCAGTTTCAGTCTGTTGTTGGCAAGAGAGAATAAAAGATCGATGTATCAAATGTTATTAGAATATTGCATGGAATCAATATTGGTTTTCCGGTAGTTATTTCTCTCTTCTTGTTAGGGAAAAGACCCTTAACATAATTACGCAATAAACATTGACCATAAAACAGTTCATAATAGTTTAGGTTGTAACTCGAATATATATATATATATATATATATATATATATATATATATATATATATATATATATATATATATATATATATATATATATATATATATATATATATATTTATATATATACTGTATATATATATATGTATGTATGTTTGTATGTATATATATCAATTTAGAATCTACTGTTAACTTTTTTTTTTTACCACATAGCTTGTAATTGTAATAACCACGATGCCCTCTTGAGTTCTCGATTTCTTTTAACTTTGGATGTGCTTGTTACTAGGAACCCTTATTCATCCTCATTGCCCTTATTCATCCGGTTAGTAATATTGCTCTCATAGTGGTGTTTGATGTTTTGTCTCCGTCAACGGTAAATGACCTGCCGTCGCTTCTTCTCTCGATCCTCATTCTCTGTCCCTGATCTGCGGGTAGCGTTTCTGTCATTATTCAGTTGAACTCAGGCGAGAGTTCTTCTCGTCGTGAGGCAGCCTCGTGGGGTCCGCGAGGCGACCTCTTCTCAAATTTACTCTGGGAAAATCATACATCCTCGGAGAGCATAGTTTAGAGAGTGCTTCTTTCATTTTTCGTCGAAACTTTTGTATTTCTCATCTTTTCCGTCGTCGATAACCATTGCTGTTGTATCATCTATCTGAAGCATTTAATCAATTCTTATAATCTTTCATTATTTCAGAATAGCATTCTTTCTCATTGGCTTTGGGACTGGTTACGGACCTTGTCGACAAGCTTGAGACCCGAGTTCGATCCCACGGAGCTGGTATGATTCTTAGAAGCCTGACTCCTGAAGAATCACTGTGACCCTGATGGTGTATGCAAGAGTTTCGTACTTCATCAGTAGTCACCTGTAGTGGACTACAGCCACGGCCACGGTAGAAAAGATTATGGTGCCACCAGTCGCATCCCAAAGTTGCGCTCTGAGAAATGGAAGGTTAACGCCTCTGGAGCCACCTAACCAAAGGAAAACGTAATGTGTGTATATATACAGTATATATATATATATATATATATATATATATATATATATATATATATATATATATATATATATATGTGTGTGTGTGTGTGTGTGTGTGTGTGTGTGTATGTAATGAATACTTGCGTACACACACTTGCTGGAAGGCCTGAGAGAGAGAGAGAGAGAGAGAGAGAGAGAGAGAGGAGAGAGATTTCTCATCGGGGAGAAACCTGAAAAGAATATAATTTTTACCCAGTTGAAAAATGATAACGTTGTTGGCCTCCATGATTCATTGTGAATACCGATATTCTCATCAAACCTGAGGATATAATTTTTACCCACAAAATGCCTGAGTTATCCATGTTATTGTTCTTTTAGGGTTTTGTATAATTTATGTTCTTTTTTATAATATATATATATATATATATATATATATATATATATATATATGTGTGTGTGTGTGTGTGTATGTGTGTGTGTAGAACAAACAGGAATATATATTTACTTCTGTGTCAACCTCTAGCTGAATAGTTGTTTTATCGCAATATATTTAAAAAAGAAAACAGGTAAAAATAAAATGTTAAGATAATGACGCGAAGTTAGTCAAAAGCGATACTTATTATTTGCTGTAAGTAAGTTTACGCCAAAAATGAAAAACGAGGGATATGTAAGGTTTTTGCATCGAGCACACCTCCATTAAATTGGTTTTCCAGTGATATATAGTATTATTCTTATTTATACCATATCTTGAACGGTTAAACATGAAAGAGGTCGGAAAATGTGTTTATTCCTTATTAAAAGGACCCTATGTAATATTTCATTTCTGTCATTTAAAAGTGAAAGTTCCTTTTTATTTTTAAATGTTTCAGGCGAGCACAACAATAAAAGTTGAAGATGAAAATTGCGGATTAAAGTTAACCGAAAAAACGTTTATATACTCCCCTGTTGAAAAATAAGGTGTTTATTTTTCTTTCAGTTCAAACCTGTGCACGTAAAAAAAAAAAAAAAGGCCTTTCGTTTTAGCAGGAGCCACGTTTATACATACAGTGATGTGTTCTTTGAGTCAGCAGTCCTTTTTATTTAGTTTAACAAAAAATTAAGTCACTTATCTTGTAAGGGTTTAATAATGGTAGCACCACTGATATTGTAAGGGTCTTTTGGTGCTAGCATGGTCTGATGATGGTAGCACCAGTTCGTCAAAGTGGTAGTTCACGAGCATGCAACGGAGTGGATTATTTTCAAAGACAATGTGACTAAGAGATGGAATGAGAAAATTTAAGTTAAACTTTGAGATTGTTGCGATTATACTTCCACACGTTAAGCCTCCTTCATGGGTCTGACATAATCATTCCAGCTCTGAATGTGCTGGTACCTACTCATGGGTAGGTAATACACACCCACCCACCCACTCTGAACAATCCAGTATTGTGTTATTATTGCTGTGGCTTGTGTGTATATTAATTATAATCTGGCTACTTTTACATTTCTTTCGAGCAGAAATGAGGGTCAGCTTTTAGAAAAAAACGTTTTCTATTAAGCTTTTCTTCGCGTATTTCTCTTCAAATGCTTTAGTTTTAATGACGGGAAACGGATTTGTAGTTTATTAAGCAGTATTCATAGCCAACCCTTTATCGATTCCCGTTTTCTACATTCGGTATGTAAAATACACGGCTATAAAGATGTAATTATGTGATTTGATTGATAGGATAAAACATGACCGAATTCTTAAATTCTTGCAAACTATAATAAGATTATGTTCAAGTATAATCATGAGAACTCTAATCTCAGTGTTAAAAACCCATATGATTTGTCATAATAGCCGTTGATGTGATAAATGGACTTTTGCGCTTATAGGAATTCGTTCTTGTTTCCTGTTTTAAATAAAAAAAACCTTGGTTGTTATTATCGGCCTATAGAAAACGTCGTACCAGTTAGAGTCACACCTGGGAAGCATGACTTTATTCATCCCTTTCCAGATTTAAAGGCTTTCAGTGGAAAGCGTATTAAAAACACGAGGAAAAAATGTTAAAATTAACATGGCGAAAATTACAATAAATGCAGAAGAATTTGTGGATGAGACCAATGACATATATATATATATATATATATATATATATATATATATATATATATATATATATATATATATATATATATATATATATGTATGTATATATAATAAATATATACAATATATATATATATGTATGTGTATTTGTATGTATATATATATATATATATATATATATATATATATATATATATATATGTATATATATATATATATATATATATATATATATATATATATATATATATATATATATATATATATATATATAATGTGTGTGTGTGTGTATACTTTTTTTTAATTTTAACACTGTTGTATGATTTTGAATATTTCAAGCACAGTGAAGAAAGGAGAAATGCACTGAGATTCTGATGTGGTTGCATTCGATTCGTTATCAGCAGTTATACTCCCTCTGGGCTCGAGCAAGTATGTGAAGTCATTTTAATCCGCACTCCGCACCTGTTCCGTTGGAGTTTACTTATCATATTGCACCTTTCTAAAATTGTCCTCGTAGCACACATACAAGTACATACGCACAAAGACATATATATGTGTGTGTGTGTATACACCTACATACTTACTTATCTATCACATACTTACATACGTACATACATATTATATGTATAAATATTGTGATCAAGTTTTCTGTACTTGGCGTTCCTTACAATAAATGTGGCAGTGACCGCTGTACCTTTGTCTAAAGCCACCCTCTTTAGGGGAAACAGCTTAATTTATTACACAGAAAAATATATATATATATATATATATATATATATATATATATATGTATATATATATATATATATATATATATATATATATATATATATATATATTCAAATATATACCATATATATACATCAATATGAACACACATATACATGTAAATATATATGTATATATATATATATATATATATATATATATATATATATATATATATATATATATATATATGACTTTTTTCCGCGTATGTAATTAAAGCAGTTGAAAGTATGGAATATTTCTGCACACGGTTCGTTCTTGATCCGGTGAATAAAGAATGAACTGGATTGACATGTTTTCTGTTGAACCAACATGTTATTAGGGACACGGTTTACTGGTGAAGAATACATAAAAATAACTTATATGTGTTTGTCTTAATTGTATTTAGGTTAGGGTAAAAATTAGTGAACACAAACCAAAAGGTGTACAGAATTTAACTTCTTTTTAGAAGAAATACTTGAACAGATTTTTTTCTCACAGGGGAGATATTGTAAAAAATGATCAGGTTCTTTAGTTAGACGTTAATGCTCTTAACCCTTTTCCAGGCCTAACCAAATGCTTAAATAATGTAATACGCAAGTATAATAATATATAGTAATACTAAGTACCTCTAAATAAGAACGTAAGTGTTCTTCTCCCACATTCAAACTTTTGTCTATTACATTTGAAGGACTTTGAAACCCGTTCTACTATCTACAAACGTCATTTACCTTTGTATCCTTCAACGTAAATTGCTACCCTCTACGCCTTTATCTTCAAGGGCACAATGCTGTGTCTTAGCCAGGGCTTGAGCCATTCACCCAAACGGCTAAGTCCACACAATTTCAGCAAATTTTGGGCCCGGCCTGCTTGTTCATAAGACTGACTAATGAGTTCTATGACAATAACAAGAGCGCAGTTGGTATTATTGGTCGCTGGGAGAGCAAACCCAAAATTCCTCCTCTGACGAAAGAGGGAGAAGAGAAGAGGAAGGCAGGAGGTGGAAAGGACCACGTCTGGAGGAGGCAAACTCCTTTCTCCTCTCTCTCTCTCTCTCTCTCTTTCCCTCTCTTTCTCCCCCTCTCCGCATTCCCTTCTATATAAACATTCGGCCAACGCGAACAAATACTATTGGTCGAATAAGTATATATCGACGCCAAGGCTTGAGAGGCAGTTCTAGTCCATATTACTTTAACTTCGTATGTAGATTGCAGAAGTTACATCAAGAGTTAGAATTAGATGGACGATGTCGAGTGAAAAACATTATCCATTTCAACGGTCTTCCAATAACGTTCTTCGTATTTATTACAGATTTTCGCTCAGCCAATGGGCGGCGAGCGAGGGATTCCCAACGACCAATCAGCGACCTTCCTTTGTGCCAGCGCCATCTGAGAAAATCGTCCAAACTTCTTGTGGACTGCTTTCGCCTCAGTCCCAACCTCGCCTACTGGAAGACATGTTTTGAGATATTACATTCCCTGGTAATGCATTAGATTCTTGAATAAATCATTGGGCCCCTACCCTCCCCCTCTCCCTCCTAAGCAGCACCAACTCCTGTTTGACGGTTTTAAATTAGGGGGGGAAGGGCAGAAGGGGATCCTTATTGAAGAAGAAAGAGAGGAGGAGAAAGGGCCAGGGGGTAGTGGGAGGGGGGTGTCTTACGGAGGAAGAGGAGAGAGAGAGAGAGAGAGAGAGAGAGAGAGAGAGAGAGAGAGAGCTCAGAAATAACTAGGGGATGAGAGTGAAAGGCCTTAGAGACCAAGGGGAAATGGAGGGGAGGGTGGGGGAGGGGGGGTTAGGCAGTGTAGGTCTTTGATGATCGTGGCCGTTTGCTTGTTTTAAGGCCACCGAGGATAAAACAGGAACCTCAGTAGCCATGTATTAGCCTCTAATACTTCTTAGTTTTTCTGCTTAAGAACTAACAGGTTTTCCCTCATTTGGTTTTCTTTTCATTTGTGCCAAGACATACATTTACAAAAATAAAAGGTGAATATTTCCGTAAAATATACCTTTGAAGTTCTCCAGACGAAAGACAGAATTTAAGGAAAGAAGGAAGACCTCTGTGAAAAAGAACTGAAAAGAAACCAGAAAAACGCTCGACATTGGTGAGAATAAGCAGAGTGTGTGTGTGTGTGTGTGTGTGTGTGTGTATGTATAAATATAATGTCCGTGTATGTATGTATGTATTAGTATGTATATGAGTGAGAGAAAGAATGTCTTTAGGGGAGCATGTCTTAACCATGGTAACATCAGAAGACAATGTTTTTTCGTATGTGAGGACGTTAGTATATTTCCAATGGTTAGAGAAGGCTTAAGGTTTTCTTATGAATAGGAATATATGAAATATTTTTACCAAGAATATCGTTAAATGTCTGAAGATTACTTAGCTTTCTCCATTAATTTGTATTAATCTCTGTATATATTTTGATTTTTTTAAGCATTTGATAAGCGAGAATGTACATTTTCCTTGTTCGACCGTTTTTCACTGTTGAAACAGTGAAAGTTAACCATCTTTTAAGTTATAATTTCGTTGTTGTATTAGAGTAATATGGAGAGAATAGTTAGTGCGATTGTTTCTTTTTTCCATTTTCAAATAAAAAATAATGCAAGTTATATATCTGCAAAGATAAAACAGGGCAGTTTCAGCTGACGTAACATACTGTATATGGAAAATACTTTTTGAAAGCAATTTACATTCAAACTTTCATGCCTTGGAGTATTTTTATGTGCAAGGTTTAACAAATTGATTATGTTATCCAAGAACAGTAATTTTCTTGACAGTTTTGTATGTTTATCGTTAATGTTGAGTGATAAGAAATAGAAGAAAAATTGACATTTTTTGCCTCCTTTCTTTCTCTATGTTGCGTTTAAGTCTCAGATGAACATTTTACTTTTTCCCAGGCCTCGCGAAATGAAGTGTTTGTTTTTCTTGACAAATTTTATAATTGACGATATACCTGTACTACAACAACACTGGTTTCCCTTTGTAGGTTATCCATACTTTCCACAGTACTTCACTTATTTATTCAAAATTTAGTGAACGTTATGCTGCGTTATTTACAGTTTTTTTTTATTTTTTTTTTTTAGGATAAAGCTTAGTAAAGACAGCGAAAGATTTACATGCATGCTGAGTACATTTAATATGTGTTTTATCGTGGCGAGCCTACTGAACCAAAATTATCAAATATTTATAAATTTCTCAAAGCAATACAAGCACGGCATACGAGGGGTGATCATGATAGCCAATACAGGCCTTCCTCTTTGTAATAGATTAACTCAGTGGAATTTTAGATCAGTGATCAAGTAGGAAAGTCTCTTGGGAATAGCTGGTTGTTATCATTTTTCCATTTATTCATGGATTTATGTATGTTTATAAACTGAGGATGGATGATAATGTAATCATTCATTATTTCATCTATTTATATATTTGCATGACTTTCCGAGAAATGTAACAGCCAGAAAAGACTTTCCAAATAACTAGTTTGTCAAAAACATTTATACACATTCTTTTGAAATTTAATGAAATTGTTTGCAACACGTGTGTGCTTATACATGCATACATAAATAGATTCATATATATATATATATATATATATATATATATATATATATATATATATACATACATATACATACATACATACATATACATATACACACACATATATATGTGTGTGTGTATGTGTGCACATATGTGTATATGTATGCAAGTACTGGCAGTTTTTATATGTAGATAGTGCTCTGTACAACGCTAGAGAGGCGATAAGAAGAGGATAACAAGTCTTTGCGATTGACTCCCTCATGAAATATTTCTGACTGCAGTTTGCAAGAAGATTCCTGACGTGCGATGCCTCAACAAGATAGTAGAGGCATATCGTAATACGTGCTCGAGATGTTTTCTAACATATGTCATCTGTCCATTTCGTGAATATAATGCTATCCACTTGCAATTCTCCGTTTTCTTCCTTATAAAGAACTTGGTAAGATATTTGTAATTTACTTTTCTGTGGCTTTCCTTAATTCCGTTTTTACTCTGTTATGTGAAAATCTTGTGTTATTTATTTTCCAAAAGATTGCCACGATTTATTTTTTCGCTATTATAATATCAATAGAGAAGGTCCCCTAAGGTAGTTAATATATCAACTTCCATTGGTCCAGTGAAGCTAAAATAGATAAGGGTATAGCATTGTAAATAACACATCCGTAAAAGCACGATAGAAAATTGTATTAATCATTGCACTGCACGTTCTCTCTCTCTCTCTCTCTCTCTCTCTCTCTCTCTCATAGCTCCAAAAACCCCGCATGATGCACGGGCAAATAACATAGAGCTGAAATCATCCTGGGCGACACTAAAAATGAGATCGAGCAGAAGCCTTGCAACATTCAGTACTACACGACATCGCTTCGCCAATATTCCTTATTTTCTGCGGCACAGAGGAAATCCTTTTTCTTTCCCCCTAATTTTGAATAAGGTGGATTTTTCGTCGGGCCCCCACCCTTGTGTACTTAATATCTTTTTAGGCAGTGTTTTTGAAGTGGGACACTTGTTCCGCTTTCAAATTTAAGGGCCTGGTGGTGTTTCACTTTTGTTGAACACACAGATAATTTGCAGCGTTATGTTCCAGAATTTTGTCTGGGGATTTTCGCCAGTTCTTTTTTTATTTCTCTCTCGCTCTCTTTTTTTGGCGCGTAATACAGTTTAAAACCACATATTGGAGAGGGTCCGGAAGTTTTTTTAATCCGCATTTCGCGCGCTTAACCATTTTGTCATTTGTGTAATAAGTCGTGCCTTTTTATTTACCTCTTCTACTATATATGTTTGTACCAAACCTATTGAGCCAAACTATTTTTCGTAAGTAGTATTATTTTAGTTTTTAACAATGTGGATTTCTGCGTAAGTGAATAGCAAGAACAATAATTGTAATGCTTAACGCAACCAAATACATTATTATTATTATTATTATTATTATTATTATTATTATTATTATTATTATTATTATTATTATTATTATTTTAATTTAACTTCACTTTGCAAGGAAATACTATCACTAAGGCACCTAACAAATCCTTTTAAGGTCGTTTATTTCACTGAAACTTTTTGAGAACAACCTGGTAAAAAAAGAAAAATTATTACTACTTTCACTATTACTTTCTCTACTGCTACCAATACTACTTCAGCTACTGTTACTCGTCCTGTTACTAGTAGTACTGTTCCTGATGCTATCTCGCCTAATGCTGTAATAATGGCATACGGAGAATAAACAAAATTTGTGGCAAAAAGCAGTTTGGTATAATAATAATAATAATAATAATAATAATAATAATAATAATAATAATAAAATAATAATGATAATAATGTAGTTATTATTAGTTTTATCACTGAAGGGAGACGTTTTATAAAGCATGACTTCAAGAGAATAAATCTTATTTCTAGTGTTGCCAAGTAAAACCTACTTTGAAAAACGGCAGGTATAATATTAGTAACCATGCATCTCATGAAATATCTCAGGAATGCGATATTATCAAATCATTAGTTATGGTCTTGAACATCATGAATAAAAGTGTTGCCCGCAACCTTTTCAAAAATCAACGGTGATTCAATCCATCACTTATATCAACAGCAATTATGGGTTTAACATTATTAGCGGCATGTGTAGGGGTAAACATCGTATGAAAATTTTTATTTCATCAGTTTTCTTATCGTTTTGATAAAAATTTAAACACCTATGGATTAATGGGGATATTTCTTTAATCGGTTCAACCTTTCATTGAGAATGAGCAAACTCGTAAATCGTATGAAAGAGTTATTAGTCATTTTTTATATACAACTTTTCAGTCAGTGAATGGCTTAAACATCAACATTTTATACCCATTTGTAAGTTGATTCAGCCTTCATCCCAGAATGAGTAGGTATCGAAACCGCATTGCATATTTTAACCACAGAAGAGGTTTAAAAAAAAAAAAAGTCATGTAACGTCATGGTAGTATCATCAGTCAAAATCATCCGTATCTCGTAGATGACTCTGTTGATTCTGTCATCATACAATCGTTTAGGTCAAATACCGGTCGTCACCGCGTTGCTGGCTGTTGTCACTGCCCATTATTCACGAAGAAAACCCAAATGATGATTTTCGAACCAGACGAGAGGAAGAGGGAGGGATGCAGAAGATTTCTCGATGCGTGAGTGACTCTTTCCTCTTCATAACTCTCAGCTCTTTTTCAGCCTCTATTTATCTATCTGCGCAATTATCAGTTTGCCTACGGAGACGTCTTTTTGTCTGTATATCTATCTAAACTATAAACACATCAGTATGTTTACATCTACGCTATCCTGTCTATCTATTTATATCCATTTGTCGGCCTCCCTACCTGTATGTCGTCATATACGACCGTCTGTTCAGGTCGCGGCATCTGTTTTTATTTCTTTGCTTATCTGTCTGTGTTCCTCAATTCCTGAGCCCTAGAAAATGGCCTCAAGTTTATATCCAGACGCGTATTGCAACATACTGACATTGCTCGTTTTATCCCCTTTTTTTCATTCTGCTTGCCGAGGCATTCATGATTCATCCTTGCAACTGTATGTCCTTGAGGCTGGGAAACTCTGGTAGCTTGCAATACAAGAATTCACACACTTTTCTTTGAATATTCTCTCTTTCTCTCTCTCTCTCTCTCTCTCTCTCTCTCTCTCTTCTCTCTCTCTCTCATCACACACACACACACACATTGTATGACAATGTAAAATATAAAAATCGGATATCCTTTACAAGAACTCAGATGGAAACCACACAAAGTAAATCAGTCACTTCCGCACCTAAACGTAAAGAGCAGTAAGACGTCCCTTTTGGAATTGTTAAAAACATGTTAGAGAGAGAGAGAGAGAGAGAGAGAGAGAGAAAGTAAGACGCTATAGATCATTTCATCCGTAGCACCCATCACTAAAACGAAACAAATGTTTATGCTTGGAAAGCGAATAACAGATGGGGTAGACGAGAGACAAATGTTTAAATGCTTAAAATTCTTCGAGTGGACAGTTAGGCCAAGTCTGTATTCCCAGGCAGGAAGGCGCCGAATACAAGAGCGAGTGAAAAGAGGAATTAAATGCGGAAAGTAAAATGCTTCGGGGGAGGCAAAAGGGAAAATAAATCAACAGTGTATGTGATTTACTGCATTGGGACATTGAGAGAGAGAGAGAAAGAGAGGGATAGAGAGAGAGAGAAAGAGCCGGGCGAAGAGAAAGAGGAACGCGTTCTTTGTAACTAGTATCCATCAGAAATATAATTATACTGATGTCAAAAGTTAGAAAAGGTAAGAGATGCGGAGGGAAGGTCAAGCAGACAGAGAAAAGAAAAGGGATCTTCACTTAGCGTCGCTCCAGAACAAAAATACGTTTGTGTGGCAAAAGGTTGAAAGAAGCGAGGATTCAAAAGGCAGATTCCAAACGAATCCCGCTGGAATATCATTCCTGTTTTCGATGTTGGATAACAGATATTGTAAGTCAAGGCAGTAAAGACAGAATAGGCGACTGATTTGCGCTAAGGAAACAGTTTCCACCATAGTATATATAAAAGCAACATATAAAGGTTATTGTATAAAAGGCAAGAGATATTACACCATAGAGAACTCGGAATATTTAGATATTATCCCGATTCTGCTTTAAAAAAAAAGTATCATAGCAAAACACGACTACACTCACTTGGTTAGAAATATTTTTTCATCTGAAAATCGTCAAAATAAATAATCTTGCCGCTAGAAACCAGCGCTTCTACGAAAACGATTTTGCCAAGCATAGTAATTATATTCTTATAATCTTATAGCGATGGTGTATGGTATCTTTCTGTTGCTCTATTTCCCAACAGACAGCAAGATGTGTTTATTGTTATAACTTTCTTGCAGGGAAAATGTTCATGGAATACTGCTAAGTCTACTTTTTTGTTGAATAAAAGAAGAGAAATGCAGAGATATGTGTGCATAATTTTACGTGTACATATGCGCAGTTAATGCCAAGGAATATGTTATATTATATTATATTATATTACATATATATATATATATATATATATATATATGAAATATATAGCTTTATATATATATATATATATATATATATATATATTTAATATATATATATATATATATATATATATATATATATATATATATATATATATATATATATATATATATATATTACATATGATATATACATATATATATGTATGTGTATATTATTTATTTATATATATATATATATATATATATATATATATATATATATATATAATAGACAATATAGTAGACAAAACATATTAAGTATCATCAAAATAGTACCTGAAACGAAAAGCAACACGCTAGGTAACTGTTCATTAATCTGCACAAAATATGTGTGTGTGTGTGTATGTGTCTGTGGCGCGCACCCGTAAGTGCATGTATGTAACAGTGTGTACATGGGGGTGAATTTATTGTTTCACATATAGTTTTTCTCTTTTATATGCTTCCCTGTGTCTCAAGTTCTGCATAGATATGTGTTTTTGAATTTGCTCATTTGTATAAACTATTTTGTATACTTATGCACCATGCTTTGAATGAAACATATTAAAAATTATAATATGTTCTAACTTATATGTACACAGTTGAATATTGCCTACAGAGGGTGAAGAAATTATCATTATAGGTGTAATCCAACTTTCATATATTGATGTTAATTTAATAAACACTGCCAATCAGTACCCGGCCTAAAAAATCAGGAGACGGCCCTCGTTAAAATTGAAGGAGCTTAACCAAAAGTAAAACCAACAAAAGCACAGGAAATGTTTGAGTTAATCCTTTGTACAATTTTAATTTGCTTAATAATGCATTTCGTTGAAAGCGGAAAGAAAAATTTCGTACTGTTTATACGACGCAAAAAAATTATAAATAACATCTGTCTTTTCATTTATTGAACTGCCTTGGTTTAGAGAGAGAGAGAGAGAGAGAGAGAGAGAGAGAGAGAGAGAGAGACCCTAAATCCCCTCCTTGCTCTTGACAGAAAAAAAATGCGTGCTTTCATTTGCATTAAAACATCCATTTATCACCGCATCGTTCTCTCTCTCTCTCTCTCTCTCTCTCTCTCTCTCTCTCTCTCTCTCTCTCTCTCTCAGCTCACAATCACCCGCAATTCTATTTTATCTTTTCTTACTACAAGCGATGACGATTTTTGCTGCTGATTCTCTCTCCGACTTCACATAATTGTTTTAGAGCAGGTACAAAATGAATAACTCTTCCATTCAGTTTTCTATTTTACTTTTTTTTGACGGCTGAGTTTTCTTGTTGACACGATGTATTACCTACATTTTTCCTTCCCCTTTTATGTTGCCTCCATTTTTATTTCATTTTTCTTACCTGGGATTTATTTTTTATTCTTTTCCCCTGCTCTTGTGGCACTTCCATCGCGATTAAAAGTTTTTCCACCGCTTTTCGCTGCAAGGAAATATATTTCGCTTTTGATATGAGTGTTCTCTCCTCTCATCACTCTTTTTTTTCTATTATTGAATATCTCCGGAGTTGGTTCCTGTATTGGTATGTCATTCTTTTCATGTCCTTCCTGAGGTGTTTGTTATTTAGTTTAGTTTTTCTCTCATTTATTTCGAATTTTCTACCTTAACTATTTACATTTTTATGTTTATAGACTGTGATAGTAATAACGAATTCTGATTTAGCTTTTTACTTTCCAGAGACAGGGACAGAGATATCGGTATAATTTTAAATGTTGAAAGGAAAGGAGAAATATGTTGTATTTTATTATTCACTTCCTTGAAGTAATACTCAGTCAATTAGTATCGTATTCAGAGAGAAGAACATTAATGTATTTCAGAGCCTATAAATTATTTCACACTCCTGGATATTTATATATATATATATATATATATATATATATATATATATATATATATACATATATATATATATATATATATATATATATATATATATATATACATAAATATGTATATATATATATATATATATATATATATATATATATATATATATATATGTATAATATATATATATATATATATATATATATATATATATATATATATATATATATATATATATATATATATATATAAAGATGATCATTTGTGATCACTTTTTCCATGCTTACTCCCCACGAAACTCAGAAATTTATGAAAATATCTATTACGTGAAAAGTAAGTACCAGTTTTATTTTTGAATTCCGCTCAGAACAGCTATAAATATTTTAATTTCATTTATGGTTTTGTAGCGAATGGTGTAGAGATTAACGTGCGACTTTTCGGCGGAAAAATTTATAGCGGCCGCCCGCCATAGCGGTGACTGGCCGAGAGAGACAGAGATGGAGTCAGGGAAATCCTACGCCCTGCCTACCCAAACATCTTAGCCATACCGCCTTTCCCCGCCGGTGCTGGTTCCGATAGTCGTTTCTTTCTCTGCACAAAAATGATAGTTTTAAACCTTTCTTGGAAGTTTGTTTTGTCATATATTTTAATTCTTATTTATTTCATTAAATAAAGTTCATTTGTAAGAAAATATTGACCTTTCTTTAAATCAAGGCATAACGGCTCATTACAACGTATTTTTTAATAATATAATTTGAACGTTTAGTTACAAGGTCTCTGTTTAAGTTATAGTAACGACTAAAACGTAGATTAATAAGTAAAATACAAGTTCTTTTCATGGTAACAGGGATTTATTCAAAAGGTTAATAAACAAGTAGATGAATAGACAATAAATAGTCGGTTTATCAAATGGAATATAATTGTGTGTATATATATATATATATATATATATATATATATATATATATATATATATATATATATATATATATATATATATATATATATATAATATATAATATATATATATATATATAATATATATATGTAATATATATGTGTAAATTATATTCTTAATCCCAGATTTACAAAATTAAGTTTGCCTTTCCACGATGCTGAGGACAGATTTTTTTTATTGATTATTAGGTTTGCATAATAATAATAATAATAATAATAATAATAATAATAATAATAATAATTATTATTATTATTATTATTATTATTATTATTATTATTATTATTATTATTATTATTATTATTTAGCAATGGCCAGATCAATATTATTTAAGATAAACAACATTATCCTGTTAGTACTAATTATTCTTGATGTCGGAATGTCCACATTGAAACAGCTCAAACAATGTTTATCCTTTTTTATTCTTTTAACACTTGCTGAATTATTCAAGCCTACTAAAAAACCCAGATGCATCCCGCGTTTCGTATTCATGTTAATATTTAAAAATATATATTTTTTTTATTCTATAATTTTTCGGAACAGTCGAACCGTTACGGAATGAACATTCCTAAGTAGGGCCGAAGCCTTACATAAAAAAAATGGTCATTTGTATTTATGAAGACAATTTTTGTGAAGATAATATCTCAGAAACTATAGGAGATTACCTCATTCACTCTTCAAGGTACCCGATTTTATTTCCTACGGGAAATACAGTTGCTAATGCCAGACCTTTTACTGTCACTACAAATGTAAAAGGTGATAGAGATTTTTATAGGTAATGGATTATTTATTATCTGTAAAATATTGTAAGATCCTATATCGAATCGCTGCCTAACTCGGTAAAGAGATGTATTATTGAGAATTTGTTTTCAACAAATTTGAAGTTGAAAATATACATTTGTTATTTGTTATATTTTCTCATGAGTGTAACGGAGTAGTAAAGAACACAGTAAAAGATTTAATCTTTTACTGAACATAGGTTAATAAGTGTTTAATTGTAAGATATAATTGGCTTGATCGTGCTTTTTATAGCGGACATTGGGCAATGCAATAGGAAAATTTTTACGCTTATCTCTATTGTAGCTTTCTATATGTGTCTGCTAATTTTCTTACTTTGTAAACGAAAGTAATGTGTCAAGAAGAATTAAGAAGGTTTTTTTTTATTAATCGTTTTGTTACTGTTACTAGTAGGCTACTACTTGTGGCATTATTATTATTATTATTATTATTATTATTATTATTATTATTATTATTATTATTATTGTTATTATTATTATTATTATTACAAACACCAAAGACCTGAAGGTGTCTTAGCCCATATTTTGTATATAAAAATTTTTCTGACAGAAGAAAAATATTCTCATGATTCTGTTTTGGTAAGTAGATTAAACACTTGCACCCAATAGAGTAAATAATACGATAGTTATAAGGAACTTATTCAACTAAGGATGCCATACAAAATGATATAAGAAGGAGGATTTTAGTCATAATGCTGGAAAGGAATTAAAGAAAAATAAATTTTACCGTTGACATGAAAGACAGTGATAACAGAATGTGAGTTCACTTGTTAACCGTAAAAAGAATAATGACAACTGAATATAATCCGCAAAGGAATATTCTGCCTGAAGGTTAACTCCGTAACTCACCAAGCGATAATGATACTAAAGGTTAATTATATGTAATAACCCCCATCAGAGTGATGAAGCTAACGACAAAAAAAATATATAAAATAAGTTTCAGTCATAACCCCCTTAATAATTTTACTGATGAGACATTTCTTGTAGATATAATCAGCGAAATGAAAAAATTATAGAATAGCAAGCAATAAAGAAAATGTTTTGTGTGAAAACCGGCGAAGGAATTATGACAGCATGACTATGTCAGAAGTAGAACCTACTGCTGCACATGTATTGCATAATTTGGTTTCCGGGTCGTGTTTCTGTGAATTCGATAAGTCCTTAAGCTGTTATCCATTGTCAATTTATAGTGTGACATGGTGAGGAGGTGTAGCGGGGGTGAGGGGAAGGAGGAAGAGGAGGTGGAGGAGGAGAGGATGGTTAGATGGATATAGGTTGGGGGAAAATATGAGAGACTGAAATATCTTGAAGTAAAAAAATGCTGAGGTAAAATTCTGTGTAGAATATGCAAAGGCGTGGCACAAGAAGAAAAAGATAAGATATAAAAATTAAGAGTAACATTCACACAAAAGCCGAGTAGGGCTTATGTAAATAAAATGACAACTTTTAAAAGAATATAAACGCAGGTTACAATAAAAGACAAGGATCGGTGTCGTTCGAGTAAAAAACGGCAGGTAAAAGGTACAGGTAGGTGGGGAAATAGAAAATCAGAAGAATATCTCTTACGAACTAAAGTATTAAAACTTGAAATGTTCTTGCCTGAATGAAAAATCAGAGCGAAAGCTTGGCGGTGAAATTCTGAAGAAAGAGACTTGAAGAAAGATTGCAGAGGAAGTGCTCCTAGAAGAACGTCTCTCAGCAGAGTGACCAGGATTTGATATGCAGGTCACATATCAGAATCCGGTGTTCATTAATTTTACTATGAAACAGAGGAAAGATCGCCTACCTGTGAATTGTACTGTAAGTGTGTAAGATGATGATTACCAATTCAAAGTCTAATTTCTTCATATGCTCTGGGATTTCCCGACCCAGGTCGTAGTACAGTTTGTTACAATAGTGTCGGTTTACTATGATTAAGATGGGTAGAATAATTAAGGTTGTAGTAGGGTTAGATGCCGCTGGTTGATTAGGCATGGGGATTTTTGTCTTCAGTAAAATTACGTCATTCCTTGAGAATATTCCTCATTTTCCTCTTTTATATGATATGATTAGAATAAATTTCAGTCTCAGCTTTTATATTATATATAAATTAGATTGCGTAGAATTCTTGAATTTTAGGTCCATACGTACTGTAGATTCTCTCTCTCTCTCTCTCTCTCTCTCTCTCTCTCTCTCTCTCTCTCTCTCTCTCTCTCATGAAATCAAACTGTGAATGACCCCGACTCCGTACCCCACCCCACGACCAAGCACTTCCTGCCATCTAGCAAAACCTCTCTGCTCCTCCCTACACACATGCTTCGCTTCACCCATTCCTCCCCGGCTTCCCCCTCCCCAATCCCCCCTCCCTACCCCCATACCATCTCTGAAAAGCATGCGCTTGTGCTTGATCTGCATTCATTCTGTTGCATGCGTTGTCGATTGCAACTGGCTAGGCTCGTGCATCTTCATTTGCCGTAGCAGCAGTTACAGCCTGCGTGTCTCTTTTTGAGTGAACCCTTCATAGCGTAGATTGATATAAATTTGCCATTTTCAACATTTTGAAATTCTCTTTTATTTTAGAGGATAAACTATCGTTTATTTTTGAAGAAACCGACATTTAAAATGTTTTTTATACCTATTTTGTCATAATCAAATTTCCCATAAATTTTCTCGTATATTTACTAGTTAAAAAATAATTTGTAATTAGACATCAGTATGTTGGAAAGTTCAATTTTTACAATGCATATATATATATATATATATATATGTGTGTGTGTGCGTCAGTCTGTGTGTGTATATACTAAGAAATAAAATTTCTAGATTTGACTTATAACTTATGGGGAAAATATTCTCCCATCCCAGCTTAAAAATTCATATAGCACAAAAAAATACTCAGGAGATTAACGGCATTGTAGAAACAAACATTGTCTCTCTCTCTCTCTCTCTCTCTCTCTCTCTCTCTCTCTCTCTCTCTCTCTCTCTCTCTCTCTCTGTGATCCACCAATGAGAGAGTAAGCAGTAATCTCATTTGACGAGTCCCTTCGAAAGACTGGAAATCTTACCTGATAACACACAAGGCGGGTCTGAAAATTGCCCCCTTTGCAATGAATGTTAAACTCGCGGGAAAATAGCCCTCGTACATGTCCGTGTAATACCTAGTAATTATGACGCGCGCAGTTCTTTAATTTTCGGAGCTGCCCGTATCATCCGTGAGCTATGACAGCGTTCCAGAGTTGCCCTCAAACCGACACGGGATTTGCCCGTGTGGTCGTCTATGGATGATAGTATGTTCTGCCGTGAACTTTTTGGCTTTGATTATGACATGATTTTTTGGCGTATGAAATAGATATGAAGGTATAAATATGACTATGGCAGCAAAATATAAGTGGTATGATTAGGCTAGATTTTATGAAAAACAGTATCGTAGATGTGGAACTTGAGTATGAATGTACCATGAAATGGCGACAGCTAAAAGAGAATGGATATTTAAATGACGAGTATGAATAGGATGTGAATTTTTGTATAAAAAAAAAAAATCAGTGAAACAGTAATGGGGTAATAACAATATAATATAATACCCATGTAAAGTTAAAGTTTGACATTATGACAAATAAAATGTAATTTGGACTTACTCGTATCACAGAATAGAAGACTTAAGGGACGTGTTGTGGCGAGTACAGCCTCGCTTCGCCCAAAAATATTTGAGACAAATGTTCGGTACAAAGAATTTTGCCCGCAGTTTGCAATGTTTTATGAAATTCTAGGACATGTACTGGAAGCCTGCGTCTGCAAAAACACCAGACATTTTGAAAATAATATTCTGAAGTAATATGGAAAAAAATATATATATATATTATATATATATATATATATATATATATATATATATATATATATATATATATATATATATATATATATATATATATATATATATGTGTGTGTGTGTGTGGTTTAAAATAATCTGATTCATCTTTACTGCGTTTTGCCTCCCGCGTACATTACAGAAATTGTGAAAGAAAAATGGATAACCGACGAGTGGGTGCAGGCTTAGTATCGTACATCTGTATGCATGCATAAATAAATTCATATATGTTTAAAAATAAACAAACGCACGTAAATTTGTGAGTAAATAATCGAAAGAATCTCTCTTACTACATATTCCAAATATGCATTAACTCTGTCATACGAATACGAGAAAGTGTTTGCTGGAATCTGAATGGTGGTTGGATAACATTCTTAGTTCTGATTTTCCTTACGATTTTTGTATCACAAACTGGAAGGAAAATTAGTAACAAGATTTCGTTGATAAGGCAATTTGTGTATATTTACAAGGAAAAAATATAATGACAAAAACTTGATATATAAAATAAACTTTACATAACCAATACAACGTCGCAAGCCAATTATACTTCCTCTTTCTATCTGGCATGACAGGATCAAAATCCAGTTCACGCCCACATTCTCGAACTTATCAATAAATCGTCATCTATAGGCATCCCTTCCTTTGCTTTGGCAGTCAAAAGAGTCGAGTAATCCGACGATATCGTTGTTGAATCAGAGGAACCAAGTTAATTCGCAGGGATTAACTCTGGGGGAATAATACAACAAAAATACGCCAAAAATACATCTGCAAACCTTGACTTTACCTGTTACCACCCCCAAGCCTACTACAGTTGAATCAAGTGCAACGTGGCACAAACACACGCACACACACATATGTCCCCCTTTTCCTCTCCCCCCCCTTTCCTGCACTACGTATCACCCCTCCCCCTTTATCTTTGGCATAACGGGAGGGGAGTTGGGTAGCCAGTCAATATTTTGTCCACCGATACTACAGCAGTTTCTAGCGTCACGCTGTCGGGCCAATCGTAGTAGCCATCGCCTTTAATATACTACAGGATTCCCCAGCGTAAACACTGGTCTTTTTTTCTCTTTTTTTTCTTCCTTTTTTTCCTGGTCTTTTTTCCCCGACGCGTCGTCCCCTGTTGCATAAAAACATTTCCTCCATGGAAATATCTTTATTGCTGAATGGACTTGTTGAACTTCCCTCTTAAATGATCAGTGTTGCTTTTTGTTTTTCGTTCATAGAGAGTGTGTGAGAGAGAGAGAGAGAGTGAATGCGAGAAAGAGAGAGAGAGAGAGATGTGCTTTTTATGATTGACTTTTTCTCTTCCTTTTTTTCTTTCGCTGATGACTGGGAAAGGGGATTCATTCACAATGATTTCGTTCTCCGAGGGATGCTCTGTCGAGTTGGAATGATTATTGAATGGATTTTCTGTGACATTTATTTTTTCGGTGTTGTAACAATTGTGATATTGGTTTGTTTCGCTTCTTTGGCAATGCAAGGGACATTACTTTTTCCACTGAGATCATCTGTTTTTGCGTAATGTCTAGAAAGCGATAAGAAAAAAACCCGAATAAGAGGAATTCTGAACAAACACTAATTTTTATCCTTTACTGCTTGTAGTTATATTGTGAATCAGTTCTATAATTTATTCGTGCAATTATAACCCATTAAAAAATTATATGTATGAAGATTTTTCTTTGTTACAACACTCGGGAAGAAAGCCACCCAATATATCACAAGAATTTCGAGCATTTGTGTATAATATGAGATATGAACCCCTTTTTGGACTAAAACATCTGAAAAACTGTTCTGTTTTCTAAAGTATGTTTTTGTTCGATATTTTTAATCCCTTTTGCTATGTACAGCGAATTCTCGCAGGTATGAAAAAGCAGAAAAAAAAATCTTAATAATCATAAGCGGCACCGGGATGGAACATTCCTCTTTCCGAAAGAATCCTTTACGTGCAATAATGCTTATTTATATTTTGTTATTTAGTAAGTTACTGTTCATATTCGTCTAGATACGTAACTATTCCGATGAAATTGCATTACTTCACAGTAAGCAAATGTAGTTAATTTTCGAAACCGTTGCTAAACAGACTAAAACAAAAAGAAAACAAATAAAAATGCTTTTGATTTCAAACTGTGGATGTAAATTCATTAGATACTTGATTTACATATTCGTGACAAGAATTGATAACGAAATACTGCTGCATATTCCACGTTCTATATTCCATTCCATAACAGTAATATTAAAAGGATATTCAAGAATTATTCCACTCTCCAGGCTTAGGGAGCGGTTAATGAAAAACGAAGCTAGAGCGGTGTACGACCAACCCACGATCAGCTGTACGGTCCTGCCTCGTCTTGGTCAGTTTCGTTCTAAATGTCTAAGAACTGCTGCGGGTTCTTGCCGCAGGACACGCACGAAATACTGCTTTCTGAAAGTCGACTTATCAAAGGCTGCCTGGAAGGAACTGCAAACATTTCGGGCTTTTCCAATAAGTGTCTTATTTTTTCTTTTTTTGTGCGTTGTGTTACAAAATGTTTGCTTATATAAAGGCGAAGACTATTTCTAGTTGGTAATTTTAATTTTTTGCGTCTATAAAACTGCATTTCGGTAAGCATATCTGAAAATTGATAGGAAAAATGTAAGAAAGAGCAGTCATTCGGACGTATCTGCAGCAAGGCAATTATTGAAAATCTATATCTAAGAAGAAGAGTAACATTGATAGCCAAGTCTGAAGAATTATAATTGAAATTATAAAATACCTTTTATTTATAAGATAACACTTCAGAAAATATACAATCGGACAGATGAAATTTTGCCAGTCGAATATCTGTGCCTTTTGAGAAACATCCGAACATAAAACAAATATAAAACTAAAGATAAATAACGGATGGCATCCATTCTCTCAGTTTTCCAATATGTCGATAGCTACCAGAGGCCTGCACAGAGAGAGAGAGAGAGAGAGAGAGAGAGAGAGAGAGACTTCTGCAAAGCATTGTATTCGTTCTTGAGCATTTGAATTCACAGTTGAAATTCTTTCCCACTGTTGTTACTCTCGTTATTGTTTAATATTTACTCACAGATCCGGAATGACCCCTACTGTTACTTCCGTATAAATAATCTATTTAGAAGGGTCCCATTTGTGAAGGCTGTGCTATTCAGTTCTTGATTCCTTCGGCCTTAAGCAATTGTTGCGCTAAGTGTAAGTGAAAGTTTATTTTCTTGTCATAAAACAGTGCAAAATATATTCCCGATCTCTGTATGCCAGTATAAGATCAAGAATTTTTAGTCTTCTCATAATTTCAAGTATCCGGTAATCTCTGTCAGGCTAGACTTCAGCCTGAGTGAAGGATCCATCGCAAGGATATAAATTAAGTTTGCCTTTCTTACAGTTGTCTAGCCAGGTATGATTTCTTATATCCCTCACGTTTTCTTTCGAAGATGAAGAGCAAGAGAATACGTTCCTGTATAACCACCACAGAATCTGTTGGTTTGTTGAGTGCCTGGTGCCCACGTTATAGGAGTTCAAGTTCGATTCGCAGCGTGACCGTCTGCTATAAAGAATTTTGGTGGCTTGCCATGTTTCAGATTCCACGGTAATCTGTTATACTTCTGCTGATTGCTTTTGCGTCACTACTCGAAAACTGCCGTTTGTATTTCAACTACAGTGAAACGGTAAAACTTTTTAAGTGTCACAGATAACGACAGAGGGTCAGCAGCTCTTCTCTGCCGAGAACTTGCGAAAACTTTGTAGTGTTTCTTGATACAGGCGTCAGCATACGAACAACTTTATTTTTGTAGCCCTTTCCTCATAGTTTTTATGCTTTATGGGAAGAAATGCTTGATGGTAGCTTCAATGTTATGTCTAATTGACATCTATCTATTTATTGTACAGTAGGTCTTCGATACTTTCATTGTAAGAAAATACATTTTCCATGCGGCTTTTGATATCTTGAAATACTGTAACTATCATTTCTCGAAAGCGCTTTACTGTGGAATAGCCCAGAGAATGAAAGGCTTAGAACAGCTCTAGACAAATAAGTCTGAATCCAAACCTAATATTCTTTTAATCTAGACTACATTCTCTCCCAACTTCCGATGCCTCTTACTCTTCATCTCCCATCCATCGCTTCATTCACGGTTAAGTCCCAATCTTACGTTCTCTCTCTTCTTTTTCTTTGTTCCATCAGGTCTGGGCTAGATAAGGGCAGTCCGTTACTCATCAGTTTTTTCTCCGCATCGTTGAAAGAACATCAAATCAGGTGAACTCTAAACTCCATGCATAAATTTTTGTGCCAGTTCCTTTCTTCCTTGTATTTATTTATTTATTTATTTATTTATTTATTTATTTATTTTGCCCGAATGGTTCCTTTAAAGATGTGCCGCTGTGACAGTTGCTGACTTTGCTGTTATTTTTGTCCGGAATACAGCAGTAGTAAAGAAACTACACTTTTAAGAATTTTTGCTCATTTCAGAATTGCGGTGAGAATCTTTCTTATATAAACCTAATACCATTTGCTTGAGAATCGACGGGAGTAATATTCGTTTTCATGCTGATCAGTGTTCGATTCTTTAAATCAAATCATAAGCCTTAACGGTTTTGAGCTTCTAATAACTGAGTTACAGTGCTTAGACAAAAAAAGCTACTCTTTGTAGAATGATAGCTTTTAAACTATTACGGAATAATTACTTGAAAAAAATGTCAGGCAGCATACTTTTTTACTGCAACATTTTCTTGGTAAGTTACTGTAAAAAAAATTCCCCTATGAATACCTCTGCGAAGGAATATTTGTAGAGGTTCAGTTTTTACTGATGATGTTCTTTTTTTCCAGGATGTTCCTTTATTTTTGGAGTTACTTTCAAGAAGACTTACATTTTCATGTATGAGTATGAATGACTGGGGCCAAGCATTGACTCTCATGGTCGGACTTTTATCCACATTGATTGATAAATCTAAATGCGACACAGAGTTTATCGGTACAGCGTCTGTTGATAACTAAAATTAATGTCAGCGTTTTTGGGTCTGTGTGTGTGCGAGAGGAGAGAGAGAGAGAGAGAGAGAGAGAGAGAGGGTGGGGGAGGTGGTGGGGGAATAGATGGAGGCAGGTGGGAGAAAGTGTCAAGTGGTCCGCATTATCGAAATACTATTGAAATACTACACAGCAAACATCCTAGTGGTTGCCAAGTCAGGAACTATAAATAATAATGCGATTCAGCTACACCACTGTAAACTAGCGTCCGTGTTTTGGCCTGCGTAAGATTTCAACCCTGTTAAATCAGCTGTTTGTCCAGCGATTAAGGACGACACGGCCCTACTCGCTTGGGATATACGTGGATTTTTTTTTTCTTTAGGTCTTCCCTATGAATGAGACAGGTAAAGATGGATTTCTCTGAGGGTGAATGATGAAAAGTACCTACTCACAGCACGCCCGATTCTAATTCTATTAGTGTAGCTTGGTCTACTGTTACTACTACTACGACTACTACTACTGCTCTCTCTAAGGTCATAAATCCTACTGATATTGCTACTACGCCTTTTATCTCTACCAGCGCAAATGCTACTTTTTATGCTAAGCTACTACGACGGTGGTTACTATCATTACTATCATCTTTACAGTTATAAGCGGTACTGTTATTGCGCTAATAATAATTTTGCCCCTGACATCTTTAAAGGTACAAAAACTGCTACTACTCTTACTACACCATTTACTACTATCCTTACGCTTACGAATGATGCTACTACAATTCCCCCGGTCGCGGTGTCTCCATTAAGATCCGGCCGGCCGAGACACTCCGGGTTTTAAGGAATTTTAGAAAATGTTTGAAATATTGAGTGGAAGAGAGAGGGAGCATACGACGGAAAATCTTTGAAGGGACTTCCATAGTAATTCGGTACATTTTCACTCGTCCATTTGGCTTTTATTGTATATTAAGCTTCGCCGGATGAGGGAAAGCTGTTCTTACTCTACGGATCCCTTTTGTATAGTAAGAGTTTAGATTTCTCTCTCTCTCTGTCTCTCTGTCTCTCTCTCTCTCTCTCTCTCTCTCTCTCTTCTACACACACACACACATTCAAATATATATATAATATATATATATATATATATATATATATATATTATATATATATATATATATATATATATATATATATATATATGTATATATATATATATATATATAAATGTTTGTTTGTGTGTGCATGTGATTGTGTGTGTTAGTACATAGCGTCACTCTCAAAATATATGAGAAGGAATTTTCTTATACTTTCATTAAAATCCTGTCCTGTAAAATTTGAAAATGAGAACTCAGTTTCTAACGGAAATAATACTGAACAAGATAAAATTGTCCCATTAAATAAATGACTACATTACCTTACCTATTTCTGCGTTGCCATTTTCCCATATTTGCATCCTTAGGGGAGTAGCTTCAACGATTGGAAGTTTCACCATATACAGTATTGAAGAGTCTCCAAATGAGGTGGGAGGTCACATTCCCGTCCTGAAAAACGCCATGTGTTAATATTATGAGGAAATGAATGAATAAAGATATGGGGCACTGACAGAAATTTATTCTTTGCAAAAGTCCTCGAAAATGTTTCGCGCTATCGGCATTGATAAGTCATGTTACTATTGTTATGATAAAAAAAGTTACTTTTAATAATGTTGAAACTAATTCAACAGAAACAAAACAATAATGGTAATTGTTGTAAAAGTAGTAGTAGTAACAGTGATTAGATATGGCTCCACCATAGCAATTAAACTTACAGTGTCACGATCCTCTAGCCTTTACATATGATTGTAACCTTGCGATCGTTTTGGTCATATTTATTATATTATAACGGTTCATCGCCTACGTTTTCTATAGCTCTTTAGGTGACACCAGTATATGGCAACAAATCAGTCAATGAATCCCACCCCCTGCAATTTGCAACGAGCATCTGTTATAAAGACCTCACTTTACTTAAGTAGGCTGTCCTTCTAGTACCCACTTACATGTGCCGCTTACCTTTCTGCTTACCACTTAACCGGCACTTCAGTCTCCATGTCATGTACTTGAAGGTTGGGATCGGAAATTTATTATTATTAATAATGCATACAGTGGGCATAAACACTAATGAATTGATAAGGATTTAGATGGTTGTCCTTTTTTATAGGATGAAATGGCAAAAGCTTCTAAATGATTTTTCAAGTTTGTTTTCTGGCAAGGAAACAGTATTATATATATATATATATATATATATATATATATATATATATATATATATATATATATATATATATATATGTGTGTGTTTATATTGTGTCTATATATATATATATATATATATATATATATATATATATATATATATATATATATATATATATATATATATATATATAGAAACTGCATACCTATCGGTTTAGGTATTTATATGAGGAGTTTATTTGTAAACATAATTTTTTTCTTTGATATTGCGGAACGGTGACTGAGAACTAGAATGAATCCTGTGTTAATAATGGAATTGCTGATCTACCTTGGTTGAAGGAAAAGTCGAGCCAAACCTAACCTCTTAAATACTGTAAAAGTTCTAATTTTTACAGTATTTTCTAATTTCTTTTTTAATATCTAATTTTTTCATATCCCGATAAGTGAAGCAAAACAAACCTGATTTGATTTTCAAGTTTACATTTCATCCAAACCACGAATTCCTTTTCTTTCATATTTCAGCTCCATTTTTCCGAAATTTTCTCCTTTCTCGGAAACGTTATTGTCTTCCTTACAATTCATCTCTGCTCCTTTATCTGAGTATTTATCACAGTAGGAAAGATGAAGGAGTGGGAAGCGTGTGATGTGCTACCATCCCCTACAATTAATAAGGATACCTCACTTGTCGCGTTCCTCATGCATAAGTTCCGAGGTACCTTTCCCGTCCTTTCGTCTTACAACCACAAAGATTGTTTACAAGGCCTACTGGGCAATGGCCCTATCGGTGACCTATGACAGCCAAGTGGGAAAATTGTGACAAGGGTAAGGGCTTTGACAGAAGTAACGTGGTGTGGGCTGTCGGTCGTCCAGCGCATAATCGGAAAAGGGAATGACTGTCATCGTTTGTAAATGAAGTTAACGAAGAATAAGCCAAGCTTTTAATTTTCTTTTCTTGTTACTTCCATGTAGCTGTCGAGGAAGCGACAGTGACACAAAAGACGGGTAATAATTTCAAATTTTATCCTGGGAAAATGTTGTTTGACAAGTAAGCGAGAAAACCGCAAACAACTACATCAGTAGCATTTTTTATATTTAGCTGTTTTTATATTTTACCTGATTATTGGCTATTATTCATCTAAATTATTACGGTTTTACCTCTAAACGGAACTCTTCATGGTCACGAATCTCAGTGCCTGGTTGTCAGACCAAAATCTCATAAATCATTCAAAATCAAATTTCTGAACAGTAAGTAACCTACTGCCAAACCACTGCTTTTATATTGAAGATAAAAAATCAGTGACGAATGTAATTATTATATTAGTGAAACGACGCTCAGTATTATCGTTCATACAACTAGTTACGTTGTCATAATGGTTGATTTAAATCATTACTGTTTTGTTATCGCTTTTTCCTGAATGTTTCTGCGTTATTGTAATCACGACCATCATATTTGTAATAATAATATTGCTAGTTATTATTATTATTATTATTTATTATTATTATTATTATTATTATTATTATTATTAACAACAATTGACGCCTGGCAGAAACCTGGATAGATCTAACAGAATGAAGTGAATGTAATGATTTGTTGTAACAGAAGAACATTTTGTAGCTAGTAGCCTGTAGTTAATTAACTTGATCTTGCAAATGTTAATATTAATATCTGAATGTCTTGTAAACAAAAACAAGTCGAGATCAGCAATTTCCAAATAGTCACCGTCTGCGTAAATACACGTGGCTGGGTTTTGAAAGTCATACTACGTTCACGGGCGCGCACACGCACACACACACACACACACACACACACACACACACACACATATATATATATATATATATATATATATATATATATATATATATATATATATATATATATATATATATATATATATTAAGATTACACATGTCTACATATGATAAGATGCTATGTAGTTTTACCTGCGTATCACATGTCACAGAAAATTTTCCGCCTTCCTATGTTAGGTGATAGTCTCCTTTAATATGTCCCATTAATAATTTTTTCGCTTCTCCTCTGATGTCAGCTTGTGATACAATCTACAGCGAAATGGCGATATTCCTTTCCCATTTTCCCTTGCTTATATTAATTTATCCTAAAGGAAGCGATTAAGGAATATGAGTCGCTTCCCTTAGGGTAGATGAATCAATTCCTACATTCTCTGGGAAAGTTATATTATAGGACATCAATCCGAGGAAGATGCCTCTCCGTAATGCCTTATATCGACGTCAATATTAAGTCTGTTTTGTGGACAAAAGGTATCGCAGGACGCAGCTTATCTCATAAGACAACTTACGAGAATCTCAATAAAGTGGCCCGGGCGTCCTCCTGGCCTTCCTTCCTTCCTTCCTTCCTTCCCTCCCTCCATCCTTCATTCTCCCAAAATCTCTCCGCGCGTCGCTCTCCCAACCTTAGAGGAGCCTGGATGTTGTCGCTACGGATCAGCACGAGGATGTTTTCAAAAAGGTTTAACGCTATGTGTGAGGTTATTATTTGACATTTTCCTTTGCCTACGAAATTTGTAATTCAAGCTTCGAGGAGAGTTAAAAAGGCTACATAATTAATTATCAGATGTAATGCTTCTTAATTTCGTTTTATACGGTCAATTGTTAGTAAATATTTGCCTATATATTTACACACAACTGAACCAAGTTATGTATTCGTTAGTGTGTGTAAGCTAGTTTTTTTTTTTTTTTTTTTTTTACATCGGATCATTTACATAAGCATACTCCATTTTCAACTCGTTTCCCAGCTATCTAAACCCATTTTGTAGCGCCATTGCCGGGATGATCGCGTAGATGCCAAAGAATGAATTCGAAATAAGACTACAACAACTTCTGTTCAATGTCATCCGCGTGGTGTCTGTCTTCGTATGATGCATGACCCCAGCAGCTTTAGACACGGGCCCATTGTTATTGGTGTGCGTGACATAAAACGTTATTTGTCTAACTCAGTATTTAAAGTTTGGATGAAGGGAATAACTCTCTCTCTCTCTCTCTCTCTCTCTCTCTCTCTCTCTCTGCCGTACTGGTAATGACAAAATTTGACGGTTATGTTGCCATGGGACTTATTTCAATAATTGTAATTGTGAACGAAGCAACTAACTTTTCTTCATTATAGTAACAAATCGTATGCTTCGTGATCATTTCCTTTGGTTTTAAGACCTTGTTCTTTCTCTATTCTTTAATTGTTTTTGATATTTGCAAAATATTGTCTGCTTCCATTTCTTCCAAATTGAGCGAATTCGTTTGAACGGCCGTCGACTATGTTGATCAGTTTTGGTGCACCTCCTTCCCCCACTCCAGGGTGTTGTTATTTTCACGATCACTGAATCATGTTTTTTGTTATGGAATTAGCTGATGTTGTTTCATTACAAGTTGATTTTGAAATAAAGATGTTTCTTTCAGTTTAGTTTATTAATGTTGTAGTTATTTTAGAGATGACGAAGAAACGAAGCCTATAGACCGCCAAGTTTTTACTTGGAGGTGAAAATACACGTGTCAATTTTGACTTTGGCTTCCAGGCAACTTCTGGCATCCTTACCACCACAACATCCACCACCACTCCCCTCCCCTCCTTCTATACGCCCCCACCCCTGCGACGACCACCCGGACGCTGTGAAGAAGCGAAGCTGTCTCGAACATCAATCATTGAAGCGTCATACGAAACTTGGAATAAAGTATCGGTTATCGGACTTGCTATCGAGAATATTAAGGTTTGTGAGTTTCTTGCCGATGGAAGCAAAACACTTTCTTCCCTCCCATGTTCGCTCTTTTCAACCGTCTTCTCCTCCGTCTTCCTCCTCCTTCTCCTCCTCATCCTTCTCCTCCTCCTCCTCCTCCTCCTCCTCCTCCTCCTCCTCCTTGTACTCCTCCGCCTCATTCTCGTCTTGTCCTTCTTCTCATCCTCGTCATTCTAAAAGAGAGGAAATATATGAGGCGAAATTGCTTCAACACAAGTGGTTCTGTTTATAATGTTCGAACCGTTTCCCTAGACAAGCCTTTCTCGGTGTCCATCAAGGAACTTCAGTTAACTCGTCAAACTATTTTCTATTTCTCCTCTTTCCTTATTCTACATGGTTCGCCATCTTTTGAAATTGACCGGAGAGAGAATATTTAAGTTCCCGTAGCTTTTCCATGCATTTTTAAAGGCTTTCATCTTAGTTATGCTTTGAAAATTTTAAAAACTCCAGATGTGCTATCTTCCATATTTTGTGATAAGTGAAAATCAAACATGCAACTTACGGTTGCGACTAGGAAAAAAAGTCTTTACAATTGTTTCCTTATACGTTTTTTGCTCATACACATGAACAGAATTCAACAGATCATAGTTCTTCATAGCATTAAAAGTCTTTTTCTGTAAGGTAATAATTTCTATGCATCCCGCTAAGTACCGCTTAGTAACTTGCCTTATCATTTGTACGAGAACAACAACAGCAACAATAATATTTAAAGGTTGACATTATGAAGTCCAAAAGAACAATCTTTTTACGGCATTCCTCATTTTCCCCTATAAAAAAACTAAAAGATTTGGTAGCTTACGACAAAAAACCATTCTTTATCGTGGACGTTTATGACATCAGTTACTCTTTCAGTATTTACCTTCTCATCGTACTCCTTACCTGTATTTGCACGATACACGTAAATAACATTATGCATATATATATATATATATATATATATATATATATATATATATATATATATATATATATATATATATATATATATATATATATATACACTCTATGCAGCTATGTATGTATGTACTGTATACGTATATATTCATTTATAGCTTAAGCCATAAATAGCCTTTAATATCCGTTCACTATACTTTGAGTGTAAGATATTCACAAGAGAATACGTATTCGATATTACTGGATATTTCTGGCTTAAAATTTGAAAGTATAAATAGATACCATGTTTGAAATTTAACAATTATCATATATATATATATATATATATATATATATATATATATATATATATATATATATATATATATATAT
Source organism: Macrobrachium rosenbergii (assembly GCF_040412425.1). Lineage (NCBI taxonomy): Eukaryota > Metazoa > Arthropoda > Malacostraca > Decapoda > Palaemonidae > Macrobrachium > Macrobrachium rosenbergii. The sequence goes on from NC_089782.1 coordinate 21,129,189, forward strand.
TTGTCTGTGTGTGTGTGTGTGCGTGCGCTCTATTCTTCACAAAGGGGTTGGACTAGAGTGCATTCGTATGTAAAAACAGTTTATATCTGTTTTACTGTAGATCTATTTTTGCCTTAACGTTTTTTATTTGAGAGAATTGTTCTTCCTCCTCCATAAAGAAAAAAAGCATTTCCGTCATTATTACTCAGGAACGTTTGCTATTGTTATATTGGGTATTTCAAGTATCCATGTTTATCAATGCAGTTATGTAGGATATATATATATATATATATATATATATATATATATATATATATATATATATATATATATATATATGTATGTATGTATGTATGTATGTATGTATGTATTTATATATATATATATATATATATATATATGTATGTATATATATGTATGTATTTATATATATATATATATATATATATATATATATATATATATATATATATATATATATATATATATATATATATATAGACGTGTATATACATATATTTATATATATATACTGTATATATATAGATATATATTTATTTGAATATATATATTCGCAAATTGATTGAAATAATGCCTTTCTATGTTCATGGATTCTCATAAAACTGTCTGAAAGTTTATACATGTACATCTCTTTTCCTAAGAATCTGAGATATTAATAATTTTTTCATGTAAAATGCTCACCCAATATATTTTCTCTTCTCACATTTCTATTTACATCTGTTCATTACTGAAATAATTTGTGATACATCAATTGAGGCCATGGTGAAAATACTTTTTCTATTATAATGAAATAAAATTCTCGTTACGCGTAACTAATGACTGTTTCCCTTATCGTTCTTTCATAAATAGATGGAAATTTCCGGGACAATTAAATATCATACGATATAGAGTAATATGTCTTGTATGGAGTTAATTAGTATGTTTTGGTATGTCACACTGTTGTCATACTTGGCGGTGGCAGCCATTTGAAACAGATGCATTCACGGTTATTCACCAGTTTATTGCCGGGGGTATTCATTTCTTCCATCATTATGCATTTTATGCATGCATTTCAAGTATATATATTTTCATATTCCACGCCAGTGGAGACTCCCGGAATGCACTCGACTCGGTTTGTTTGTTTAAGTTGTCCCTCGTTTTGCATTTTCCCTTACATTGTTATACATTCGGTGGGCGAGTGTACCTGCTACCTCCTGCTAATCAATTTTAGGGAAGTTTTATTGGATGGCAGTCAGTGGAAATTGCACGGAGTTGCATTCCTTCTACCCGCTGTCTTTTCTCTGTCGCAGGTTCGACCCTGTTATTCAGTGGCCACCGTTGAAAATGTTTGGAGCTCTGTGGAATCCCGTCGTTGATTCGATAAACTCTTTCTAGTTTTCATGGAAATCTCATTGCGCTTTCGTCTAATTTAGGGAGAAGGATAGATAGGTAGATAGACAGACAGACAGACAGATAGATAAACAGTTATTAGCAGCATAAGAAATCGAATGATCGTTTTGCATACCTAGACAAAGCTGCTGTTTCTAATATCTAATTGTTCGCAGTTCATATAAAAAGTGCCGCGAAATATCTGTGATTATGAATGTTAATAAGTCAGTAATTTATGGAAATTTTATGAAAATAACAGATGACTTTTTTTATTCTTTTGATATAAGATGAAATCGCAAAATTGGTTCTACCTCTTCATGCAAGAATCAAATCGCTTATATACAGTAAAGCTGCGAATTACATTTAAGAGCGAATGACACAGACAGCAATTAAGAAGGAAATCAAATTTGAAAGAGAATTGCTTAGGCCGAGGAAACATTTCAAGTTTGAGATATGTTCTCCATTAGCGTCACATTCTGAAGAAGCGAAATGTCGGATTTAAAGTTAAAGTCACTGCTAAATAACTCGATTCAGGATTCCCGGCAACTTCGACAGTTAGTAAGTAATTCTGCGCAATGACTTGCCTTCTGCTATTGCCATTTAGAAAGAAAGTTTAGAGAGAGAGAGAGAGAGAGAGAGAGGGAAAGAGGAAAGAGAAAGGGAGAGAGAGAGAGAAACCGGTTGTTTTTATTTTTTTTGTTTTGGTACCTTCGATGAATTTCCATATTTTTGAATTGATTTTTGTGAGGATTTATAAAAATGTACGTGCTTGTGTGTGTGTGTGTGTGTGTGACAGAGGGCAATATGCTTTCTTTTACTTTAACGCTTTCAGATTTCACCATCTTTTACTTTTGTTCAGTTCTCATGAGAAACAAAAGCTCCAGGAGTGGCTTAAGAGCGTCAGTGCAGCAGCTACACGTGATAAGCGCACCTAATTATAGATAAGAAAAAGTCCCAGCTGATGCCGAAAATGAATTGCATTGAATTAAAAAAAAAAGTACAAGAAGCGCCTGGTCGATGGCCATGACTAAAACAACCCACCCCTCCCCCAAGACACCCAAGCAAACTTAACCCCCACCCCACCCCCTTTCCACTCCTTATCTCCCTATTTCCGGTGGCGTTGCCAAGCCTCAGAAACGCCTTTTCGCCTCATGGTGATAAAACACCTTTATCGCGATCCGTACGGCGTCGAACTTGCGTTCAATTGAACTTATATGTAGTATTTAATCATGTCATTACCATTGCCAGATTCGATCGCAGAATTGCATGTTGTAAATGCGTCAGATTGCTAGAAAATTATCAATTTCTCTCTCTCTCTCTCTCTCTCTCTCTCTCTCTCTCTCTCTCTCTCTCTCTCTCTCTCTCTCTGTGTGTGTGTGTGTGTGTCCTTCGATTTTTCTTTTAATATTTTTATTTACAGAAGGAAAAAGAGCAGCCACCAGTGCAAACCGAGCTGGTATCCTCAGCGCGTTTGCAAGTTAAAAGGGGAATTTTTTTTTTAAGTAAGAGTGAGCAAGGTATGGCGCATGGAGAACTGTTTGCTTTGAAGGAGCAAATTCGGTTTTTCCCCCTTGACGTGATGGCTTTTGTCTTGGTTGACGTTGGGAACGGCACTGCATCTAGCACTCTTGGAAAACGCTTCTCCTGCGATGTAGGAGGGTCACCTCCTGGCGAACGCGGTAGTAAATAGCAACGGAAGTGGTAGTAGTAGTAGTAGTAAGTAGTAGTAGTAGTAGTAGTAGTAGTAGTAGAGTACCGAGTCTGCAATATCATCCTTCGTGCCTGATCGCTTTCATTAATGTGTCACAAATTTCTGACGATGTTTAATGTAATTGGCGAAGCTCCATCAAAATATCATCCACATAGGGCCGTTTCGTCTTTCACACAGAAATTGGCCGCGAAATGAAAATCGAAATTCAGAACCGCAGAGAAGGTGAATGAATCGGCCATTTCATCGTGTTGATATCATCAAAATCCCTCACATTTACTTTTGGAGAAAGAAACAGACGCAAGATCAACATTTAATTAAAATTCGTGATGAAATAACCTTAGGAGAACGATCTTTCTGCGGTATTACCAAAATGAATTTTGCAGCTTTTCTTGAATGTATCTTAAGGTACAGAATTCGGTGGAAATTGGAAAAAGAGATGAAGACTACTGTATAAGTCCGTATTCTTTCTACAGTTGAAAATAACTCGCTCTCAGTCTTTTATAAATTATGCAATGCCATATGTTCTACAATTACGCGCATATCCTGCATACAGTATTTCTAAATGTTAATATATAGTTCTCTCTTTCAGATAAAATGGCATTGTAATAATCGTAAAGTAACTAAACTAGATTTATTTTATAAAAGAATTCAAATAAGCACTGAACCACGGATCAGAAAAATGTTATGGTTACTGCTGTCACTGAAAGTATGAATTATTAGGCGGCGTTGCCTCTATCATGTAGAAAATATCTGCATTTTTATTTGCCAGTACTATTGCAGAATTTCAGTAGGAAATTGTATGCTCTGACGAATTGTTTCAGTGTTTGTAAATCAAAATGAATTAAAACATAAGAATATAAGCGTGTATATGATCGCATGTATGATTGGAAAATCCACATACTTACACTAGAATTGTATAGCGTTGCATATATAATTTGCATTATGTACAGCTGATCAAGTCATTTTCCGTTAACTATCGCAGTCATTCGACGTGGCTTTCACCCTTTTCGAAAGGACTAAGAAAAGGCGAACTTGGTCCGTGATTGGGTAACTTTCCAATATCCATCTCTATCGAAACGTGTTCTGGCCTTAACTTAGAGTAACCAAGTTTATCAAATCCCAGCGCGCAATCATCTATAGTTTGCCAGAAATTACAAAAAGGGAAAACCGTTTTCAGGAGGAACAGTTACGCTAAGTAACCCAATTGCATGCCCTAAAATCACGGGCAGTCTATTTTGCCCATATTGTTATTTCTTATTAACTGCGTGAGGGGTGTATATGCTTGCATACTTAGGATACTTGCCTAGTTAGAATTATATTGAACTCTATATCATATTTTACATTTCGTTTTTTCTCCCTATGTACTTGGAAGCTCGTGCACATTCGACACGCTGGATAGATGCTAACGTCTAATCTAATTATCTCCAATCTAGATAGATGGACTTGCCGCTTACAGTTTAAGGGATGGACATCGTTTGAAGGAAATTCGAATCTGAAATAAAAAAGATTAAATTCGCATAATGAACCAATAAATAAATATGCTTAAAAATTTCATTTTATTATTCAATAACGCGCATGGCTACATTACTTAAACTGGATTTCGTGATAAATTTCACATGTCTACATTACTACTTGTAAGTGAAGCATATGTACTTCTAGTATATATATATATATATATATATATATATATATATATATATATATATATATATATATATATATATATATATATAATGTTGTCAGCAGTAGCATGCAACAAATTAGGGCAACTTAGTTAAGACATGTCTTTACAATCTAATATTTGCTAATTTTCAGCCATTTCGGTACCAGTGACCACTAGCGGATCCAGGGGCCACATGGGCACGTGGGGCGCCCCCCCCCCGTAAAAAATAATGCAAGGTACTTGAACAATTGTACCCATTCTTATAAGAAAATATTTACTGAGTAGCCTATATATACAAATATACATATACATATATATATGTATGTATATTATGAAAATTGGTGTCCTGGCCCCACGAAATTTTTCTGGATCCGCTAGTGCCAGTGTCATTGATCATCACTAAATACTTTCTATACTGTGCTATTAATTCGATAAGAATTTTGTCGCAGGTATAAGAATTATTTTCAAGTAATCTATCATTTCTCTGTTGATTTTTTCCTACATGATTAAATGCCTCATTTTGCGCATTTTTCGTGAAAAATTAAAGTAATTTTCTAGTTTCAAGTTTATTCTAATTACATTGGCACGAGAAATTAGATTATTTTTTAAAAGATTTTTTTTGTTTCATTATTTCCTTTGATAAGACAAATACTGCCTAAATAAGTTATATCGAATTCTGAATTCGCCTTGGAATTTCCGTTTCAATTAAAGGCTTCCGCGATTCTGAATTCTGGGTTTTTTAGGTGGCCAGCTAGTTGCAGTAAGAGAACTTATCTTGTAAGTATATATTATTTTTTAAAAGATTTTTTTTTAAGTTTCATTATTTCCGTTGAGAAGATAAATACTGTCTAAATAAGTTATGTCGAATTCTGAATTCGCCTTGGAATTTCCGTTTCAATTAAAGGCTTCCGCGATTCTGAATTCTGGATTTTTTAGGTGGCCAGCTAGTTGCAGCAAGAGAATTTATCTTGTAAATATATATTCACTTTAGAACATTTTTTCTCACTGCGACATTCGTTTAAACTTGTGCATTCCGTTTTAACCCTTACCCTCCATCCCTCTCTCTCTCTCTCTCTCTCTCTCTCTCTCTCTCTCTCTCTCTCTCTCTCTCTCTCTCTGTAAATAAATCTACTTTTAACCATAGAATCTTTTTGACTATTTGCGAGTCGCAGAACTTCAAACTTTGATATTTTTTTGGTGATTTAGTTTCAGTATTTTATATTGCTTCCCGTTTTATTATTCCTTTGCATGCGCTCTCTCTCTCTCTCTCTCTCTCTCTCTTCTCTCTCTCTCTCTCTCTCTCTCTCTCTCATATCCCATAGAAGCGTGATCTCCGCCTAACGTCCATCTTTCCCCGCCTGTGGCTAGGATGGCACTGGCCAATGGTGAGCTACATGTAATATTTATTGTCAGGGGAAACTCACATCACGGTTCTTTTCTACCACTCTGGCACCTCTCCATTCACTTATTCTACTGCCACGCTGGATTTACACATGAGTACTTTCACTACACACGCACACACACACATACACACCGTTGGGCGCTTAGTTTCATTAATGAATTCCTTCTTTCTTGTGTATGAGGTATGCATTTAAAAGAGGTGGCTTTGGTTGTGGATGATTTTTTGGGGTTTTGAGGTTCTTGCAATGTCCGGGGTGTTTTATCCATGACAGGAGGCGTTTATTAGTTTGTGTTTCTTGTTCTTTCCATTATTATTAAGCTCGTTGAATGCTTGCGTTTGCTTTTTATAAAACTAAACCAGTATAATATTTATCTTTCGTAATCTTTTTCCCATCGTCATTCCGTTCTTGACGTGATTTGATTAACTGTAAGACTGTCATAATCTGCCAATCATGTCCAGATCGTTAAATCTTTATTTTTCTTACATTCGAATTTTTACAGTAGCTCTCTCGTCCAGAAATGCTGTAGGATTACTTAAGTCCTACAAGGAATGGCATAAGAGGCGAGATTTTTATTACAGTAATTCCAATTGTAACTTGATATTGTGGGAGTCATTTTCGTTTAAATTGTGCGCTGTGATTGTTTGGCGAATTTAGGTACTGTATAATAAATGAAGTGTTTCCAGTTTTACTAAATCAGTAGGTTTTAGTATTTTGAAGTTACATGCGTTAACTGGCATTCCTTGCATACCTGACTATGAGAGAATATCATATATCACAGAAAACCTTTCCATATATTCCTAACAGGCATTAAAGCAGTACAATTTCTTTTACTTTCCTTTTATTCATTTAATTTCTTTTTTTAGATTGTTGATGCAATATTTTTTTAAGAAATATTTAGCATATCGTTCACTGTTTGTATATTATTAGCAATTTAATGCTAAAGTATGCTAATTCACAAATGCACTCAATGCATAATATGCAGAGCGATTTATAAAAAAAAACCTTAAAACTTGATTTTCAAGTAATGTTTAGAAATATTACATAAAGTAAATCATTGTAGCTCGTAAAAAATATAATTTTAATGAAAATGCACCTCGAGTAATTCATCATGTATTGCTTTTTCTTGTCGACATTTGCCCGACTAAAGTTTGTTTTCCTTTCAAGTGTCGGATTATAAGCACATCTCCAATAGTATTTTGCTTAGCCTGAGGTATTTATCCGTCACTCTCTTTTCACTTGAACTTTCAGATTATGTCACTTCTTTACTTATCCCTTTAGTGAAGTCGTAAATTTTACCAACCCGTTTAAATATTTCTCGTTAATTTTGACTTTATCTCGGAAATAGGGTCTTAAATTTATTTAAATTTCTTCTATGCCAGCTTTTCTTATCATGGCAATCAAAGGTCTCGTTATATCCTGTTTGCAATGAGAACTATAGATTTTAGCTCATACATCATTTATATATATATATATATATATATATATATATATATATATATATATATATATATATATATATATACTAATAATATATATATAAAGACATATGCCACGAAGGACTGATGAAAACTATAAAAATAAGTTTACAAGAAAGCTTGTATAATTGACAGATGACATACAGATATCCCTGAGGGTGGGGATTATAAGGAAGAGATGCACCTGTAACCCAAAACAGTTGAAGAATTAGTGGACCTACCAAAACAAAGGTAAATCTTTTGAGAGGTTTTACAAAGTATTAAGCCAACTGGATTATACAGGGGAAGAGACAAACCACCAAAAATAACCTTGGAATGAATAACCTGATTACATATTTATAAAAGTACAACACATTTTCTCCTTTTGGTAAACAATAACAATTTTTGCAAAATGAACATTAAAAAAAACGACTAAACATACATCCTCAGGGATATCTGTATGTCATCTGTCAATTATATGAGCTTTCTTGTAAACATATATATATATATATATATATATATATATATATATATATATATATATATATATATATATATATATATATATATATATATATATATATATATATATATCATAGTTTTGTTTATGTGCATTTTCAAAACTATTTTTCACCTTGTGTTTACGTTTCCATTACATAAAAATTAAATTTTTCACATGTACAGTAAATATATTCTATTTTCAGTGGACTGACATTGCTCTTCAAATAAGTAGAAACATTTACTGAATAAAAGCGTATGAAAAATGAGCTACAATATTTTTCTCAAAAATACATAATTAATTTCGCTTTAAATATGGAAGTGTAGACAAGCGTATTTGATCAACTTGACAATTTTTCATCGGTAAAGATTTAAATAAAAGAAACTTTTGATTCAATGAAAATGTCTTTTATTTTTTAATGCAGCTATTTTTAAACTTCACTTTGGTCAGCTTCTATTTTCCTTGATAATGTATTTGCTTCACATTTCATATTATTCTTTTTAACAGAAATCTCAGTTCATGGGAATGTGATCAAGTTGTCCTGTAATTGTGGAATATTGGTGCGTCCCTTTAAAAAATTTAATATGCTTTCCTGATTGGGAAAGTTCTAATGAGGCTGTAGCGATGGATATTAATTCATTCGTTTTATCCAAAGTATCAAAATGAATTGCAAAATTAATTATTAATTAACATCTGAACTGAACACTAGCTGTCACTTGATATCCACGAATGTTATTTAGTAACTATGGTAATGTAATAAAATTATTCACTGAGAAAAGTGGTGAACACTTTTATGTGCATCCAGGTTTCTCTACACAATTGAAAATGTTTGTTGTTTGTAAAGATAAAAGATATGATGTTTTGCCAGCTATTATAAGGAAGAGGTTCTTACTACCATAAGTTGGCAATAAAGGCAAAATCATGTCTAGCATCGCATCATTTAAACACACAATATTAGAAGTAAAGAGGATACCGATCAAGGCTATATGAAGATTTCTAGAGAGCGCAATTTTAAAAAATGACGAATGACCCACTGTTACGAAGTTCTCTGCACAGAATAGTAAATGTTAAGTCTTTCTAATAATGAGACACTCGTATTACCAGTTAAATAACGACTATAATGATTTCCAGAGCCAGAGTATCGTTATATAACGATGAGCCTAAAAGCTGCTGCGCTTAAAATCACTGGTCAGTTCCTTTGCAACTATCAACTAGCAGCAGTGCCACTATCAGCAAATAGTAGATAACAGCTGCAGGTAGTAGCAGCATAAATTGCAACACCTGTAATAGCAGCAGCAGAAACATTGGCATCAACCAGCAGTAGCAAAAGCAAGCAACATCAGTAGCAGTAGCAATAGCAGCAAGCAGTAGCGAGCAGTTGAGGTCTAATCCGCCGTCGACAGACTTTGCGGCCGGAATGGGAAAAATCTCTCATCGACGCCTTTGTCTCTTTTGTTAATCCCCGCTCTGTTATTATTCCTTTGCCCCGCGATAGATGTCAGAGGGCGCTTACCTTGGCCGCTGCAGCCCAATTATGTCAAATATCAGATTACGCAGGCATGCTAATGGTGTAGAGGCGCTGCCAAAAATGCGTACGTGCGCAGCGGACAATTCGTTTTATATATGATTCTTGGGGTACTATAGAAAACATTAACTATTTGTTTCCAGAGCTTTTTTTATTTTTAGTCTCTCTCTCTCTCTCTCTCTCTCTCTCTCTCTCTCTCTCTCTCTCTCTCTCTCTCTCTCTCTATATATATATATATATATATATATATATATATATATATATATATATATATATATATATATATATAACGCACATATTATCTATTTAAAGTAATTCCTATGTTTATGAATGTAGGAATACCACCGTCACAAATAGGCACATGCACATATTTCCGTGAATGAGTCAAGTCGTGACGGAAATGGCAGTAAAGAAAATTTCTGTGCGGAAACGCGCAGTCCACTTTTTGCGGCCTTGTCTGCTTCTGCAGTCGAGCATTGGCAGCGATTAGAAAATGTTCTTCGTTGTAAATTCGCCTATCAGAGAGTATGATTAACCGCGATGTGTCTGCATTATCCCGTGCTTATGCGGAGATGAATGGAGATGTTTTATCGTAATTGGGCCTCATAATTGGTTGTTGTAATAATGACCAGGTAACAGGTGCATATCACAGGTATTCGATTTCAAGTGGCCCCGTTATCATTTTCCGTATCACTTTATTAAAGGGTATTGGAGGCTACCTGGATGTCTGCGTAGGTACCGGATGCTAGGGGTGAGGGAGGGATGGGGGAGAGCCTGGGTTGGGAGGAGGGATTCCCACGTGTAATCGAAGGATCCATAAATATACGAATATTTCATGGTCAGCTTTACGCTGCCAGGTGAGATGTCCGAATTAGGATTTTTCCCCCTTTCGAATGGCCATTACTCTGAGGCTTGACAGACGAAATGAAGAGAAACGTGTCGGATTTATGGAATGTAAAATGGAAGATATCGAAAATTATTTAGCGTTCGTAGTGAAAGATTAGCCTACCTTGACAGGATCGTTTAATCCCCTTAATTTGACGTGATCGTGGGTCTGTCTCTCCTCCTCTCTCTTTCTCTCTGTCTCTCTCTCTCTCTCAGTCGCTCTGCCCTTCCGATGCCTCTCGTCGCCACCTTCCGAAGGAGACAGAATTTGGAGGCGTCCGTCACCGCACTCAGAAGGAAACTGGACAGGAATGCATATGTGGTGGGACGGCAGGAGCCAAGGGGCCCCGCCAAGGGAAATCCGATGAGATGTGGCCAACGTCTCTCTCTCTCTCTTTTGAGTCAAGGTGTCGGCAAAAACTCATCTTTAACCGTGGTCCTGCATTGTCCATCCAGGCATCGTAGATTAATCTAGTGACCAGGCGAGGATTTTCATGCGACCTCAGCCGGCGGTCAAAAGGAGAGGACAAAGGCGGTTAGGGGCGGCCAGGACTTTTTGCCGTCAGCAGGCCCAGGCCGACGGCGCTGGCACTCAATGCAGGTCCCGGGCAGCAGCGCGGGGTGGCAATGCAGCTGAAGCCGCTGACCATCGGAAAGGGGAGACGAAAGAGGGTACAATGCTCTCACAATGCCCTTGGGAATATGGCAAATAACGGGCCGATTTTTTTGTCACGGCCTCCCCTGTCATATGCAAGATGCGGCTGGACCCTGTGACCAATGCAGGTAGGAGATGGTCTTCACTAACGAAGTGTGAGGGAGGAGACGGGATCGGAAGGAGAGAGAGAGAGAGAGAGAGAGAGAGAGAGAGAGAAGAGAGGAGAGGAAGAGAGGAGAGAGAGAGAGGGAGGAGGGGAGGAAGGGAGGCGCGGTGAAAGGATTCGCAAAACTCGTTTTAGCTTAAGTCAATTGATTTCCGACGTTACGTAAACATAACACAATTTTAGAAATTACCTTGAATTTTCCCATATTTTTCTCCACTCTGAATCCAACAGAATACAATAAAAAGTGAACGTTACGGACTGAATGTAAATGTCAAATATAACTCCCTGTGGAAAAAGATAAAGTGGAAATCTTGAAGTGCAAGAGAGATGAAGAGAAAACCGATGTCGTTGTCAGGCGAAATAAAAGTTTACCAATATTCTGTTATACAACTGTTAGGGCTGAATTTATAGCGACCTATTCTCCCGCCAGCAGAGAGAATCACGCCTAAGTAAAGACTGGAATTGCGGGCAATAAGACAGGCCTCTATTCGATAAATTCTTCTCTCCGACTTTTGCGACCTTGATATTATATGAATCTATCGATGTTTCTCTCTTAGGATTTTATTTTATCCGCTATGATTCTGCACCGAAGGCGTTCATTTCTTAGAGGGGATATTTAGCGATAAGACATCGCTAGCATAAGACGGAGACCGCTCTTCTCAGCCTAAATTTAACGGCGTCTGCCGATGTTCGCCCAGGAGTTTCTTTTCTCAAGGCTCTTAGTAAAGAAATTACGGATTATTATTATTTTTTTTTTCAATAAGACATTTCATTAACACATGCAAAATTGGCTGGCTGTATCCCCTCCCCCTTTTTTTTTGCTTACAGCGATAATTGTTTTAATTGTATCGTTTCCCATCTTGTTTCCTCTGTTCGCTCTTTCCCCATAAGCGCCGATAGTTTCTCATAAGATTTTATTTTCTTGTGCACTTGGATTTTATTGGAGCTATTTTAGTAGCTTGGGTCTTTTTTTTTTTGATGGATGATAGATTCAAGCGTATACTAGGATATATTTTTATTGATTTATTGTAATGACACTACAGCGTTCATTTATGAAATAAACTTGTTTGTTTTTACTTGTTAGTCGGGGGTGTAAATTCGTAAACTTCAAATGGATTACAACCAAGTGTTTTAAGGTTTAGAAATATTTATTTGATCGATGTACAAATGGGAACTCAAAATTTCTGATCAAATGCTACCACTTTATTCGTGAAATAGATTTTTGTATGAAAGAACCCCCTTTTCTTCTCTGTTTAATAAACAGTTGCAATGTTGAGTGGTGAATTTGACTGACTGTAAGGACAATATTTTTAATCAGAACAGCGAAAACTGAAAGAAATTTGATAATAGCATCGTTTTATTTTTTATGCGATTGCAGCTTATACTTTTTGTTTGGTGTTATAATAATTCAGTTATTGTTACTGGGGTATCAACACTCCAATTATAATGGAAGAAATCTTTCTTCTGTAAGATTTGTGAGAATAATTCCTCTGATTGAAAACAAAAATCTTGATTATATTAGTAATGACTTCTCAAAAATTTATATAACAGGGATATCTCAGTTATATACAAAATTATCATGGGATAGAATTTTTAAATATTCCCTTGTAGAAATAAAACCTTATTTTCTTTGTGCCCTATAGAACGACATTCACCATTTTTCAAGCAGCCGGGTATTACAACGTTCAGATAAGAAAACTTCTTATTCAAACAAGGATTTTTATTGTTTTTCACAGTAATGATATCCATTAATTTTAATAGAAGTATCATTTTTTAATTTATGCATATAAAGTAAATGTTTATTATTATAGTTCTTTAGATCAGTTGGCGAATATTAATTATGTAAAAAAAATATGCACAGACTTACATTAACCATGTATTATGTGATAATGCGATTCACTAGTCCTTCTGCTTTATTCAAATGAAAGCCGATTTTATATAACCTCCACAATATTAATTATCTTATTTAAAAACATATTGATTCTAACTAATTATATACATATATATAATATATATATACATATATTATATATATATATATATATATATATATATATATATATATATATACTGTATATACTATATATATTATATATATATATACAAACATATATACTTATACATATAAATATATATATTTATATATATGTGTATATAAATATAATATATATATAAATATATATATATATATATATATATATATATATATATATATATATATATATATATATATATATAACCATTACTCATTTATTTATCCCATTGCTTTAAAAAATACAATGAAAAATCTGTGTTTAAAAACTCCATAGCCCTTTCTTTAGATAAAATAAAATAAAATAATTTCAAGCCCTTTTACCGTAATTGCAACTGGGAATATACCATACATTATCATGTGTATGCCTAATCACGGTCCAGTCAAGGAGATTTGAAACTTCAAATAATTAGTTTAATTTTTCTGTTAACTTTAATTAAACGTAATAGAAACTCTGGAAGACAACGATATAATGATATAAGCCATTTTGATTTTGGTTTTAAATAGAGTGCTTTGAGACAGGCAATATAATGTCTATGTGTAGCCCGTAACTGAAGGAAACACTGAAAAAATCAGAACTCTACTCAGAATTAAGAGAAGTATTTATTTCTTTCTGTTTAATGTTTATAGAAATAAAATTAAGAACTTTCAGTAATGCAGTATTTTGTTCTTGCAGTTTTTCTTAACAATGCTCGTTATGCTATAATTTGATTTGAAACATATCATGAGCTTCTTTCGTTACTGAAGCGATTTATATTTGTTATTATTAGTCTTATGTTGGTGCTAACACATCTCCTACTAAAACGTATAATAACAAGTAGGCTACTTGACATTATTTATATTTCATCATCATCTGTTTCACGATGCTTATTACACCGAAGGTCTTCAGCAAATCACCGGTTTTTATAAGGAACTGAAAATGGTTATATATACTGTCTATATTAAACGACATTTGTAGCTTCGATATTACACACACACACACACACACACACACATTTTATATATATACAGTATGTGTGTGTGTATATTTATATATATTATATATATATATATATATATATATATATATATATATATATATATATATATATATATATATATATATATATATATATATATATATATTTTATATATATACATAATACACACACGCACACCTACGCACTCATAAATGAGTGGTTTATGTATATTTTTATTCATGTCGACTAAAGATAAATGGACAGTAGAATTTCGAGTAAAATTTTATTAAAAAAGTTTAGCTTTTATTGAAGATGAAGGATTTTTACACATATTCATGGGCTTTCAATAAGAAATAGGTAATTCTTTTCCTTAAATAATTTCTGTACGACATTATGCTTTTTATTGAAGATGAAGGATTTTTACACAGATTCGTGGGCTTTCAATAAGAAATAGATAATTCTTTCCCTTAGATAATTTCTGTACGACATTATGTACTATATATATATGTGTGTGTGTGTGTGTATATGTGTGTGTATATATATATATATATATATATATATATATATATATATATATATATGTATATATATATAATATATATATATATATATATATATATATATATATATATATATATATATATATATATATATATATATATTATTATATACGTGTATTCGCAATATTCGTGAAATTATCTTCGCAACTATAAAATACCAAATATGTTGAACGTTGTTATTTTTAACAAATTCCTTAAATGTAGAAACCTGACATATATAAATGTGCATATAAAAATTGTATATACATTTATGTATGTTAGATTTATATTTT
Organism: Macrobrachium rosenbergii; assembly: GCF_040412425.1. Lineage (NCBI taxonomy): Eukaryota > Metazoa > Arthropoda > Malacostraca > Decapoda > Palaemonidae > Macrobrachium > Macrobrachium rosenbergii. The sequence goes on from NC_089782.1 coordinate 21,144,341, forward strand.
TTAAAGAACTTTGCTAAAAATGACAACGTTCAACGTATTTAATAATTTTTAGTTGTAATTTTAATTTCATGACTATTGATTTTTTGTATAAAATGCTCATAAGCCAATGTATTTAAAAGTTAAATGGCAAATGAAATTTTACTTAGACTGAAGGGAAGAATGATTAAGAAATCTGTGCAATTTTCCGCGACCGATTATCTCAGAATCGAATTGATTAAAAGATGGAAAAAGGAATTGGGAACAGTGAGGATCCAGATAGGCTAATGGCAGAGAGAGAGAGAGAGAGAGAGAGAGAGAGAGAGAGAGAGAGAGAGAGAGAGAATGTCAGGCCTAAAAAGGCAGAAAATGACAGAGGATGAAAAAACAAACAATGGGAAGGAAAGTGACGCGGGACAAACAGTTTGTGTATTTTTGGCCGATGCTCCAGTAACACCATGAATCGGAAATCCATTCCCCATATTTAAAAAGTGCCAGAAATGGAAAATCAAACAGAACCGTCCAGACTAACATCAGACTAACAAAGATTCAAAGAACGGGCCCCGGTGTGATCTCGGCATTCCAAACAAGTCCAACGAAAATAGGTTTATTTTGATTTGCCTTTGAGACCAGAGAACAATTTTGATTCTAAATCTTTGAACACTTCTCCTAATGAATGTTTAATTCGTCCTCCAAGGTTTATTCGTTCGCCAGTCTGTAATACATTCGAATTAATTCGTGTTATTTGTAGGGGACACTTCTTTTTCTTATTTTCGAATGCGTTAGGGGACGAACTCCGCCCGTTATTCAATTTCTCTCCCCCTACTCATCCGCACGGTACACAAAAACGACACTCGCGGAATCCGTTAGAGCAAGGATGACCGTTTCCCACAATACTGTTTTTATTTCTGTTATCTTACTCTGATATATAATACTTCCTTTAATTGATTTTTTATTTTAGTCTGTAAATTATAATCACTTGTCTTATTTGTGCCTCAACAAAAAGCGCTTGGTCGAATATCCCCATTAGAAAAAACACGTAATCCCGTGGATAACTAAGCTATTTAAGTTCCGTAATAATACCGGTTATTCAGAAAAAACATACAGTCCCACTTATGGGGTCACCCACTTCTCCCAAAATCCCAGTAACCGGGAAAAGGGGGAAAGTGTTTTTAAACCGGAAGCAAAGAGTCAGCTAATGGTCAAATGAATCCTCGATACACAAAACGAGTTCTCTCTCTCTCTCTCTCTCTCTCTCTCTCTCTCTCTCTCTCTCTCTCTCTCTCTCTCTCTCTCTCTCTCAAGTCAGTATCTCTCTCTTTGGTGTTCTGTGATTTAAGGACAACAGACTGACTGCTCGTTCTCTCCCACTTACTACCTCCATTTCTATTATTGAGACATTATAGTTTCAAATCCTTGAAAGTGCTGGGATAAAAAAATATTAATGTTTTGGTATTATTGTTTGCTAATTTCTAGATACATCCTTGCCATTCCAGATTATATGAATAGAGATAGCTGAAATTCTGTGTAATATTTTTTTTATCTAAATTGTGCGTGCAAGATAAAAAAAAATGTATGAATGAGGTGGAGCTGACATGCTGTTGATGAGGCCTCTGTCATGTGGTTTCAAGCAAAGTGCAGAAGTTTTTGTTTCTCATTGAATTCCCCCTTAATAGTGATAATTCCTTACTCAGGGATTAGAGAATAAATATGGCTATGGATACTGCCTTAATTTTTTATGAAAGAGTTTCCTTTTGTAAGGAAATTGATATTTGTTGAGAAAGAAAATTTTGTATGTGTATGTATACACATAAAACCATAATAATATAGTTTAATATAACTGTCATTATATCCTCCTTGTATTTAAACGATATTTGAATTTAACAAGCTTGTGAAAAAGATCAATGTCACTGAGAGTTTATTAATTAATTAAAATCCTCAGTTTATCACATTTAATGAAAGATATAATCACTGCAGGTAATGGCGTAATAGATAGGACAACCGCTGCAAAAGTTAACATTGTGAGTGATGACTGAACTGCTTAGAGTTTAATCACCGAAGGAAACGAGCACTACCATTTCCATGCGTTTTGTTGAAATGTCGAAAATGATGCAAACAAAAGTTATTCATCCCTTAACTTTTTCTGTGATGGCCACAAAGCTCCGTACCTTGACTGAGCGAAGTAAATGCAGTTTCAGTCATGATAACAAAGCTAAGACAGAATAATAAATTAACCAGTAATTACTTCCAGGCATTGCTTTAATGATCAGGCTATCTCTCTCACACAGACATACATATATACACAATTTTATTCTCACATATGATTAAACCACCCCTCACCTTTCTATCTTTCTCTATTTCTCTCCTAACTTATTTCTATCTCTCTCTCTCTCTCTCTCTCTCTCTCTCTCTCTCTCTCTCTCTCTCTCTCTCTCCACACACACACACACACACATATATATAAAACGCCCTCTCTCTTTCTCTTTACATACACATACACAGACACTACTTTCCTTTCCCTCCCCGTTGTCCATATTCAGAGAGCCCCATTTTTCGTGAATTTATTGCCCCCGCCAAATTCGCCTTTTACCAAACGGCACTAGTGTTTACGTTAGCATTCATCGGCTTAAAAAGCTGAATGAAAATATCTGCAATCAGAATGAGCCAATCGCCCGTAACTGACCGCACCACAGTGGTCATTCATTACCGGCGTTTTTTTTAACTCTCGAAAATTGTCGAGTCAGAGCCGTAATGTTAATAGTTGCGGGCGTGAAAGTGTGCTAAGAGTCGAAAGGGAAAGGGAGAGAGATTTGTTATGAGGTAAGAAATCTTGGGGAAAGGAAGGGATTGGGAGAGAGAGAGAGAACGATTTTGCATGTATGTGTTTATTCATATATATATATATATATATATATATATATATATATATATATATATATATATATATATATATATATATATGTATCTATATATATATATATATATATATATATATATATATATATATATATATATATATATGTATATATAATATATATATATATATATATATATATATATATATATATATATATATATATATATATTATATATATATATATATATATATGTATGTATATAAATAAAGAGAAAACTTTGATATTAAATAATTAAATGCAAAAGATTTAGACACTTCTTTGACGTGAACTATCAATGAAATATCCGAAATATAAAGAAAACTGATTCCAGTTAGTGAATATAGTTTTGTTTCTTTCATCTACTCATTAGCAGCTATAATACACCGGTCTTATTTTTTTCAGAGAAAGGTAACTCAATACTCGCCGTCAAAGCGCGATTAAATAGCAGATATAAAAGGATTTAAGCTAATGACCTTGAGAACAAAAAGCATTTCACAGAAAAAAATGACGAAAGAATAACAATCACTGACGGGCAAACAAAAGTCTATCTGACAGCATTACATTTATGCTTCACGGAACGGTGAAAGGCGTGGGGGCCACGTGTTCTGAGAACGGGCAGCTCATTGGAACTGGCCGTGGTAGGGCTTGGGTGTGTGGGCACGCGATGGCAGTGTTAGCTAAGGGTCATCAGGGCTTTGAGATTCTGTTTAGGTCTGAAGTATCACCCGTGAATGATAATCAGATTCGTCTGTGGCATTCGAAACGGATACAATAAAGAAGGAAATTCGTCGGATTCATGGACATCAGTTACGAAATTTCATGAGGCTCATTTCATTTCAGAAAATTCATATGAGGCCGTGAAAAATTAGACAGTGAAGAGAACTCGATACCTTGAGTTAAATTCGAATCAGGTTTTTACTAAACCCGATGGTTACCTAAATGGAATGGAACTTAGCCTATGTAAGACTGTTTGATTCTCGAGTAATATTTGGTGGCATAATCAGCAGTGATATGGTGAAAAAGAAAATCCGCCGACTCTTTTGACTTGAATAACACAGTTTATATTTCCATAGTGATTTTAAGTTAGGGGCCTAGAGTAGATGTAGTGTTGACGCTACAGCGTTCAAAAAACAATGCTGTGATCTTAAGTTCTTGTAAAATTAAAGATACGTATTAGCTGAAGCCTGAAGATTTGACGTTTCATTCAGGTGATAGGAAATCAAGAGGGTATGCTTTCTTTTATTTTTGATTCTCTCTCTCTCTCTCTCTCTCTCTCTCTCTCTCTCTCTCTCTCTCTCTCTCTCTCTCTCTCTCTCTCTCTCTCTCTGAAAAGGATAACGTATTTCATTACGACCAAGGGACATGTTATCTTTCCTCATTTATTATTAATGTATTTTGTTTCATAAGTTTGGAAGATCAAGGTTATATTTCGCTTCTTAAGTATCAGATAATCATGAGTTTTTCATCCCTTAAACTGTGTGAAATGAATGTTTTTTTTTTATTAATTTTGTTTTAATTAATAGTGCTTTTCAGTTTTTAAATTAAGAAAAAGTACACTTTATGACTGTAACGCTGAAAAATGAATAAATGTAAAATGCCTCTGAAATATGGAAGTGAAACTTGTATTACAGCCAGCAGATTCTGAAGTAAATTCTTATTTCCTCTCATAAAATGGCTAATAAATCAAGGTCTCCCATTTATTAAATTCCAAAGATGGTAGTTCAGAATTTTGTAGGACTTTAAGCTATATTTAAAATCTCTTAATGTTTCCAGGTGAAAGTACTAGTTTTATGAAAAGATTAGTGAAGGAAATCTTATATTTCCAAGTGAAAGTATTAGTTTTATGAAAAGATTAGTGAAGGAATTCTTACGTTTCCAAGTGAAAGTAATAGTTTTATGAAAATATCAGTGATGGAAATGTTATGTTTCCAAGTGAAAGTACTAGTTTGATGAAAAGATTAGTGAACGAAATCTTATGTTTCCAAATGAAAGCGCTAGTTTTATGAAAAGATTAGTGAAGGAATGTTATGTTTCCAAGTAAAAGTAGTAGTTTTAGGAAAAGATTGGTGAAGGAAATTTTATGTTTCCAAGTGAAAATACTAGTTTTATGAAAAGATTAGTGAAGGAAATCTTATGCTACCAAGTGAAAGCACTAGTTTTGTAAAATGAAAGTACCAGTTTTATGAAAAGATAAGTGAAGGAGATTTTATGTTTCGAAGTGGAAGCACTAATTTTATGAAAAGATTAGTTAAGGAATTGTTATGTTTCCAAGTGAAAGTACTAGTTTTATGAAAAGATTAGTGAATGAAATATTTCAAGTGAAAGTACTAGTTTTATTAAAAAATTAGTGAAGAAAATGTTGTTTCCAAGTGAAAGTACTAGTTTTATGAAAGGATTAGTGAAGGAAATGTTTCCAAGTGAAAATACTAGTTTTATGAAAGGATTAGTGAAGGAAATGTTTCCAAGTGAAAGTACTAGTTTTATGAAAGGATTAGTGAAGGAAATGCTTCCAAGTGAAATTACTAGTTTTATGAAAAGATTATGCTAGGAAATATGTTTCCAAGTGAAAGTACTAGTTTTATGAAAAGATTAGGCAAGGAAATATATTTCCAAGTAAAAGTACTAGTTTTATGAAAAGATTAGTGAAGGAAATATATTTCCAAGTGAAAGTTCTAGTTTATGAAAAGATTATTGAAGGAAAACCAAGAAAAATGAAGCTTCAATACTTTTTGAGAACAATTCAAATAGTTCTGATCGATTTATATGATACAGCTTATGCATTATAGAAAATTAACAAAAAGACTTGTTAAAAACAACCGTACCATCCTTTATTAAATATAAATACAGATGAATGTATAAAGCATTCTCACATAAAGAAATCAGACGCGTACGAACGTACGTGTACAGAATTACATAAACACGTGCACGTACCCTGACGCACACTGTACGCTCTACTGTACTGTACAACTCGTCCCTCATGTTTCAGACGGCATTAAATATAGCGTTGCAGCTTTGATGGGGATAAGAGTTTTAACGCTCATTTTAGGGATGAGTGAAATGCCTATCAGATGATGATGGCGGATTAATTATTTTTCATCGCGTTAATAATCATATGTTGATATACGACCCGGACTGTTAATTTTCTATTTGGACGTCGAGACCAAATTCATTTTCATTTTCTTTCGATGTTATGGCTGAGTAGGAATGTAATTATGAATGCGTGTACTCTTTATATACATATATATAAATATATATATGTATGTATAAATATGTATGTATGTATGTAATAATAACAATAATAATATGTATGTATGTATGTATGTATATATATATATACATACATACATACATACATACATACATACATACATACATACATACATACATATTTATACATACATATATATATTTATATATATGTATATATAGTGTCTGTATGTATGCATAAACGTATATCAGGTTAGCATTATTTAAAAGTTAGGCAATCTTAATTAACTATTCGGTATATTCAATTCATGCAACACATGAGAGTTGTATTGATGCCATTGTATAATTTTCTCATTATCAATAGCTTTTGAAATTATGTTATTTTTGACATTTTAAGATTAATTAATACAAGTACAATAGCATTTCGGTACTGCATTTTATTTTTATTCATGCAATTAGGCAGTGTAAGAAGCGGAAAAGGGTTTTATAAAACGTTCTTTTCAGTTACTTAACTCTAGCCAACAGTTGCTTTCAATGACTGCATCGCCTTCATGTTATAGGCCCTTGAATAATTCTTTTTCCTGATGAGTACCAAAATGAAGCAATATCACTGTCGAGCTTTAGAGAGAAAAGCCTATTTAAAACTGAAAAAGTAGGAAATGTATAGAGTAAAGAAACTTGATTTCGAATCAGTAAATATATGCTGATGAATGACCTGAAGACTGCTCTACGCTCGACTCGGTAAAGAGGGAAAAAATATTCCTCGAAATCCTCAAAATGTCCGAAGAATGGAGATCATCCGAGCACCAACGAATCACGCGACTAAGAGGGCTGTCGTCAGAAGGCATTAAGATAAGGCTGGTGCCCTTTTGATCTCGGCATAATGGTAATGCTTCAGCGAGCATCCGTCCGGCCTGCTCTTTTTCACCGTTTTATTTTCTTTCTTTCTTTCTTTCCTTTATGCTTTCTTCATTGGACGTTGCATCTCTTTGTATGAATGAAATGTGAAAAAACCATCTTAATTTTTTTTCAAGTTATTTTTAGAGACCTACTTGCTTCATCATGCGTGATAGTTTTTATTTTTCAGCTGGGATTTATCATTCTCTCAAACATCTTTCTTGATTCACCGGTGTGTTTCATTTCTATCATGCAATGTTGGTAAAACATTTTTCACGTAAGAAGAGTTAAACGTAAGCTTTCGTGGAAACTCTTTGTAAAGATTCGGTAAAACTGCATAACAGATTTTTCATTTTTACAATGTTATGCTCATATAGAAAAGAACTAATTGACAGGTGATATTAAACCTCACACTATTGGTTCTGTAAGACAGAATGCAAAGATGACCTCGCAGGTAGTTTATAAACAAAAACTAGATTTAAATATTTATTATCAAAGGTACATTAATCCATTTACTAATAGAAACCATCATATTTGAACTGAATCTAGTTATTTTCAAATAATGAAGTGAAGCTTTTTTAGAAAGAAAGTTTTCATTTAATCATACGTATAAAGGGTTTTAAATCATTCATTTAATATTTCTTACCACTACGTATAAGGTCAAATTTTATCATGGTATTAGGAAGTCTCATACAGTTTTTATTGATTTTAATTGTAGTGTATACACACACACACACACACACACACACACACACACACATATATATATATATATATATATATATATATATATATATATATATATATATATATATATATATTCTCTCTCTCTCTCTCTCTCTCTCTCTCTCTCTCTCTCTCTCTCTCTCTCTCTCTCTCTCTCTCTCTCTCTCTCTCATGCCAAACCGAGGTAGTTAGCATGGTACAAAGTTGGTACCCAGTTAGACATAGGTCGATTCCAAAGCCCTGCCAAGTTACTGGTCTTAACGACGTACACTTGATACAGTGAATACCATTTATTTATTTATTTATTTTTTGTCAGTTAGCTTTCTAGTGTCGTGTGAAGGGAAACGATATAGCCGCACTCGATAGAAATACAATATATTCTGAAGGTAAATTTCATCGCCATTAAGTGTTTTTGAACTATGATTGATTCTGTATATGGCTCCTTAGAACCAACGTGATAATGTTTGTTGTCTTTTATGTTTTTGTGGCCTCTATCCATCTTTCAGCAACTATTTATCTTCTGTAAGACTTATAGAAGTAACACCCGACATAAGGTTTCCACGTTCATAAGACACCAATATTTATTTTAGTAACAAGGAATTTCTTAAAGCCTATTTACAAGTAAAGATTTTTAAATTCTGTTATCAAAGCTTTTACAGAAAATTTTGTATCAATAACACTTGCATTCCATAACGACCCGAGAAACCATACCCCTATCCTGATATGCACTATAAAATCTCTCTCTCTCTCTCTCTCTCTCTCTCTCTCTCTCTCTCTCTCTCTCTCTCTCTCATGTAATAGACTGAAGGCTTTTCAGACCAACGGGCAGACAAACATGAGGTGGTCTGCTCCTCTCTCGTTGCACCTCTCTCCCGAAATGGAAAAGCCCAGACCACATAATATTAATAGGATGAGCTTAAGTCCGGTTCTTAATTTCTTAATTATCAAAGACGGAGCTAACAACCTTTGATGAATGCGGAACCAAGAGGCGAAAAAGAGATCCCGCATCCTATCATAGGATTTGCCTCAGAGATCAAAAGGTAAATTTCCACTTATTTTGCATGTGAGCTACGTCAGCTCCCCCTGAGAAACGGGGAAATTTTACCGCATTTGAATATGGTCGGATTATTGATATATCATGGGACCCGTTTTTTTTATTCCTCCCATTCGTATACCAATTCAGAGACCCTTCAGGGTAAAGCGGGTTGGGTTGTTTGGTAGCTGAATAAAACTGTTACTTGAATGAGGCGTGAAAAAAATGAGAGAGAGAGAGAGAGAGAGAGAGAGAAGAGAGAGAGAGAGAGAGAGAGAGAGAGAGAGCTACCCTAATGATTAGCTTGTCAACAGGAGGATATTCAAGTTGGATAACTTTGACGATGAACAGTTTACATGGTCTATCAAGCAAAGATATGAGCTTCTTTTCAGTCTTGCTATTTTTTTAAATTTCTAATTGGAAAATTTTCACAATGAATTCTATTAGTCTTTGTCATCTTTCTTTTCCTTCTTTCAGTTACATTACTCTTTGCGACGTTCTCTGATATTCCATTATGAATATAAATCTTGATATACTGCTGATCCCCATAGCTTTTATTATCCCCCTTTTTTTTATTCAAGGAAATTTTACATTTTCATCAGTTAGACATGTAGACGAGTTCCATGAGAATCTGTGACAATAATCACATTTTGCTTCGATCTGAACATGAATTTGTAAAGAAATGGTAGAAAATAACTGAGAATTTTGAAATACATTATATTATCATACGTTCCACTCCCAGTAAATATTAAGAAGCTTTAATCTCCGTAAATCAGTAACTGGCAACATATCCGCCGGGACCGTCACAGCTGGATTAGGGCCTAAGTAAAGGTGACTACTATCAGCCAATTAGATCACGTCCTCATTTTTAACCCACCAATCAAAGCGCAGCTCGTAGCTCCCACTTGATTATTTGGAAATTGGGGCTAAAAACAAATTTCTTGTTCCGACCTCAATGCTTCGCTGGCTTGAAATATTATGAAAGGGGGAACTTGGGTTCTTAATTGTGGAATGCAAGCCGAATGAATCGCCGATTTTATTTTTAATGAAAAAGAGAATGTCCTAGATAATAATGAGCGCCACGCGAAATTTAAAGGTTATACGTGGCTTTATCAGACGCAAGTGGGCTCATATTTTATTTTTCTTTGGTACGTGAAGAGCAAGCACAAGCCCTTTTCCTCTATAAAATGTTTTGAGTAGAGTTCTGTCTTGGGTGACCTTTTGCTGGAGGAAGAGGAAAATGGGACGCAAGCGCGGTGAGACCGGCGGTAATTAAAACGGAAAGGTTAATTCACAGTCAATGCGAAGACTGTTAGGCTTAGCTTGCCTACAGAGTTTTGTTACCTCCCGCGAAAGGCCCGGAAAGGCGATACGGCTCTCCTTGTCAACAAAGAAGAATCCAAAATCCCTTTTAACGTCTCTCCTAAATCATTGTTTTCCAAAATTGTGTTTCGCTCAGTCTTCGTTTTTATGTCGACTATAAAAAATGATTCTGATGAGAGAACCACTTTATCCATTCGAATAAATGTTTGAAGAAATGTGCCAGAAGATAGAAATTAAGTAAGCCTTAAAAACCTTTTGTCGCGATGAGTATTAACTCAATAATTAAAGAATAGGGCGCGCTATGATATAGGTTAATTGTTTAACTAATCTAAATCTTAGCCGATTTGCATACATGCATATGCACATATCCACACGCCAACCTTTCTATACGTGCATGCAATGAATGTTATATCTGCATACAGGAAAATTAATTTATGCTCACAGGAAACACAATTTAAATACAGGAATGTGTCTTCCATACATCAGGAAAAAGTAGTGAAAGAAACTTTCATGGAAAGAAGTTTCCAGAAGCTTGGCGAAGTTGGAATTAATCAAGATCCTATGAACCATTTTGCTACTTATCATTTGCCGAAGTGAAATTCATATGTTTGCTCATATGTATGACAAGCATATCGAACCACCTTAAGTCACCTTGGTCGGGATTCGAGCCTACCCTCGCCAGAGATATTTACCACTACAACCCTCAGGTATTCTTGCGGGCATTACCGAATTCTCAAGACATGAAGTATCAAAGGGTAATTTGATAATAAAAGGATTAACTTGAACTGTTCAAAGTTTCATACACTAGTTTAAATAAACGTATTTTACATATTTAAAAACGAGCTTATGTTTACACAAACAATGAAAGCTGCAGGAAATTTGCTTTGTAAGTAATTCCCACATTGTGCCGTAACCTTTCATATTTTTCCCCTGTAAGAAATCTTACATGTTAAATGTTTCAGCCGAAATGCTAAAAAATATTACAAATGAACGAATTTTTAAGGTAAATTTACTTGTGATTTTGTATGTAGTTTTTCATTGTTACAAATGCTTAGTAGGTTTCTGTATACTCGTTCAGATTAGAATAGAAACAGCGCGTATAGAGTATCCATCAGTTATTCATTTCGACCTGTACAAGTACAACGATCGCCATGCTTAATATTGAATTCTTGATAAAGAAATTTTCTGTTAGTATTTCTCATTAATATGCACGACATTGTTCATGGCTAAAGTAACTTCGGAGAGAACATTCAGGCACAAGTTGATGGCTTAAAATTACGATTGAGTTATGAAATTAGGAAACACTAAAGTACTGCCTATGAATGAATTACATATATGTCTTTGTTTTTGTTCCAAGCTCATTAGTTCTTACTTATCGCAGCATTCTTTGTTATCTATATATTATATTTAATTCCAGTACAGTCCCATTATGTTAAAACAAAACCTGGTTTCTTTACTTTATGGGTTACTTTTTCATTTTAGCAGTGAAGCTGAGACAACATTATTTCCTCTCTCTCTCTCTCTCTCTCTCTCTCTCTCTCTCTCTCTCTCTCTCTCTCTCTCTCTCTGGATTGATATGAGCTATTGAGATATTCTATAGTATTTCATTATGTACAAAGAAAACATCCCTCAACGGCGACTATGACTCTTCTGCCACACTCAGATTATGAATCCAGTATTCATTATACATGCGTACATTTATCCTCAGAGAGAGAGAGAGAGAGAGAGAGAGAGAGAAATCAGGTTTGATTCTATATTTTTATAGCCCTTTGTTGATAACAAACGGGCGTGTAAACTTGAATATCGGTTATTCTAAGTGAAAGGACACGTCACTTGTTTTGTTGAAACCTGTTGAACGAATTGTTTCTTTTTAGCAATAATACTTACAAAATACCATCAGTATTTAAGGGACAACCAGAGAGAGAGAGAGAGAGAGAGAGAGAGAGAGAGAGAGAGATCACACTTTTATGGACATTGATTACTGAAGGAGCAAGTCCCTTTTATAAAAACCGTTCATTTTTCTAAAGTCTGGAATGATTCAGTGTTCTAAACTCCTCCGATAGATCTATTATTCATAGTTGCCACAGGGAGCGCTTTGTTAATTTAATGAAATTGATATCTCTTAAATTCAACGGGAGATTATGAGTAACATTCCTTAGTGTTCCGACATGTCTTTCCCATGATTATCTCTCTTTTTCTCACATTGTACAGACAAGTATATTCTGTGCTGCGGAATCACAGCAATCGGAAAACGTAGCAGAATCATTCCTGCAATAGATGGATAAAGAATAAGAGAAACATCACATTTGACAGGCAGCACATGTGAGAGCAACACCTCGCTGTTCGAAAGGCGAGAGAATTACAGCATTGCTGAGCCGGCTCTTTTTTTTTTTCCTCTCTCTCCCTTTTTTTATTGTGGAGGTCGGGCTGGATAATTGTGGCGTTTCTCGCACGGAAGGTACGTACATATGAAGCGGATTGCTGCCGTACTCTCGGCGTGCAAATAAACTTTCAGTGTTCTAATTGAGCTTGATAATGTCATCACCTGCTTCAGGGGCAAGAGCTGATGTGGGTACGTTAGAACGAATTGTAATGACGGCCAACCGATAAACGATTAAAGCGAGGGGAACGCCGAGGGCTTTTGCAAAGGGATTCATGATCTGTTTGCAAGTAACCAAGTACGTTTTCATATACCTCACTCGCTGGTGCTGGGAAATGGAGCATTCTGCGGGCGGGGATTTATCGAAAAAAAGCAGAAAGGAAAATAAAAACTGGCAAACGGGCCTCGCTGTCCGATATTCAAGGGCACGCAATGAAGAAAACTCGCACACACTCGAATATATGTGTATGTATGTATATATATATATATATAATATATATATATATATATATATATATATATATATATATATACTCATATTATATATTGTGTGTGTGTTTGTGCTCGCATGTTTTTACTTTCATATCTACTAGGTAGTCGTGTACGTTTTTACGTATGTGAATATTTAAAAGTCTTGTAAATCTTTATTTGCAAAATTTAAATGTCTACATACACGCACGTAAATACACATTTATGCATTCAGAAACGTAAACGTATGTGTAGTATGTATAATCGTGTGTAGACATTCATAAATATATGTATATATATGTGCACACAGAATCATCGACAAGGTACTCGAATTTGGATTCTGTCACATCATACGACTTCGCAGACGGAGAGTAAGAGCGACAGAACGATCGAGTGGTAAAATGACAAGAGAGAGCCATTCGTCGGAATTGGGAAAGAGGAGGAGAGAGTAAGAAGAACGATAAACTTGTGAATGGATGCAGTGCCACAAAGAGAAAGACCAGAACGATGAGAAAATTGCCTGAGCCAAAAAGGAGAGCAAGAAGCAAGTGCAAGGTTTAGAGAATGAATAGGAGCAAGGAGTAAAGAGAGAGAGAGAGAGAGAGAGAGAGAGAGAGAGACTCAGACAAAGACGGCCTGGGTACTCTAGGCGTCCTGTCTTGCAGGAGGCGCTTCTCTTCCAGCCCTTCGATCCATCGCCGCCATTTTGTAGTAAGCTGAGAACAAGAGAGATTTGGAATGTCAGAAATCTTAATATTTCGACTCACCCTAAGAAAAGGTTTGCTTGGGAGCCCAAGTCTTTCCAGCGCACTAAATTCCCCTCACACACTTTTTTTCGCTTGTAGTTGAAGGCCTTTCAAAGATCTATCGTCGG
>NC_089782.1:21163121-21165621 GCF_040412425.1 Macrobrachium rosenbergii
ATATGTTTCACCTATGAATATTCTTGCACGTGGTAAATTGTTCAAAAAGATACACAAAAATAAAAGAAATGTAGATGCATGTACTCGTGTTTGCATGGGTATATTTTCGGGATGAGGATTAAGCATGTGACCTGTACCTCAAAATGAAGATTGCTTACAAAGTCAGTAAAATAGTGTAATGCTGATACGTTATATTACATCTTACTGTGCCAATGTAAAAGGAGTCGACACTTTCTCAATGTTAAAGCAAACGTTCTTGTTTACGCACATACACTCACACACAAAAACACATATATACATACATACATGTGTGTGTCTATGTATGTATGTATTACTTAGAGTATATACGTATTGCATAAGGATCTTACTACTATCATTTCTTCCTTGAATGGCTATATGTAAGAGCGAACTAGAAAATAAAATCCATCTGGTATAACTATATCATTTTACTTTCCCAGTGCCCTGCCTGAATGAAAGTACCTCTCCCATACTATATTAAAAGTGTAATAAAGTAATAATATAATAAGCAGTCATATAATAAGGAAAAGCACTATTTAAGTTGCGTTTCAATGTCTTGATTATTTCATAAAATGAAGAAGTTCTTATAATCTCTTCTTTCTGTAGTTACTCTTTTCTTATTTCATGTGTATATTCACATATTCAGATAATTCACTTACACGAAGACATACAAACGATGCATATGTAATTACATAAATGATGCATAGTTTTGTAATTATTTCTATATTTTGAGGACAATGATTTTTTTTATGAGAGGAACGAACGGACAGGCCACGTCATGCATTTATGGTAGACAGAACAAAAAATATTGACGTGGAAAAACAAAAGATGAGTGAATTCAATCTCGGTGCGATAGGTCGAATACTTCGAATCTTGGGGAATTCGCTTAATGATGTTGTACATAACAAAATAAGAAATCCACAGTATTTCATGGAAACGCCAGAAGCAAGAATCTTTCACACATGAATAAAGTGGAATTGTTGCTTAAATAACAGATGATAGATATTTTAGATTACGAGGATATTCTTTGGTTTGAAAAGACCCAACTAAGTAGTTTACTTATATACATTCATGTGTAATATATATATGTATATATATGTATATATTATATATATAATATATTTATACATATATATATATATATAATATATATATATATATAATAGTGTTTGAATCATGTTATATAGCTTCATTATATATATATATATATATATATATGTATATATATATATATATATATATATATATATATATATATATATATATATATATATATATATATATATATATATATATATATATGTATATATATATACACACACATATACACACAAACATATAATAGATGATATAGAATTATGAATGACTAATAAACGCCATCTGTATTCCTGAAATATCCTACGTTTGTTAAAAGCAGTAGACTGAGGATTTATTATCTTCCTTCGAACCATAATGAAATAAAAACCTTAACAAATAATGGAAAAAATTTATTTTTAACAGACAGAATAACAAGTAGAAGCATCAAGTAAAATATACGCGAGGTAAAGGTAGTCCCGAGCGACATCAGTCCCTACAGCTATATTAAAGTGCCGTATAAATTCCGCAAATGAATTAAAAATGGCCAAAAGCCTTCAAAAGCGAAGGCCATCAGCTAAAACACCAACGCTGTAAAAGACCCGTAACAAATTTTTATTCATTATTAACCCCAACACTGAAACGACCATAAATCCCCAGCCTCAGAGAGAGAGAGAGAGAGAGAGAGAGAGAGAGAGAGAGAGAGAGAGAGAGAGCCAGAGCCAGGAATCACAGCTGGTTCCACATCAAAATTCCTAAATCCCGTTTAGTCTATCCACAAAATTCCCAGTCTGATAGTTTTGTTGTTGGACATGAAGCCGAGCGGTCCCCAGCCTGGACCCAGTTTCCTGAATACGTCTGTCATTACCATTTTTTTCCTGCTCGGGGCCTGGCCCAGTCAAATACACAGGCGAGAATAAAGCTGAATAAAGCACTGATTTTCCGGTCGGCTGACCACCACTTGCAGTGTTTTGAATTTATCTTTTTCTTTTTTCTTCCGCCTTTCTCTCTGTCTCTTTAACTAGGTCCCATTTACAACTGTGGCGTATGCTTTGACTTTTATCGTAGTTTATGCAAAGCGCTCTTTCATTTACAAACTTGGGCTTGATTCATCGCCCTTTTTTGTCAAGGAACGATTAATCTTTTATACCGGAAATATTTTTGAAGAGACTAATAGTGAGATTACTGGGCTTTTATTTCGATTAAACCCTATATCTTACAGTGCCATTTGTTGCGGATATAAAATGAAGATACGTGTGTATGTAATGAGTTTTTACATAATGAACCATCGGAGTTATATTTGTAAAATTCGTATATATTTTAGGAATGTTCTTAATTACTA
Source organism: Macrobrachium rosenbergii (assembly GCF_040412425.1). Taxonomy (NCBI): domain Eukaryota; kingdom Metazoa; phylum Arthropoda; class Malacostraca; order Decapoda; family Palaemonidae; genus Macrobrachium; species Macrobrachium rosenbergii. The sequence continues at coordinate 21,165,556 of NC_089782.1, forward strand.
ACATTAGTGAATATTTATTCCAGAATATTTGCAAAAAATATTTCACGCACACCGCTGTTACTATGT
>NC_089782.1:21168121-21173121 GCF_040412425.1 Macrobrachium rosenbergii
AGACTTTCACACTCATGTAAGTCACTTTTATAAAAGTCTGTTCATGATACGCGAAAGAACAAAAATTAAATTGGATTCAGAGGAATAAAGGAGAGAAGCAAAAAGAAAGCAAAGCAAAATACCTTTGTGTTGCACCCAAGATATGAAAACGAATGTTCTTTCTGAATCAGTCATGATCGAGCCTCAGTATTACAGAATTTATCAGATGAAATATTCAAAGCGCCGGCTTCATTTTTAACCTTTAAAAGTGTTATCATCTTCGGACAACCTTCCATAATTCAAGGGCTCAGATGTGGTGATAATCGCCGCAGAATATTTTCTAAAATGCTTTCGGGGTCTAAATGTATTTTCGAGGAGTTCATAATATCTTAATGTTCTGCAGATATTGGGGAGCGAGATGGAAATCCATGTATCTGAGAGGCCCTTTTGGCTACGTCTTAAAATATGCAGTCGTTTGGAGGGAATCAACACCGACCTCTGCGGTCGCCGCAAAATTGTTGGGAAATGCAATGTTAAGAGCGAGTTTCTTTGAACTAGCCAAGAAGAGCAACGCTTATGCCGATTCGGAGTTTTGATTAAGCATTTTTTTTTTTTTTTTTAATATCGATTGAGCGTCGTGTTGTTATTGTTTGCTTTGCTGTTGTGATTGGTATTGTTGATGATGTTGCTTTTGGTGTAGTCGTTATTATGATGTTATGTACTCTTTGTATTCTATTTAAGCTTTTAAAATACTAGGATAACCTTTCTAATGTTATTATCTGAAATTGGAGTCCGGCTTCGAATGGTATTTCACTTGCTGGCCAGTTTTGAACGTTCTAAAAGGACTCTCATCCCTGAGTAAGATTGCTACCCTTCATGGATTTAATTGTCCCATCCCAAGAAAGTGAAATGTACTAATCAAATAAGTGACCATCCCTCGGCCCTGCCACCCCAAATTAAAGATGGGCAAATTCTTGAATTGAATTTCGGCCGGCGCCATTTCGCCAGCAATACCTTGAGACACTGTCAAGAACTCATGCTAAAACAATTAAGCCGAGAGCTTGGGCTTAACAAACATCTTGTGGACCCAATACCAAACGGAACAAGGCTCCGAACCACAACCGAACAACTGATAAGCAGTTGGTTTCCTCCGCTAAAGGAACTAGCACCCGGAAACTTCGCTTAAACAAACTCCGGCTAAACTAATCCCACTAAACTACCGCTAAACTACTGAGAGGACGGACCATTCTCTTCTGTCTTGCTGACCATTGCTAAGCTGACCAGTGGCTGACGAGCTAAACAAGAACATACGGTGGAATATGTCAAATTAGGCGTTGCTAACTCTTGGATTAGATTACAAGGACCAGGAATCTAGGAGCGGACGTGTTGGGCGGCTGACGGCTAGTTAGGTTATTCTAAGATGCGGTTGGCACATGTCTTGTACCTGTGCCATTGCAGAATAAATCAGTGTTTAAAGCCGGGAATCAGGAGAAAGTGGTAGTAATGTGTTCGGGGGAGGGGGGGGGAGGTGGATGCATGGTGCTGAGTGAAGATAAGAGAGAGAAAGGCAGGGGAGTGGAGTGAGCTAGGCAAGATTTGGAGAGGGGATGAGTACGAAAGAAAAATAAGACAGAGGAAGGGGACCGGGTAGGGAAACTTGACGTGGCCATATTGACACAGAGCGTAATTAACGCTTAGGTCGAAATGGAGGGAGTTAATGAGCAAGTCACAAGTCGAAGAGGGGAAAGTAACAGCGAGTCTGAAAAATATCAGCCAATCTCTATAAGGAAACACAACAACATAACCTTCTATATTGCCAACCGATCAGAGTCGGTTTGATCTTTGGCATCTTGTAAATTTCCCTCAGTAAATGAAAATGGTATTTTCTTTTATTTCAGATAAAATAGCCAAATTCTCTGTATAAAGGATATTGCTACTGCGAACGTTGACTCTGAAGTACAAAATGTTTGTTATTTAGTTGCACATATGAATATGTAAGTCACTCTTTGCGTGATTCCTTATTTGGGATAGCGAGTGAGAACTATATGCGAATTATCATAGGTCAGATCTCATTGATGTTGTTTTAAATTTTATTATAAACATGCCTTAATGACTTTAGAAAAGGAAACACTCGTTTCTTAAAATTATCCTCGCAAGTATTGCTGGTCATTTTAGTTCTCTCTTAATATTCTTCTTCTCCTTCGCATTATTATTATTATTATTATTATTATTATTATTATTATTATTATTATTATTATTACAAAATAAGAAAATTGAATTTATTTGCTGATCTTTCAAAAGTAACATCATAGATCTCCAAAATGAAGAGGTAATGAAACAAGTTTAAGGAACAATGAGATAAGTACAAAGGACTGAATCTTTGGAAAAGTTGGCGATGGTTTGGAAAGTAGAGGAATAACAGGCTTTCCCACTGTTAAGCCTCCCCATTTCATTATATTTATGAAACATCTCCTCTCCCTTAGAAACAGAAAATGTATAAGCTCTCTCTCTCTCTCCACGCTCTCTCTCTCTCTCTCTCTCTCTCTCTCTCTCTCTCTCTCTCTCTCTCTCTCTCTCTACCATATTATTGTATATACATAGATACATTATTTATATATATATATATATATATATATATATATATATATATATATATATATATATATATATATATATATATATATATCAACCTACATTAAGAAAGAAGAGGTAGAATGAAAATATGTAATGTAATTAAATTTTCATGTTGTGTGTGACAGATTTTTAAAGGACGTGATCGACATAATGGTTCCTACTCAGGTAACTCAAGTCTTTTAACTTCAAGACTGAGGAGATTATTATTATTATTATTATTATTATTATTATTATTATTATTATTATTATTATTGTGTGTGTATTGTGTATTGCAGTAAGCTTGAAGGCCACTTCATTGACGAGCTGGCTTCTTCAGGAAACAAGTGCCCACATGTGGACGGAGTAAATTCAGATGAGAGAAAGGATATAATTTTTTGTATCAAAACGTTTTGTTGCTCCCTTTTTATTTGCACACAAAATGAACAGATGGCGTATTATGTGTATTCTTGTATGTAGGGACACTGATGAACAGACAGATACTCTTTTCTTACTTTTAACCTAGAAGTAAAAATGAGTACGATATAATAAAAGAGAGCGAGGTCTAATGTCATTAAAAGGCGAAACAATGGAGCATGGATAGAAGGAAAAGCTATGAATTCCACAGCTTGGCATTAGAGAGAGCAAAATCTATCATGCAGACCAGTTCGAGGATTGCTAATCTGAGTAACTGAGATATGTACTGTAAAACGTCTTTTATCGAACACAATTTAATCTGGCGCTTCTGGTAATCAAGTCTCTTTTTCGGAGCAAAATTAAATCCTTTCTCTCAGAAAACTTCAATAAACTCAAGCTCTAAATCCGATCACCATAAGCCTAGTAATTAGGGGATCCGATTTTTTTACTACTCAGTTCTTGCTTTACACTAAATTCTATTTTTATTTTGGGAGAAAAACAAGTAAAGTCTTCCACCCAACAAGGATTAAATCGGTCGGCTTTGAAGAATTGAGGGTTTATGTTTGTGAAATTGCAGTGGAAAAATACCTTTTCTCTTAATAGGAAAAGTGAGGGATTCTTTGCACTTTTAGAATGTCTTTTATCAAATCACCGTTAGTCTCCGTTTAACTGGTAAACGATGGAGTATATATCATTGAAACCACATTCTGATCCATCCTCTATCTTATGCTATATTTCTCACCGTTTCGTGTCTTGTATAGCTTAATAGCTTCAACCACTTTCTTCCATATTTATTCAACATCCAATCTTAGCTTCTATAAAGTAGAGTTGGCTCAACAATCCCATAATGCAATCCAACATTAGATTCCACAGACTTTTTAAGTTTCTTCTAATCTTTTGCACACAAACAGACACACACACACTGTTTTTTCTTGATTCATATATCCTGTGACTCACCTGCTTTCTCTCCCTACAAATATCTATTATATTTTACCATACTTACCAAAGTCAACTGTTCATTTTTATCATTCATATGAACATTAATTACACCATCTCTCCGGTTTCCATTAATTTTCGCAGTCGTACTCGTGATCACATGTACTCTTAGCTCTCTCATCTTACTAATCTTTTCAATTTCTTCTCTAGTTTCTGCGCTTTGTCTTCACTATCATCAGGATTTATTTTATCAAACGTCAACCATTGTATTTTCGAGATCAGCTTATTTTCTTATCCCAAATATTTCCTCCTAAATATGCTGTCCCTTTTCTGACTTCTTGTATCACTCTATACATAGAAATATTAAACAGCCATGGGTACAGAATTACCCTTGTTTCAGAATCCCTTTTACACCAAAGTAATCAGTCTCCCATCTACATATTCTTACATGCTTGACTACATCATAAGAACAGTAATCATTCTCAGTTCCCCCAACATTGCCTCTTTATCGAGTCTCTCTTAAGCATTTTTAGGTCCATGCTTTTGAGCACTCACATAACTGATTCACAACAAAATTTCGAACTACACACCTCCCTCAAATCCGAGCTGCTCTTCCCTTATCACTCTTGTCATTGTCTTATTTCTTGATGATTCTGTCATACACCTACTGTATTAAATTAGCTTGTGTTACAGTCTCCTCTGTCACCTTTACCTTTAAGTGGTGAAACAGTTATGCGTCAATCCTTCAGAACCTTTCCATCATCCATACTTACCTTAAATATCTAGGTCAGCCACCCACTACACTATCATCACCATACTGTAGAATCTGGTGTATTTACATTCTTCAGCTTCGTAATTGATCTTCTTATATCCTCAGCAGTCCCTTCCCCAAATATTCCCAGAATTTAAACCCTCATTTCACTCATGTAATTCAGCTATGCCACGCTTTCCCTTCCACATCTAACAGATCGTCAGAAACAATCAATCTATCGACAGAACACTTCATTCGCTTTAGAGAGCATCTCTCCATATGTAGGCTATATGGCATGCTGAGATCC
>NC_089782.1:21175621-21290621 GCF_040412425.1 Macrobrachium rosenbergii
ATGGATGACGTGTGCTCAATAATGCCATTGTAGACAACGACTCTTTTGTTTCTACCTAATGAATAACATAAATCAACCATGCAGCCGCACAGTGTGCCTACAAATAAAAACCTCATTTTTTTCCCCTCCGCAAGGGAGCAGCAGAAACAATGAATAACAACGCGCAACTGCTAACAAATAAATTAACAAGCAAACAGTATGCCGCGGGGAGATGCCGTTCACGAGGCATACATATGCCTTATATATCCCTGGTATCTTATAAAGGACGTAACAGATATTGATGAACACTAAAGTAACCCATAGTTTTGAGGTGTATCTACTCCTGGTCCCAGGTAAATGAAAATGGGATCACCAGCTCCGTCATCTCACGAATTTATGTCACGTCTAACTCGACCAAATTATGTTCCACCTTTCACACTGTTACGCATTAGACGACACCCAGAGGTTTGCCACTCCTGGCCTCAATTAGTATTATCGTCGTGTCTGTTCTGTAAGTAATATACATGTGTTTATATATATATATATATATATATATATATATATATATATATATATATATATATATATATATATATTATAATGTGTGTGCGTGTGGTTTATGTATGAATGACTGGAATGTATAATTTTGAATGTATAATTAGTATATATATATATATACCATATATATATATATATATATATATATATATATATATATATATATATATATATATATATAATATATATATATATATATATATATATATATATTATAATAATGTGTGTGCGTGTAGTTTTTATATGAATGACTGGAATGTATAATTTGTAATGTGGATAATATAGTGTATATATATTTATAATATATATATATATATATATATATATATATATATATATATATATATATATATATATATAATATTTATAATATATATATATATATATATATATATATATATTATATATATATATATATATATATATATATATATATATGTATATATATATATATATATATATATATATATATATATATATATATATATAATATATATTTATATATAAGTATTAAGCTACAAACATCTTTTAATAGCCAATTCGCTCTACCTCGGAAATAATATATTTCATATATGATATCCGAAGGGGAATTTTTTTAGTTGAAAAGAAGTTCGTCGTCTCGTGTGGTTTGATGTGCGTCACTGTAGTCCTGCGTTCTTGTCTCCCGTCGTTCGAGCCCACCGGACGACGAACTTATTATCAACTAAAAAAATTCCACTTCGGTAACATATATGAAAATATATTATTTCCGAGGTAAAAGTGAATAATAAGAAGCGATGTAACAATGTAATATAGAATCATGATGATGGGATAAAATTCATTATGTATATGTGTGTGTGTGCGTGCGTGCGTGTGTGTGTGTGTGTTTGTGTGTGTGTTAGTTTGCAAAGTCTCTTGCTTTGATATGAATGCAATTATTATTGTAGATATAGTTAAACTGTTCCTCCTGTTTATTTGTCATATGCTTTCCAGTTTTAAATGAACGCGCCCTTGCATTTACTGTGAAGAGCTGCTCTCCATAAGTTATGCACGGTATCTGCTATTCAAATAGATTTTGATAATGACACAATCAATTTTGCAATTTTAGCTGTTGATTGTTGAGTATCAGTCGGCAGTTTTATGAATATATTGTTCACTCAAAAAACTATCGATATAAAAGTCTTGAGAGAAATTGTTTTCGTGGAACTTGTTATCTATTCATGATTCCTCAATAAGTAGCCGAAATATTATTTATCAATGATTAAAATGAAAGTTAATAAGAGAATAAAATAACAAATCTGAAAGTTACATATTGTCACCTGTCATTTATATTCGTTTCTCTAAAACATACAAGACAGATTACAGATGGATAAAACATTTTTTACCAAGGTATAGTCAACTCTCTCTCTCTCTCTCTCTCTCTCTCTCTCTCTCTCTAATTACCAAGTTGGTAATCCCCTTCTTACTCACTTGTATTATTAAATCTTGCGTCAGTTTTTAAAGTCACTGAAACAGCAGTTCCAATGACCTTGTTTCGCTTCTCCTTGAAGTGCTTTCTCCCAAGTTTCTTCATATTAATCTGCGTCTTGCTTCCCTTCCCAAGACCCTGTTTTTTATTCATTGTTGGGAGAGTTATTTTAGTGCTTCCTTTTGTGAGATAGGTATGCGTTGATTACTGTGTGTGTGCGTGCCTGTGTAACTTTTGGCACGCACATCTCTCTCCCTTTCACTCTCTGTCTTGTGCTTAATACGAGTATATTTCACGAGTTTTTCTCTAATTTCTGTAATGCTTGCTGTTGTCTCTATCTGTTTCTTCAGTTTCTTTAAATGTTTCTTCGTTTAATTGTCTGACTGCTCAGTATGGCGCTGTGCTATGTTGGTCACCTTAAATAGTTTTTTCTTTGTTAAGAATCATTATTAGTAAGCAAAAAGCTGATTGCAACCCAACTATTCTGATTTAACTTCTACTGTTTTCTCTCTCTCTCTCTCTCTCTCTCTCTCTCTCTCTCTCTCTCTCTCGCTAGTTGCTTTCCTTTATTTCCTCTTGTCTTTGAAAAAGTGCGAACTGCTCCTCAATTTTGTGTCCATGCCTTTTTTTTTCTTCAGTTGAAATTTAACTCCCACATCAACAATTTTTGCAAGTCATTCCCTTTCCTTCTCCCCCTCTTTTCCTCTTATTCTCCCTACCACTCCTTTTTCCGACTTCTCCCTCTCTCTTCTTTTTCAATTTTCTCCCCCCCTCCAAAACATTCTCTGTCCTCCACTCCACCTTTAATCAGAACTATATCACGTAATAAAGGAGAGCAAATAGAGTCAGCACACCCTATGAACCAAAGCAAAGCGTTGCACACTTTTGAAGGGCAGTTGAACTTCGAAAAAATGCTCATTCATTTTTAAAGCTGAGGTATTTGAGCGCTTTACCGTGCTGTTTGGTTGCTTGTCCCTGCCAGCAGTGAAAGCGCTTTTGCTTTTATTCTCTCTTCTCTCTCTCTCTCTCTCTCTCTCTCTCTCTCTCTCGTAATTTTTATTGTTATTTCAGTAACCCTGTCATTGCTGTTGTTGTCATTGTCTTTTATTGATTCTTTCGGTTCACTGTTATTAGTTTATTTCCGAGGAATTAAGGCCAGCAGATGCCTTAGTTTGTTATTTTATCTCTAGGTTTAACTCTCAGTTCAGTTGCTAGTTTTCATGTCTGTTGGCTTTCTGTATTTACTCTGTTTAGGTGTGTTTATTTAAGATTTCTCTTATTTTTCAGCAAATTTCCTGGCATCTGTCTTTCATAATTCATTTCTTCTTACTTAGAATTCTTATTTGAATGTTTTTAGAATTGTTTGTAGCCTTCTGGTATTGTGGCGGTACATTTATTTTGTTTGTTCTGTATACCTGGTAGGGTATCTATTATATTGCACGAAATGTCGATGAAGTACCAAGCCAAAATGCATGCTGGTATATCGTTGTACGCCTCCAAACTTTTTTTGCTTTTGCGTATTCGATAATAATCTCCGAATGATTGATGGAAAGGATCGTCAGTAAAGATGTCTGTATTGCAAATTAAACTACCCGCATTTAGCTTATCCACTTTTTCACTTATCGCTATGTTTTAGTATAATCTGCTGTTTATGAAACACAAAATGTTCAAAAGATTTTTAATATAATATATGTTTATAAATATAAAATGTTCAATATTATATATATATATATAACTATATATATATATATATATATACAGTATATATATATATGTGTGTGTGTATATATATATATATATACAGTATATGTATGTATCTTTTATGTTTATATAAAACTTTTGTGCTAATGGATGCATATTATGATGAGTTAGTTTTAACGGTAGCCTACAGATCTAAAATGTACAGTTCAATTTTTCTTTCATTCACGTGAAAACTATAATCTTTATTTTTGACATCTTTATATTTTTGACAGATTTATATTTGCCATCATGATAGAAAGGTAATATTTGCAATGCCCTTGCAGAAATAATCGATTGAAATTTTCTCCGCTTTATTTATTAAAACTAAATTTAAATTCTTCAGAAGATGCTATATAATGCTGTGGAGACTTCATCCTTTCATACCGTATGCCTGAGAATTTAGGAAATGGGAAACAGTTCCTTAAGTAAACTTTGATTTGTCTCACTACATTATGCATCAGAAGTTTTTCCAGGAAACCGAAAAAGAGAAAAACTTTTACTTTAATGAGACTCCATGGAAATATATGCTGTTTTAAAGTCGTTCATTAGTGGCTAACAAGTTTATGGCGATAGCGATATTGTTTTTTATTAATCATCATGTAATGACTAATTTTTATATGAGTAATAATATTTTCCAACTGCAGATAATTGCAAATTTATTTCTCGATATTGTGAGAAGTAGAGGCAGTAGCATCGCTTCTTATTTACTTAGAGAACATAGTCTACCTGATATAGTAGTACTGTGTTCATTTTATTTGCAAATGACTTTGCGTCATTTTTTAGCATTATAAGAATTTATGTAACTCATCGCCTAAATATTTGTGTTGTAACGAGAGTCAATTATTAGGAAGAAAACGTGACAGATAAATGCCTACACGCGTGTGTGTGTGTGTGTGTTTATGTATACTGTATATGTATGTATGTATGTAGACTCCCGGTCTAAGTGTATAAGTGTGTGATATCTTAAACCAAACCCATGTTAATTAATGTCCAAACATTTTTGGGAGTAGCAAAGTCTGTAATGCAAAACAATTTTGAATAAATTTGAAAGAATTAATTTCTCGTTAAATCTTATATATCATCATCAAAATCACAAAAACGCTTATTCTCCTCTTTAGGGTTTTGCTTATGTATAATCATTTACGCTATTATAATTCTGTATAGACAGATAAAGACATAAATATATATTTTTCTCTTTTACATCAGTGAAGATTGTACTAGTCCATATAAACACACAGATACACACATACCATACATGTATGTAAACACACACACACACACACACATACATATATATATATATATATATATATATATATATATATCGTAACATCATTTAATATAATGAAAGTTTACTCTGATGAAAGCGCTGAGAACAAACAACCCCCTAGACGCGTTTATTAGGTTAGAAAATCCCATAATCCTGTTTGTCATATCACTTTAGAGATGCATTTTTAAAACGCAGAGAACCCCTGAAGGGTTTTTAAATAAAGAAAGAAAGACAACTACATTGGATTTTATTTCTCTAATTGAGTAATGTTTGAGTAATAAACTTTGTGAATGAATAATTTAAAGTCGATGGGTTAAAGAGGACGTCGCGTTCCTGTCGGTAGTGAAAAAAATAGTAAAAACAAAACGTGTTGGGGAAGGTGCGTTCGATACATCCGGTCTGCTTGTCACCAAGTCATTAAACGGAGATGATAGGGTCAAGAAGGAAGGTGGTGAGGGTCCCCAAGGTATCGCTTTCATAATCGTCGTCTTAATCTCTGATTTATGTCTTGGAGAGGAATGGTGAGTGGCATTCTTATATATTAACTTGATTTTTCTGTTTTACGTTTAAATCGAGTTACAATGCATTATACCAAATTCCCCTTCTTTGAACTGGATGTTTGCTTCTGTCCGGAAGGTGAGAACGCACACATTTATAAGATACATACACACACATACATACATAAAAGGTTTTTGATCGTTTTGTTATTCAAAAGATACAACAGAACAGAATTCCCTCCTATATTATTTACGATCTGAAACGAGAGAAAGTACATCTCAGCGGAAATGATGTAGGGAAACGAAATGTATAATATGCATAAACATTTATGCTGTAATTTAAACTTAGCGTTTAAAACATTGCTTTAGATCAGCTTTCCAGATTAATTTTTAAACAAAATGAATTGGTACTTAGGATTTTGGTCAACATTTTGCTGGGTAGAAATCTAGTATGCTGTGCTCTCAGATATGAATTGAAGCAACTTTTACCATATTGTTTTTATAGTCGTAATTTAGCTTTTAATCACACTCACACACATTCGCGCGTGCATGTTACAGACGAACAGACACACACACACACACACACACATATATATATATATATATATATATATATCCATATATATATATATATATATATATATATATATGTATGTGTGTGTGTGTAATGTGTGTTCATGTTCGTATATATGTTGCAAGGACTACCTAAAGGGTATACAGTGTACGTCGTTTGGTATCGCTATCCATTTTGAAATAATGTTTTTGGTTTTACACAACAGCAGTATTATACAAGGTGTTCCATAATCTGAAGCAGTTATTTGATATGGGGTTATCAGGTACCGGCTAAGCGCGAAACTGCAGCGTACTTATCTCTAAAGTATGATTTAAAACGATATGATCCATCTTATCTTGTTTCGAAGATCTCTGTGAAAGATTCATGTCTGTATTCTTAAGTAAATTAGCTTCAGAGACCTGACCTTTGAAACGATACATGTATCCCAAAAATATCTGTAGAGGAATCCAAGTTTATACCGAGGTTGGTGCAAATATGATTGACGTCATTTCGATGTGCGTATTTTACGCAGTTTTTGTGTTCGATTATATGTACAGACACAAGCATATGCATATAGCTTTGTTCACGAATGTATATTTTATCAAATATATGTAAATATATTTTGCTAAGTAAACAACTGCGAATATTTACAAAAACTGGACAAAATTGTTGGGCAATGACGTTTTCTTACTGTTTATTTTCCTTTCAAAAGCGTATGTAAATTGGACAGTACTCTGTTATCGTGAAAGTCTGTTTTATATTTTTTCCCTCTGACGCTTAGCGTATCAGAACTTCTAAAAATTTTTAGTGGAGTAAGATAGATCTTATTGGGAATGGTGACATGAAAAAGGGTTGTAAAGGTTTACATAGAATAATAGGTGTTTTCAGATAATAAGACAACTTAACCAACCAGATAAGTATGGATTTAGACTACGAACGACTGGTTTTAAAAGTCGCGGAACAACGTAAAAAATAAATAAAAATAAAGAAATAAAGAATGGACTCATCCCGAAGCAAATGGCAATTGTTATGTAGATTATTTTTTCAGAAATGGGTTTTATATTTAATGCGAAATAGCTTATGTTAGAAGTAATTAACAAAAATGAAGAACGTCAATGAAATTCAAAGTTTATCTAGATGTTCTCCCTCTCTTCATTAGTCTGTCTTTTGCCCTCATAAGGGCGTTGTTGCCCCAAACCTTGAAAGTTGTGACTAAATCCCGTGAAGTCTTTGCTTGTTAGATTTAAACCACCTGTGTATGTTTTGTGTGTATGTGTGTGTGTGTTTTAGACATATCTTGCACAAAATCTGTAAGTTACAGGTTGGTTAAATATATATTGTATTTTCAATTCGTGTTCCCACTGCTTTATTTCGCCAGTAAGCTTGGTTTCAGAACGCAATTACGAGACTTCAGATTTTGCAGGGAAGCTACCTCCCAAAAGTTCCAAGTATCCAACTCAAGTTTTAGGTCGCAATCCTATTCATATTAGAACAAAGGTGTTAAGTTCTCCACTACCAGGTTAACATCAACAACTAACAACTGTACCCATCTCTAAAAATTTTGGAAGTAACACCATTGACGTGTAGACAAGAACACTCAAAATCTTAGGGAATCATTCCAGTCCCAGAACCGGCCGTTTTATCGTCTTCATAATGCTTGAATTATATATAAAAAAATATGAATTTACTGACCCTTCCCATTCTGGGCTTCCCAATCTACACCGTCAACCACAAAGTACTACTATGCAGTTGATTATTAGTTAAAAATCTTGCCTTTTATATTGTGAGATTCAGTACCACACAGTTTTCCCTTAGGTTTCATTCCAGCGGTGACTATTGATAGTGTGATCTTCCTAATTATGTAGTTAAATCATTGGAACTATTGTAGTTCAAACTTTGTGCAACTGCCATTTTGCTGTGTACGCTCACAAAAGTCTCTTAGAGTTTTTGTTTTGTGTTTGTTTTCTTTGTTATTTCTCTCTCTCTTTTTTAAGTTTATTCTTTACTTATCTATTTCTTTTTCCGTAATGGGCAGTCTCATGATTGCCATCAGATCAGTTCCGGAAACTTTTTCCCTTATCACTATGTAACATATCTATTGTAAGGCACTGAATCCCGGTTAATCTAAGTTCTTTTAGGAGTAATGACTTTTAGGCAAGATATAATCAACTGAAATACCATAATTCTATAAAAGGTTCGCTTCCTCAATTGGATTTTAGAAGGGACGGAGAAAGAGATAGGAAGGGAGATCCTTTTGGAAAGTTTAGCATTCCATTTGGTTGCCTTCACTTTTCTGGTCATTGGTCAGATATATTTAGGATGATGAGGCGCTCATTTGAATGGTGTCTAAGACTAAAAGGCATTTTCTTGTTTCATAGGAATGTTACCTATAGTTGACTTCCACACCCATTAAACTTCTATCGGTCGTTGTGCACAGACCCACCTGCACTTGAGGGGAGCCAGGAAAACTGGTTGTGAGGTCGTTGTAAATAGATAATGTAGCAGTCAATCCTAAGAATGGAATAGAACACACACACACACACACACACACACACACACACACACACATATATATATATATATATATATATATATATATATATATATATATATATATATATATATATAATAAATTCGCTTCCTAAAATAGCTAAGTTGATTTTATTTGTTTTGTAAGACCTGATTGGCCCAGGTTCAAGGCTAGCGAGCATTCATCTCTGGAAATAGACGTGAATATGTTCATTTACCACCTTTCTTCTCCGATTTTTTTTTTTATTTTTGCATATTAGTTTTTTCTTTTATAGTTTTTTTTCGTTGCTTAGGGTAAGTTTAGCATTTCAGTTAGTCGGAGGTTCCCTCAGATTTTAGATGGTATATTATTATTCGTCTAAACTCTTAAAATTTCACTTTATTAATGATTTCAGTTCTTTATTAATGAAAATAAATCCATGTAACATGGTCAAATTGATATGATTTCAAGGGTAGTGTACTCTTCAGATGAAATCGTTCAGTTTGTATAATAATGCAACCACAGTTATGTACTGCATATTTGATACTTTAGTGATACCCGCTGCATTATGATTTTACACACATCAGCTGCCAAAAGAAACCCAACATTTATGTATGCACCTCTACATCCACTCACTTACATATATTCACATACATACATACATACATACATACATACATACATACATACATACATACATACATACATACATATATATACAAATATATATATATGTATATATATACATATATATTTACCGTATATATATTAAGATAAATTATATATATATATTATATATATATATATATATATATATATATATATATATATATATATATATATATATATATATATATCTGTGTATATATATATTTGGAATAGAATACTTCGAAGTATATATACGAGTATATATAATATATACTGTATATGCATACACATGTGTATATAATGTATATACATACACACACATATATATATACATATATATCACACCTTCTAATTAATTACGCCCGCACTTTTATATTGCTAGCTACCGATTTTGAACTTTATGCCAACACCAAAATAAAATCTAAAAAGAAATAGACAAATTCCTGTGCCTGTTAGTCCGACTAAGACGAACCTTTGCAGATCACATTCCAGAGAAAGGCGGCGGACCAAGAAAAACGACCGATGGAAAATTCGAATAAAACTATTTGGGAGTTACAGGCGAAGCAACAGGATACTCAAATGTAGCTAAAAACTTTTGAGAGAGGAAAATTGTGAGTGACGCCGACACCCAAAGTCTGGGAGAACAAATGTGGTTAATGAAAATTGTGGGCCCGAAAACTTTGGACTTCTGGATAACAAACGCAACTGCCGCAAAATCCCAGAGAAAAACGAACAGAGAATTTCCTCTCAGATGCGGTATGTCTGTATTACATGTATATATATATATATATATATATATATATATATATATATATATATATATATATATATATATATTTATGTGTAATATTATTATACACTACTACATATATATATATATATATATATATATATATATATATATATAATATATATATATATATATATATATATACATATATATATATATACACATACATACACGCTGTTTGTGGATGAGGATTTTTGTAGGTCGTTTGAACTCATTTTGGAATGGTATATATATTTGTGTGTGCATAATTTTACAAAACTTACTATGGTCATGCAATGAGAATGATGTTTGACCTCAGTTGATTGGACTTTCTGGTGCGAATTGATATAAAGTGATGCTGGAAATCTTTTGCGGTAAGGGTGGACGAAAGATTGACGCCATATTCACCAGTTCCCTAAAATATTTTCTAACAGGTCGTTTGATTGGCTTGCCAGATAACATCTTTTTGCTCTTTTTTCTCTTCCTACATATTCATTTTTCGCCAAGTTATTCCGATCTATAAACTTCTGAATGTGGCCTTTTAAATTTGTATTCCAAGTTTTTAGTTGAAACTAATCGTTTCCACGCAGAATTATATCATTTCCGAGCACCCATAGGAACTGTTTTTTTTTTTCTTTCTTTTTTTTATAGACTCTGTCAAAGCATGTCCGCCTTGAAAAGAATGAAAAATGCAAAAATCAAGATATTAAACCAACTCTGATTTATGGATAAAAGTCTAGATGGCAGATTAGAATAGATTTTGATTTAGATTAGAATAAGTTGTCATTCCAAACTGTCCCGCCGTATCAGGATCCTTCCATGCTTTCTTGAGTTTCCTAAGCGAGTGTGTGCATCATGGTTTTAATACAGATATTTATATCGTTAGAACATTTATGTGTGACTTTGACAAGTGTGATATTACCAATGCACAAGGGCTTAAAGGAAGAAATCATTTTACCTTTAATAGAAAAGACATTGCGATGCCATGTAACTCAAACAGCTGGGCTTTTCACATGAAAAGACTCCTTTAATGACGTTAAAAATTAAACTGCTCTGAGCTCATTTCCCCCTGCATTCACAGAAGTTCGCCTTTTGTATTAAGTCATACGGGGAAAAACTGCTGATGCTTTGTATATCGTCGGTGAACAGTTCTTAAAACCATTCCCAAATAGTTATTAAAACCATTCCCAAACATGATACAGATACCATTTTAATTGGAATATTTAGAGCACTAACGGAAAGATAAATATTATGCTAATGGCTCCGAACCGGTATGAAGAAGTGGGTGAGCAGATAGTTAAAGAAAGAAAGAAAAAAGAACCAAGTCATTTCTTGCGAGAAGAAAGCGAAACAAAGGGACTCAGAAATGGCAATGGATTTAAATTAACATTGGTGTTAATCCTGTTGTCGCTTAGGTCTGATAAATTGCACTAAAAGACGGCCCTGCTCCGTTTGCCATAGGGATGGGTCAGTGATCTCCGCGGCTGGATGGTACAGTATTCAGGCTCACGATTCCTGGGACCAAGTTGGCTCCCAGATTTCTGCTCCTAAGTCCATCCATCTGTAAACAGATGATATGTTCTGTTGCGTCTAGAAAAGAGAGTGGCTAGCATCTGCATCCCTAACAAAGACTTGCTGAGAGAACCACTCCTTCCAATGGGAAAAAGGTTTTTGTGAAAATAAAAAAATGTGTCTACGTGTGATTGCGTTTGTATGTATGTATATGAGTATGAATGTAATGTGTCATTATGTATATAAAAGCTTACTAGGTCTTTATCATTACCAGTCTATCATCCTTATGATATTTCTTATAATGGAGTACATGTCGCCTCTTTAAATGCGCATCTCATCGCAGTTTATCCAGAGCTTCAAGGCCCGTCAAAACACAGCTAAGAATAAGACAGAGACAGAATATCCAACATGGAACAAGCTATAAAATGAATATCTAATGAACCCTGGTGTTTCTCAACAACTTCTATGCAATGGGAATCGTAGACTGGATACAGCTGGCGTCCAATCTATTATTTACAATGGGAAGTTACTCGGTCGTTTCAAACGTTTTTCCTCTCTTCTTTCACCTCCGTCAGGATTTTCACCGCTGTGCAAGTAACCTTAGTCTTGTCCCCGAAGAGTTTCCCCCTGCGACTTCAAAAACTTTCAGGTGTCGCGACATGGTTGTCACCGGCGTTGTTGAAAGCCTGGCTATCTGGCTCCAGGGACTTGGACTGGCCAACTCCCTGGCCCCTTTAAAAGATGTCCGGACGGACTCACGGGGATTTACCCCGATTCGAACCGACTGTAATGCCAATAGGCAATATCTTTTTCGTGGGTAACAGGTGGGATCGGGTATATAAGTCGCTTTTGCTCAGGAGTTATGTGTATGTGTCATCTGGAAATTACGTTCATTGTGTTGGGTATAAGTGTGACAAAATGTTGAACGCTTGTCATATAAAATATCCTTCATAACTTAATAAAAGAACTTTTCCTATATTTCTTGCATGTTTGTGTTTCATCTACCCTTTTTTTCTTAGTGACTTTCACTCGTCAGAAATGTCGCCTGAAAAATGTCGCCTGAAAATGAACAGAGGTTTTATCTCACAAAACCTGTTCTAAATTTAGGGCAGGTTTTGTTAAAGAATAGAATTACCATGAATTCGATGTACACATTGTCAGTTACGATCGTCGCCGAACTACAGGAAAAATTATTTTTTGGTCAAAATTCCGTAATGCAGCTATTTGAATACATTCTCACATCACCCTCCACAATTTAGGTAACTAAGTCAAGGAAGGGAGAGGTGGATGTAAAAAAAAAAATACAAGCACACACACACACACACACACACACACACACACAAACACATATATAAAATATATATATATATATATATATATATATATATATATATATATATATATATATATATATCTATAATGTGTGTGATGTGTGTTTAACATGCATGATATGCTGAAATTAAACCAAACCCTGAAGGGAGCGACATACCTTAGACTAGTGTCCAAGTAGAGACGATTATGAGAATAGGAAGAAGTGAAGCAGGGGGAGAGAAAACTTCAGTTTCATTAACCAGAGGGTATGATTTTGAAGATTTAATGACAGCTAGTTAACTGGACTATCTGGCTCCAGTTTATTCTTTACACATCAGTCAAGACAAGCAGCCCGGAAATAAATGCAGTATCAAAACAGGAACAGATTAGATCAAGATAAGGACCTTTTTTAAAGCTTAAACAAGTTACATAAAGAGAAAATTAGTGGTAGTTAAGCAAATAAAGCTTTTAAAAAATAAACCTAGCACCGTGAAGTGAATCATATATCTATTTCAAGCTTTATGTAAACTGAGTAATCAACGACTTGATAGAATAGAGGAAGAACTGAGTTTAGTTTCTGTTGAATCGAAGAGAACTGAATGTTAGAGCAGGGACAGGCATAGAAGGAAAATATCTTGAAAGCTTTGAACTTGACTAGATTACGGGATCTGCCTTTAAATGGGTTTTAAAGATCAGAGTTGGTAAACTAGGAAATATCCATTGAAGATTGAGTGCGAGGGCCAGAAGGTGGATGGATAAAGAAGATAGAAGACGTAAGGATTGTTGAATGGTTGGCAACGCCATTTGCTGAATAATGGATGTACTGAAGAATGGAAACCTATGTATACTTAATCACTTTCATGTTTATTGTGTGTTAATTTATCGAGTCAGATGGAGAAAGGATTGATGAGGTTGAGTCTTTCAAATATTTTGAAAACATGGCACCCAATACAGGATTTCCTTTGTTAGAATTTAATGGAAGCCTAAATAAAGTAAATAAGACAATGGGCAGGGTGGATATAACTTGATAATCAAACAAACTGAAATGTGATAGGGAATAAGAGATTATATTAGTCTAGTACGATTTGTATTGCTATACGGGCATGAATAATGGTATGGCAATGAACTTACATAATTACAGATTTGTCGATTTGGGAGTAAAGCATTAAGAAGAATATTAGGTATCATTTGGCCAGATAGTGAAATATGATACCATCAGGGATTTTATCGAGTTCAATATGCAGATGAGATAATAGTGAAAGGGATGGAGTTGGCTAGGGCTTTGTCCCTCGCACGACCACTGTGAGAATAATAAGTGACCGTGTCAGGGCTTCTATGGGTACCAGAAGAGTTAGAAGACCCAGATCTACAGTACTTGCATGAGAATTGTGAATCAGTAGGCTGGATTTAAATGAAGATTAGTGGCTGATAAAGCACAGGAAAGGCATGAGTGGCTGAATTTCACAGAGGCGTTGGAGGCGATGATGATGGGGAACGTTGCTTGACTGGATTGTCTATTCTTTAGTTATCATACTTTTTTACCTTTACTGACTAAATTTTCTTATATTAGATAATCATCACTATCATAATTTCACGTTTAAATTTTTTCTGCTCTGAATTTAATATTCGCTGTCCATTTCTCTCTCGATGTTGGTAATTATGAACATTCCGAAGGCCATCTGCTGTCTTGTTCCCCATCCAGCGAACGCTTCCTCCAGCGACCCCTTCTGCGTCATGACCCAAACCATCAATCTTTCAGGATGATGCAAAACCAGCAAATTCTTGGCCATCGATGGGTCAGGGGAAGCGAAGGGAGATAGGGTGTCTCACCTTGTAGGTCTACAGTACATGTCTCCTGGACCACACACTGATATCCTGAGCTAAGTTCAAAATGAGCTGTACATAGTATAATATCTTTCACTCCTGCGAAATCTGGTTTGACGGCACTTGACGTAATAAATTTCTTTGCCCACTGAAGTATGTAGATATGCCAGATTGTCCGTCCAAAATTACCGGTGGCTGTTATGTAAGCTCCGTAATTGAAACATTCTGCTCAGTTAAGCTCTAAAATGTTATGACTTACAAGAATAGCACCCAGCTCCAGAATAAATTTTGTGCAAGAAAGCTAGCGTAAATTCTAAATTCATTTAGCAAATTACAAGAACATCTAATTGCTCAAGTTTTGCCCTTCATCATTCTCGTACAGGAGAATGTAAATTAGAACTTGGAAGTTGAAGTGCGTTCGCTTCTTCAGGAATAACATCTTTGTGTTGATTAGTCGATATTCAATTAAAAATTTATATTGAAAGTGAAATTTTTATTCTGAAATTTATAAATTGCAGGCGCTTACAAACTGATGATGAGATCGTAAAAAATCTGGTAAAGTGTAAAATTTGATAGGATGCAGATAAAGTTTAATTACGGCAGTAAAGATATTACAGTGATCTCACCCATCTCCATGTTACTGTGTGTGCATTTGTAACAATGACGAATTATAAAAAGGTAAGGCTATAGAAACCAATTTGACGTAAGATACACACACACACACACAGATAGAGAGAGGCGATTGATTATCAAGGAAATGAATTTATTGTTTATGAATGTGAAAATGGGGGAAATGCATCTCAAATTACAAGTTTTAAAAATGTATGATTGGTTCGATCAACAACGTAAGAAAACTTACCTACTGGATTTCAAATCTCATTTAAAGGATCAAATACCGTCTGCGACACTGTAGAGGGGTGCTCACAACAGTGGCCGGAGTGTCTCTAGTAATAACAAAAATTTTAGGTAATTAAAATTTATTCATTATCAAAGAGGGTTACTCTGATTGGGTGGTATGTTAAAGATAAATTCCATCTATGCTGAACCTTTAGGACAACTGCGCTTGTCTGTTATTTTAGAGAGGCAGAAATATGTGGAAATAGAAGAGTTTTAAGAGAAGGTTCCAACAATTGAGATGGAAGAGCTGACAATCACAAATTTATAGCAAGCCAAACAATGATAATCTGTTTCATTGGAAACTTATAGGTTTCAGAGTCCACTGAGGATGCATAACCTTGATGTAAGGACATTAGGATATGAAATTATAAAAGTTAGCTTTTAAACATCATGTTAACAAATGATACATTCTTTATGCTTCGAGGCGTTCTTTTATCGTAGGGAGGCGGTGTGGTGAAAACCATTTTTCATTTCGGATAACGTTCTTCTTCGATCAAAGAATGGACTCCATATTTGTGTTTTGTGATGCAGTAAAAGCAAAGAGGCTCGGTGCACAAACCTGGTGAAGTTTGGATTAATTGGAGCAGAGGCCTAGCATAATGTGTGGCTGAAATTTAGTAATTTTTTATATATCTTTACTTTTATTTCACATTGAAATGGACAAAGATGTATGTAAACTTACTGTATGTTTGTGTGCAGAAGTATGGATATGTGTATGAATGTGAACACACACAAATCGCTGGTTTTACAAAAAGACATATATTTTTGAAAATCTTGTGTGCATTATACGTGGTTAAGCCAGGGATAAAAGAAGCAACCCTAGAACGTGAGAATTATAGGCAGATGCACATTATGAAACAGCGTTTGATTGTAAGTTGAACTATGTCCCCCCTCGTTCGCAACTCAGAATCAAGTTTCAGTAAAAAGTATTCGTTATCAGGGAATGCTGTTGCCTAAAAAGGGTGAAATTGTCATAAAGATATGAGTTTTGCTGATGAAAATATAAGTGGCGTTTGAAATGGCAACCGTGATGCCAGTGATAGCACCAGACTCGCTGAACAATCTAATTAATGAAGTCGATAGTGACATCACTTTACATCAAGAGATCAAATTGTCTACTGTGTTTTCCCTCGGCCAGTTATATATGCATGATATTATATTGTTTAATAACCATATACTTCGGATGGAATACGTTTTCTTCTGCTGCTGCAATATGCGAGGGGGAATCAGGATGGCAAAACACCAAATTTAGCAGAGTTGCAATTATTTTGCGCCAAAAGAGTGGACTGCTAACTCATACAGTGTTTCATTATTTTAGTTTTTGAAATAATTTACTGTAGATTATATATATATACACGTAAATATATGTGTATATATAAAATACATATATATGTGTGTATATATATATATATATATATATATATATATATATATAGTATATATATATATATATATATATATGATTATTATCACTTTTGTACGTGATTCATTTATCACACACATTACCACAGGTGAAAAATAAGAGCAATGGGTGTAGGTCCTGACCGGTTTCACTTTATTTCCAAGCCATTGACAAGGACTGATACAGAGTATGGCGAGCTCCACGCAAATATATACTAGCAAGAATAGTACTGACGAACATACACAACCGTTAGAGACTCCATATCCCTACTCAGGCCGGTGTCGAGGTAGGGGTGGCCTTTAAAACTCATTTGGCTAAAAATCACAACAGACTGCTCAGACATTGCTGATAAACAGACCATACCCCACCAGATCCACACCTGACAGGTGTCACTTGGAGGCAGAGTTTGAAACTCATTAACATTACTACCCTCGTACTGTGTTTACAAACATGATAAGTCTATTTCCTACACATCTCTGCCTACCTTAGTTTAAACAATTTACAAATTTCTTTTTGATATTAAAAGGATCAAGTTTATATACATCCCTGACTGATATTCATATTATGGTTGTAACTTTCTTTTATAAGCTAGATTCAATGATGTTCCTTTCCAGTGCATTATTAGAGCCTGCAATCCTTTTGCCCCTTCCCAGTTGATAGCATGATTGTTCTCACTAACATGTACAAATATACACTGTTCCTGTGCATATCTCACACATTTCTTAAAGGTTTCAATTCTTTTTCCAGTGCTTCCCGGTTTTGGCTTAATATAAAAGTTGTCACAAGACTTACACGGAATTTATATACACACCCTTTAGTATTGTCTGGGGTTGATAAGTACATTTTTCATTGTTGTATTGTTCTTAAATGCACGACATTAACACCAAAATTCTTAAGAAAGATGAGGGATATCTTTCATATTTTATTATATGCAAAACAGCAAATTTTTGTGTTGAAGTTCTTTCTGGTTTTGATACAGTCTCTTTGCTGCGTCAAATGCACTGTTTAATACACTATCACTAATCCCCGTAATCTTAGCATGGTTAGGTATGTTGATTACATAATTTGTATGTAAGGAACAGGATGTAAAAACTTTTTTGCCAGTTAAATCAATTACCATCAATTAAATTCACGATGGAAATGGAAATGATGGGTGCTTACCGTTTGGATGTCCTCCTTACACAAGAAATAGAGTGGGTTTAAATATAGTGTGTATAGAAAACCTACTATAATTTCTCTTTCCTATATGCATTTCTATTCTGGACAAAGCCCAATAGGTTAAAAAGTCAGTGTTTTCATCACTATGTTTTTAAGAGCATTACGGTATGTAGCCCTGAATATATTGATGATGAAATAGATATGATTAGGAATGGTGGCAAGAAATTGAAATATCCTGACAGTGTATTAAACAATTGCATTTGACGCGGCAAAAAGACTATGTATCAAAGGCAGAAAAGAACCATACAACACAAAAATTTGCTTGTTTGGCCTTATAATAATAATATGAAAGATAATACCTCCATCTTCTTAAGAATTTTGGTGTTGTCGCATTTAAGAACAATAACAATGAAAAATGTACTTATCAAGAACTCCCAGACAACATGCTAAAGGGGTGTGTATATAAAATTCCGTGTAAGTCTCCAGACAACTTTATATTGCCACAAAACTGGAAAGCACTGGAAAAAAAGAATTGAACAGCATAAGAAATGTGTGAGATATGCACAAGGGAACAGTGGTATATTTGTACATGTTAGTGAGAACAATCATGCTATCAACTGAAGGGCAAAAGGATTGTATATTCTAATAATGCACTGGAAAGGAACATCATTGAATCTAGCTTTATAAAAGAAAGTTACAACCATAATATGAATATCAGTCCAAAGGGGATGTATAAACTTGATCCTTTAATCAAAGAAATTTGTGGTGTTTAAAAACTTTAAGGTAGGCGGTAGAGATGTATGAAAATAGGATTATCATATTTGTAAACACAGTACGAGGGTAATGTTAATGAGTTTCCAGCTCCGCCTCCATGACACCTGTCCAGGTGTGGATCTGAGTGGGGTATGGTCTGTTTATCAGCAATGTCCTGAGAGTTCTATTGTGATTTTTGCCAAATGAGTTTTAGTTAGCCCTACTACCTCGACACCGGCCTGAGTAGGGATATGGGTCTCTAACGGTTGTGTATGTTCGTCAGTACTATTCTTGTAGTATATATATTTGTGATGTCTCATACTCTCATCAGTCCTTCGTCAATGGCTTGGAAATAAAGTCAAACCAGGTCTGGGACCTGCCCCGTTTCTTATTTTTTCACCTGTGGTAATGTGATATATATATATATATATATATATATATATATATATATATATATATATATATATATATATATATATATATATAATATATATATATATATATATATATATATATATATATATATATATATATATACATATATATATATATATATATATATATATATATATATATATATATATATATATATATATATATATCTCGAACTCCATTACTCATCAGTTCTTGAATCATATAAAGTTTAACACCAAAGTCTTACAATTGGGTGAAAGCTTTAAATGGGAGAAAATCCCGGACATTTTGAGTTTTTTTAAAAACTTGGTAGAAATTTATAATTTTTTGCAAATTTTTTAATACATACTGAGCCCATGCAACATAATATATACTGCATATACATACACACTCACGCATATATATATATATATATATATATATATATATATATATATATATATATATATATATATATATATATATATATTCATATATACTTTTAATATTTTTACTGTTTTATATGATATATTATTCACTTGTAAAAGGGTATTTAAATATTTGAAACAAACTAGATGATGTTACTCGATTTTAATCTACGGGGTATTGAATGGAAGCCGCTTGGACGGAATGAAACGTGTCCTGTCTACACTTGCTAATGATTAGTAAACTTGAAAATATGTTGGGTCAAGATTCTTCCGTAAGATATCTGTAGTAATTTCAGGTAAATATATAAGGCAAATGTGTGATCATTACTTCAGTTAAGGGAATTATAGTGCTTATGTTTTTGATAGATAAAAAATGGGGTGAAAACACGCAATGAACAACATTTGAATAATCTTACCCCTTTATTTTTAGTCTTATTTCAGTATTTCGTTTGCAGTTTATTCAAATTCCCAGAAACTGTAAGATAAACAGGGGAATCACAGGTATTGTAATCAGAGCAAAAGCTCCGAGACCTTGATGCAATCATTCCGTTTTTTCCCTGACATCTCGTAGCAGGGAAATTCACACCCTTTAATCATCTTTCTTTCATTTTCTCTGACAAGCCGAGACAGGTAGTTGCAAATGTGTCAGACATTATGAAATTACGTCTTCTTTTATAATTCGTGTCAATGCTGCTAAGTCAGTTTGAATGCAATAACGCAGCTTGTTTCCATGCATATGCAAATCTTAACAGGAGATTTGACGTCATCTGTGGAATACCGAGAATCATATATCTATACAAGGAACGTCTTTTAACATAGTAGAGATTCAGCTTGACTGGTGCAATATTTCAGTAATTTTCCTGCACATGTTCATGCGCAGTTTTATTTGTGTTGTTATTATATACATACATACATAAATACATATATATATATATATATATATATATATATATATATATATATATATATATATATATATATATATATATATATATGTATATATATATAGTGTGCATGAGTATAAATATATACATATGTATGTATGTATGTATGTACATGTGAGGTCGTGAAATTGCTAGACACATGGGGCTTTGCATTAACAGGTAATGCGTGACTGAGCGCAAGTAGATTGCCACTGCAGTGCCATATCCATACATATAATTAACGTTACCTATAAAATACAGTAAATCTAACGGCAAAATACTTTGCTAAAATGTTTGTTAATACTTTCATTGTCTCGAATTCTTACAAAAACAATAGTTTTATTGCTCAAAAGAATCATGAACACCGCGCTATTCTGATAATTCTGCAGTAACCTTAGCCTCCACATGAAGAATACTGACTAACTCCCAAAACGAATTGTGTAATTATATGATCAGACAGCTGCTGAATTTTTGTAATCTTCATCGCCATACTTGCTCTCCATTATAGTTGAATTTTTAATTTTGACAAATGACCATTTTCATGACAGATTTCGAATCTGATGTGTGATTACTTCATTCGCTTACTTTGGTATTATTGTAAATCTTTAGAGCTTACCGGGGTTAATATGTTACCAATGTATATTATTTCCGAAATATGCATATTCTGATACTAAACCTCCTGTTTGACGTGGTGTCAGAATCACGTCCCTTAAGAGTAACAAACTCCGAAATATTTCCTGAATGTATCTTTAACGAAAGCATGAATAACGGAAGTTAGTCGAACCAAAGCGTTCTCCTCTCAAAGCCTTGTGGTAAAATGATGTCCGAAGCTTAATGTCGAACCGAAATGAATAAAATAATATCACAAGTTCGATGATTCGAGTATAATTCCCCAGAAGTTTCGAAGCATCTTGTCTCCCTTCTGTCTGGTGAACATCAGTTTAATCCACAAATGATAATTAAAAAAAAAGAATGATAACGGACTTTTCATTGGCAGTAGGGTCTGAATGGTTGGCATTCCCGCACAGTAAAAAGACCATCAGTAACCGCTATCTATTAACGGTCACTGACAATTTATTCGTATCAGTTACAGATGCAAAAGCGAAATAAATCTTCACATCTGCAGTCCAGTGTTATTTCAATTTCATGCTAAACGTAAACACTAATATTATTCAGACATTTGAGAAGTAAATCATGATTATATTACATATAAAAAAGGAAAAAGTCGAAAAGATAATTGAATAGTAGGGAACATTTCGACGACGACGAAAACCATAATAAAAAAATACAAATATTGTCCTGACAGACCAAAAAGAGGAAAAGTATAAGATGAATTGTAGTGAATAAAAGCGATCAGTAGGACGACGGAAACCAACATTTTTCTTCCACTTCAACGTCACTAAAAAAAAAAAAATACTCTTATTTAGAGAAGCAATACAAAACAAGAACAGTAGAAAAAGACCATTGAATACAAGCGACCAGTGCTACGACTAGACGACGTCGATGACAACGCCTGTTACTAAATAAGTGATCTGAATAAATCGAACGAATGTTAATTAATCGGGAAAGTGAGAGACTCGGAAAATTCCCGGTCAATTAACTACGGCCGCTATTTTTCTAGCAATTAAAGCTACACTGATTCGCTCAGAGAGTTTGTACGCGGGCAGCAGCACAGTTTATGGTGATAGAATTGCAAATTCTTAGTTACCAAAGGCGTTTTGGTGTTTCGCGTTTCAAAAAGTTCCTCTCTGTTTACTGCGGAAGATTTGTGCTGTTTGGCGTCTAATGCTAAATTAACGGACTTTCTGTTTTTTCCCTCGTGATTAATTAGGTGTCTGTTTGTCTGCCTTTTACTCTCTCTCTCTCTCTCTCTCTCTCTCTCTCTCTCTCTCTCTCTCTCTCTCTCTCTCTCTCTCTCTCATACAGACGCAAGGAGCTATTATGGGACAGTTTTATATTGAATTTATTCATGAATATCATTCTTATATCTGTTAACATCTTTTCGTGCTTCATTTGTGAATTATCTCTCTCTCTCTCTCTCTCTCTCTCTCTCTCTGGCCTCGTAGCTTAGTAGTAGTGCTTCTAGCTCACATTTGGATGACGTATGTTCAATTCTTGAACCAGATCAGGAGAGGAGAATGAGCACGTTCCCTAAAATCTTGTAGGTTTCTGTTGACCTAAGCAGTGAATTAAATGCCTAGTCGTTGTGAGAGAGAGAGTAAACACACATATTATATATATATATATATATATATATATATATATATATATATATATATATATATATATATATATATATATATATATATATATATATATATATATGTGTGTGTGTGTGTGTGTGCTTTTAGTTTTATATATTTCAGATATGTTATCCCAAGAATTTCATGCCAACTGATGAATTCTATTTCTCCCTGGAATCTTCAATATGTAGTTCGTAAATTGCTTCTGCTCTCTCTCTCTCTCTCTTATTCTTTATGTGTGAACTGCTATCGTCTTTCTTAATTTTACCTTTCTATTTGTATTTTATCCATAAATCTCTCTCTCTCTCTCTCTCTCTCTCTCTCTCTCTCATTTCTATTCTCTCTCCTCTCTCTCTCTACCGTTAGGTCTTGCAAAGAATCGTTATCCTCCACTTGTTGGTGGAAGAAAGAGAAGCAGGTAATATGGCATATATGGGATGTCCAAACGACATATGTTACAAGGGCTGCATAAGCAATGGGAATGCTAGCAACAGAGCACCGGGCATTCTTGACACGGAATGGAATTAGGAATGAAGTATTCGGATATCGGATCGACTTTCTTGCCAGCGAGAGTGCAAATATACTTTAATGATTTGGACCACAGCTGATGGTCTTTATGTCATTGCACGGTTGATTTATGCCTGGTAAAATGGTAGTTAAGGAAGATAGACGTTGAGGGAAATTTTAGATCATGAGCGTTCAAGAAGAGTTTGGAAATTTTAGGTTGTGAATGTTCATGAAAATTGACCATGGTGAAACAGTAGATGCTGAATGGTCGAGAAAAATTTAAATGATAAAGATTCTGGAAAAGGCGGGTGTTTATGAATATTTTAAAAAGTGAATGTTTTAGTAAATGGTACGTGATGATGAAAGTATGAGAATTTTTCTTTTTAATGAACAAAGCGCTTGACTATTATAATATTGATGAACGTTTTCATACACTTTATATCATAATACATAAGCTGACAAATTATAGTCGATAAACTGTTGAGGAATATTTGAGGAAGAGCGCTGAGGAATAGTTGGGAAATGACGAACACTAGGGAAAATTTTAGATAATAATACTCAGAAAAGTTTTAGAACACAAACGAAGCGATTGTCAGAATTTAATGCATTAGGAAAGGTAATTTCTCAAAAATTAAAAGGCAGTACTTTAAAACGTTTTATCATAAGATTTAGATTACGCGATCATATTGTAAATGATAAATAATGAGGGTTAGGTACACAATACAAAAGCCATTAAACTTTAAATGAATTATGAATTATAGTTTTCCTTTCACACCTCTTTTGCTTATTTTGGCGATTGCTATCAGTCACGATGCCTTTGTGATCCCTTCTAATTCGCAGATCGACATTCACGTGTCACTTACGTTGTCATTATATATCAAGAACTGAAGGGGAACGGGATAGTAGAAGCAACCTAATTTTCACTGGGTTGACTCTTTCACAGTGGACAGAATTACAATTCTCTCTCTCTCTCTCTCTCTCTCTCTCTCTCTCTCTCTCTCTCTCTCTCTCTCTCTCTCTTTATGTATAAAAGGATGACCACCGAATATGAAACTTGATGAAATTGCTAAGAGATGAGTGTAAATAAGTGTAAATAACTAATCGAGGGTCTTTAGTGGTAATAAGATTTTTATTACTTGTTCTTGGAAATTGTAAATGTCAATTTGTATGATTTTTTTGTCAAGAAGAACTTCACAATCTGTAATTTCATATTTGAAAGATGTAAATTAACTCGTAAAAATAATATAAATGATGTTGGTATGTAACACTAAACTGCATAACATACACACAAATATAAAAAGATATACGTAAGAGTATATGTACAGATATATGTATATGTGTATTTATGTACCGCCAGTCAGCTGTCACTCGTAATAGAGGGCCACTATAGGAAAACAAGGCGATAATTGTGACAACTTTAATTCGTGGTTAATTAATCAAGGATGAATCCCATGTGAAGAAAATTTCCAACCCATCATCATCCCATTCCCACACAGAAACTCATCAGCAACATATAATCCTCCTTATAAACACTGCATCACTCAAATCTATATTGCACAGATGCTTGTACTTCATTGATTCTGGGACCTCTCCTGCTACATACAGCCAGCACTCTCTAGTTTCCTCTGCACTTCACTTTTCGTTCTCAAGCCTTTCCTCAAATTCCAGTTTATTGCTTTAGGATTTGGTTGCTAACCTATGCCTTTTCCACCCGGCTTTGACCCCACCCACTACACTCGGATGCGCCCACATTGCTTATGCATTTACTAGAATTGGGAACTGGATGGGTTGTCATTAATCGGTCAAGAATACTGCTGATCACACACACATCACTCTCTCTCTCTCTCTCTCTCTCTCTCTCTCTTCTAGCATATATATATATATATATATATTATATATATATATATATATATATATATATATATATATATATATGAGTATATATATATATATACATATATCTATATATATACACACGCACACGCGCCTTTTTGGACCAGAATAAAAAGAATTGGATTAAGCATTCTGGTTCTCAGCAAATTCTATTGGGGATGATATTGCTAGCTCTATGTCCTTCTCTGCCCTGCCTGCAACCCACCACAGTCTGCTAACCAATAGGATCACAACGCATTTTTCCAGAAACCTGGTCATCAGTGTGAATGAGCGTGCAAGTGCACGTGCGTAACTAAATGTTATATTATTTGAAATGTTATGGTATTCCTAAGCTTAAGAAATGGAAGATGAATAACAAAGGATAAGAGAAAATATTAACAAAAAGAAAAGCGATGAATCCACGTCTTCAGGTAGGGAAAGTTACAAAAATTAAGTAAACAACCAGGCCAAAAATCGCTGACTCTGTTACGTGAAATGTGACTTGCTTGAGTGGGGAGACTTTTAATTCAGCGTACCACTGTTCAAAAAAGTTTTAGTTGCAGTGGGATGCCAAGGACAGTTTTTAATACAAATATCCCATAATATTACCAGAATAGTATCCATAACTTAAAACATTCCTTATTTAGTCCTCCAAAGAAGTAGGGGAACAGAAACAGCACACCAGATATGAGAGCAACATTTCAATCAAACTTGGGTAAGGCCAGTGTGATGATTAAGTAGCAAATTTGACATGAAATATTTGCCGTACAAATGATTCTCTGAAGTTATTCAGAATGAATGCCAGTCAAAATAGGAACGGTCATCAGGACATATCTAATTTTGCGTATCTTATGAGTGTAATTCTATATTTTTGTGCAACCATGTTTGTAATGTATGAACGTCGTCTCTGGGCTGATATGAGCAATGTATTTTATTCTACGAGATTCTCTAGATTACCCTGTAATTATCTCGAGGTAACATATTTAGTCGATCATTTATTATTTTGCTGTTGCTTGCGGAGCTAACACGTGCTTAGCTGTCCAATCCCACCGCCTCCCATCCATCGCGCCATATGCCTCCAACTTCGCCATTGACCTACCTCTTCAAGTATGCTCATCGGCCATTGCTAACATGTACTTGCATACATTTTCCAACGAAATCGCTATGTAGCAGTTATCATGATCCTCGATGACCACGCTGGTAACAACCAGAGTTCTTAGGACTTTCATGAGTGCCTGCACACTCCTCGTATTCCATATCTCATGTCGGAAGCCTCTCGCTGGGAAGGCAATGCCTAAATCACGGGTGGTCTTCCTCGGCTGAGGCAAAGAGTGTCATTCTGACAGTGCGAACGCGTTCGGAATCTGCTTTAATATCTAATAGCTTCAAATCATTTTCATGATCCCAGCTTGCCATTTTGTCCCCTCAGTCACAAGGAGCAGGGTCATTATTGCCTTGGTTGTGATGTCCTTTACTATGTAGGTAAGTAGAAGGGGTTGGACTAATTTTACACTGGTTTCAATACCGTTTTCAGAATGAAATCTGATGTATACTAACACACACACACACTATATATATATATATATATATATATATATATATATATATATATATATATATATAGTTATATATATATATATATATATATATATATATATATATACTGTATGTATGTATATATTTTATGACAATATTGCAATTGCAGTGTGCCCAATTTACTACTAATTTATTTTCGTCATTGACTTTACTTGTTATGTTAAACTGAATATTCTTATAGCGCTCCGTTTAACTTTTTGGGTTCTCTTTTCAGTGTTCATGATAATATTTACGTTACCATTGCTGCTGAAACGTCATTTACCTACAATGAATCAAGCATCATTTCTCCATTATTATGATCTGATATCATTGCTCATAACGTCGATAAACAGTTTGTAGTGATGTAATGGCGGACAACTCCATCATAGACTTCTAAAGTTAAAAAAAAAAAGGAGTGTCCTTAAACTTAAGCAACTCCCACTCTTCTACTCTGTCGCGTACTCTATTATTTTCATATATGGCGTATGATTATCAGAGTAGCCTTTCACCATATAAGTAATAGTCTTTATGAAGGTCACTTAAAGGATTTCATTTTTTATATTTTGTCCCGTTTCATTTTATGATGCTGATGTAGTAATAGGTCTGTGATCGCCTGTCTTGCACAAGGTTTAGTAACTTACATAATTATGTGCTGGCATGGTTTATAATTTAGACCCAAGCACAAACAGGATCTGATGATAATTTCCTTTTTTCACTGGCCTATCTCATACTGATTACATTTTAAGTCAGATACATGTAACATCACGTCACTGTAATGTGGTTAATATTTAACGAAATTGCAAGTGTAAAGCAACACTGACTCTAGTGCATTATCCTAATCTTAATCATTAAATTTTCATGTGCGTTCATCGTAAGTAAGGGTATTTCAGCATGCCACTTTTGAGTCTGATTGTGTTTTGCTGTACCCAGTAATTATTTCTCTGCTTCTTTTTTTTTTTTTTTTTTTTTTCTAGTGACATCTCCTTTTCTGGGGAGATGGAACAACCCCAAATCTCAGTTACTTTTAAAATTTTATCAGTTAGGTAAAGCGATATTTAAGAGTCAAAGTTCAGTTGGAGGTAATGCAGTTAAACAATTTATTTTTTATTCATTGTATATTTTCCATCTATTTTTCGATGTCTCCCCACAAAACTCTCAGATTGTTTGTCAAGTAGGAACGTTATCGAAGGAAACTGCAAAATTATTGTTGGGCAGTTTGATTTGTAGCATCTGAAAACCGACAAGTTTGATTGAAAATTTACCATACAGTTTCATTATGTATTACCCATTACGATAAGGGTTTACGCGTTAAATACTTCTAATATAACAGTTTCTTTGTAGCGTATATATATATATATATATATATATATATATATATATATATATATATATATATATATATATATATATTATGTGTGTGTATATGTATGTATGCATATATATGTGTGTGCGTGTGTGTTGTGTCTGTGTCTGTTTGATTGTGATTTTCTGTTTTACAAGATGTAACAGCTCCTCCTGTCGTTCCACAAGGTACATTTCTCCTACCTGCCATCTTTCTCTATCGTTAGTGACCTGTTTAGGTATCTGCTTATCTTCTTGTGCATCCTGATTTGGCCAGCCCTATGAGAGCTGTTAATCAGCTCAGCGGTCTAGTTAAACTATTTTAATAATAATAATAATGTGCGTCCTGATGACTAATTTAAATTTGCTTTCCTCCCCATCCTTGTCACTGAAATTCACTCTGATTCTCAATAAATCTCTTATGAATCTTTTGATGTACACGTGAGTGTTACTCTTGTTTCAAGCAGATGAAACTCAGGGCTCATTAATTCGTTTAAGGAATTTATTCTCTTTCTTTCTCTTTCAAGTAGCCCTCTGGGGGTTCCTTGTAATCTCGTCAGTCAGGATGGGTTTTCTTTACAATTATATCCTAGGTCTCATCCGATGTCCAAGATTTCCTTCTTTTTATCCCATATCCTAGTAATTCTTTTCCAGCAGACAAATATACATTCCCGAAGTTAATCGGATTAGATTTAGGCTGTTAATGGAGACAGCCACCAGCCGTACAACGACCAGGAAGTGTACTAAGGTGTGAAAGAGAGTAGGAGGATTTCATGTGAACCCCCGGGGTTTTGCTCTACTCATAGAGGCGAGGCTGTTTTACAAAGTTCACAAAACAAACCTTGCGAAGTTCCGCAGATCTTGCGAGAATTATCGCTCCCAGATATAAAGAGGGATGCCTTTGTTTTTTCTTTGTCGCAGCAGTATTGAAACTTTTCTGCTTGTCACAAGCATGATAGTATTTTGATTACTGATTTGCCTCTGTTTTCCCGAAAGGCTGATACTTTTTATTCGTCTCTGGAAGCAGTGTCGCTGCCGTGGCCATATTCTCTGAAGTTGCATCCTGACTACACCATCTTCATACATATGATTTTATAAGTGATTATATAATTTATTCTTTGGTTTGGTATACTTTTGCAGTCATTTAAACTTATCTTTTTTCTAAAAGCTAAATCTGTTTTTATTAGTGGAAATGGGAAATACCTATTGAAGTTAGGCTGTTTCACCATTTAAGGGCGATTCGGTTGATTCCTTTTGTCTCTGTTGCTAGTGCTTAATGCCTCTTTATATATTATATATATATATATATATATATATATATATATATATATATATATATATATATATATATATATATATATATACCCATGGGATTTGTTCATTCTACATATAATTAAAATGTCTGCAGTGAATAATACCTGAGGTAGTTACTAATTATGAGCCAAATTGGTTTTTAGTCTTTCATAAAAATAATGTAACATTCTGGTGAGAAAGTGTTAACGATATTTAATGGTTTTATTAATGATTACTGTTATATAGGACAACAATAATTTAGTCGGCATGAAATTTATATATGTATGACGAGCACAATAAAACAAAATGCTCTAAAATGGGTCATTTTGATAATTTGCCAACTGAACTACCAATTGTTCTAAGTTACTTATAGATATCTTGACAATAACATTTTTTAACTTAACTCAAAACATTAGGTTATAATTATATGAACAGCAATTTAAACTCTGGTTTGCTCTAATTCAAGATTCCGTGTTATTTTGATAGCTCTACATAAATTCCAAACCACGATGAAATTTACTTAAGCAGTACCAACGACTTCAAGAAGTGCATGGGAATCCTTTGGATGACATAATGACATAGAAAAAAACGAAAGAAATAATAAAGAAAAGAAAGATGAGTAATAGACGTAACAAATAAACTATGAAGTGAGATTCATGTCAGACTGCTCAATAATAAAAAAATCTGAACGAAGTTTAAACTTTCGATGCGCCGATGATTCAACAGCGGGATTAGGAAGATCATTTCACAATTTGGCCACAACAGGAATACAACTTCAAGAAAATTACGTGATACTAAACTTCACAGAAGAAAAAAAGTCTATTAGAAATAACTGTACATTTTTTTTCTACATGGTGGATTGTATAGTCTACAAAGATCTGAATGCCAAGGATGATCAGGATTACGAAACGTCTTGCCAAGAGGTTAGGATAATGGATAAGAAGTGTAATAGAACTCAAAGATCATAATGCAATAATAATATGATGTAAGGATTCCTGATAGTTCGAATCAGTTTTTCAGGCTAATTGGTCCCATTGATAAGAGGACACAGCATTTTATTGCCTCAAATTGTTTGCTTACAGTTGGGTCCCCCCGTGCTGAGACATTACTTGATTTATGATTCACTTGGAGACTCTAAGAGTTTGTTTCCATCTTGACACAGATTTGGACTTTAGTCATCCATTTTCTTGGAAAGGAAATTGTCTCATATCCAAGAGATGTATGTAAAACGTTAAAGGAACTGTCCTTTTAACAAATGTATGCGTAAATACGATTACTAGAGCCAGTTTATTTTCATAGTATGGTATTACTTATAAGAAGTGAGACAGATAATGAAGACAGGAGTTTCTTTGTAAAGTAGAAAATATACAGAAAATTACTTTTAATTACTGAAAAAGAAAGTTTTTGGGATGAGGCACTATTGATATTCTTATGACTGTTGTCAACCATTCAGGATCTATGCAGAACCAGGACTTAACGTAATTAATAATATATTGTAGGTGACATTTTGCAATAATATAAAAACATATTAACATATAGTTGGTTACTTCACTACAAACATGCTGACCATTTTTATCCTTATCAGAATGCACCTTGAGCTCTAATACTCTTCCAATTTATGTTCAGCTGATTTGGATATCATTTCTGTTGAGAGAAATGTTCATCTGAAAGAACTCTCTCGAGGAAAGTATTCATGTGAGAGAAGTCTTTGTTGAGGAAAGTGTTCATGTGAGAAATTTTTGGTGAGAGAAGTATTCCTGTAAGAGAGGTAATTTTTGGGGGAAGTATTCATGTATAGGAAATTTCTCTATAGGGAAGTATCTACGTGAGAGGAACCTCTACTGAGGGAAGTATGGAAGTGAGATAAATTTGTATTTTTGGAAGTATTCATTCAAAGGTAGCTTAGTTGAGGGTAGTGTTCGTGGTAGCACAATGGATATCTGTTGTAAATATCTTACATAAAATTTATCAGTTCCCACCTTGTTTATTTCTGTTACTACCTGACATGTCGAGCTCAACAGCAGAATATTTTTAAAAATTTTGAAAGTAATTTTGATTATATACTTGCAACAGTATTCTAAAGCAGCATGGAAAAATGTGAAAAGAACAGGGTGCATGCAAAGATTGAAAGAAAAGAAAAACCTTATTCATTACCTGCCTCACCAAAGATTATGTATCATACAAATCCTGAAATTGTTATCTAATTAGACAACTGGCAATGTAGAAAAATGTGTAAAGAGAAAACGGTAAGACAGTAATGGTCGTACACACCAACTTGTTCAACTGACAACAGAGAACATATGTCCTTATCAGTTCTCGAAATGTTTCATAAAACTGAGGAGACAACAACGAAGAGAAAAAGTCACGAAAAACTATATATCAAGAGTGACCTTATACTTCAGCATGCTCCACTGACATTGCAAAAATCACACGCTGATAAAAGTTATGAGTGCGGGATATGTAAGTTACTACTACACGACAAGAAAAAAAAGTGATAATATAAATAAATAATCTCTTTTCCCATAGTATACAATGCAAAGGAAAACGTTTTCAGGAAATAACATTAGTGTGTCAGGCACACCAGGAGAAATGATAGTGTATTTTTAAGATCCAGGTGTATTGGCCTACAGGAACTGAAAGTGAAAAGGACAAAAAGAAAGACAATGAAATTTCATTTTAAATGGGAAATGGATTTGCATTTCTTTTAAACTTTAGCTACCGTTTGTCACTTATGTACACAGTAATTTAGTCTGCTTCACTACAAGCAAGCTTTAAGCATACGGGTACATAGAACTGAAAGTAAAAAAGAAATAAAGGTATTCCTCTTATTACCTGACCTGAGTTGACATATGATGATCTTTTTACCAAAGTTGTCTGTCGTCTATATGTATATATATCTGATGGAATATTTTGATAACAAAGTTAGACCAAATCAAAGTTGGGCTTTTCCTTTATTTATTGTTTACAGTAATTATGTAAAACTGTCCGTACTTTGGAAGGTAAGAAGGCTACTCCAAGTGTTGTTGTATCCCTGTGGTCAAGCGGTAGAAGTTTACATCACATTAAAAGTGCGGTAATAGATTGAAACTTAATAAAGAAACCGTTAGATATGTAAAATAGGGAAATATTGAGGATAGGGATGGTTGTGGGCAGCTCAAAACGTACAATATACAGACCTAAAATGTTATATAGCTTGGGTAACAAGAAGAATTATAAGGATATTTTAAAGAATAGATTTGCTTTGCCAACCCAGCCTCAAGCAGAGTGGGTGTTCACAGTTTCAAGAACAGTTTGTAGCATTTACAAATAAGGCAAACTGATATGGTAAGGGTAAGAAAATAAATGTTAAAGACGATTAATACGCGATGTTACAAAAATGAAACGTGCATCTACTTTATAATTAGACATAGGATATACATTGCATAAACATGTGTTTGTACATATATATATATATATATATATATATATATATATATATATATATATATATATATATATATGTATGTATGTGAATAACATAGGCATATATATATATATAGCATATATATATATATATATATATATATATATATAATGTATGCAATTGTTCTAATGTCCACTGCATATAACGGAAATGAAAATGTATCAAATATGTTCGTGCATACATTTTGTTTGCGCCCTCATGTACTTTTGCTGGCGTGTGCATTTGCCTGCTTATTGGTTAGTAACCCAGTAGCTCTGTTTATTTCATTTTTCACTTGATGTATTCATGTAAACTGTGAATATTTTATGTTGAAATGTTCATAGTCATGCTTATATATATACATATATATATATATATATATATATATATTATGTATACATATGTATGTATGTATGCATGCATGCATGTATTTGTATGTAAGTATTCGCTTGTGTTTGTAGCTATGTACTGCTATGCAGATATATGCATGCATGGGCATAAGTGGTATGTATACGTATATATATAGATACAGTATATATATACATACATATATATATATATATATATATATATATTATATACATAGATGTAGGTATTATATATATATGTATATATATATATACATATATATATAATATGTATATGAATACAAACACATATATAATGCTTATGTGACTGTTTACGTGTGCGCGTTGGTGCAAGCAGAGGTATTCGTTTCCCTAGAATACCGTTGCATTGCTCCTGTTGGCCGGGTGCATGCACATTGCATAACGTTCCAAACTACACTGTTTACTTGCGTCACTTACTGAGATGTTTTGTGGTCACGCTGTCCAATGGCTGCTACCTTCCTGCTTCGGTCCATCTGTGGTTCTTTATCGGGAGAGAATGTCAGAATTTTATACATGTAGTTCCAGAGTACGTTGATGTGATGCACTGAGTTTGCTAAGGGCGACTGTGCTCCCTCAACACAAGCAGAGGGTGAGAGTGTAGAAGTGTCGCACTCAATACGTGCTTCCCCTTGTCCAGTGCGACCCCTCGCACCACCTCTCTCTCTCTCTCTCTCTCTCTCTCTCTCTCTCTCTCTCTCTCCCCATGTGTGTGTGTGTGCTTGTGTGTTTGTTGAACAATCCTCTGTATTCCTCTCTTCATCCGGTAAAATTTAACCTTAGGGAACTCTCTCTCTCTCTCTCTCTCTCTCTCTCTCTCTCTCTCTCTCTCTCTCTCTCTCTCTCTCTCTCTCTCTCTCATGTCAGTTATTTTTAACTCTCCCTCTCACATTATGTGTTTCTATATGTTCCTTTCTCAAGCAAAGATAAATTAGCCGATCTTTACTCATAAAGTAAAATATAAATTTACATCTCCTTGCTCAATAGCTTTCTCTCTAAGAGATACGCTTTCTCTCTCTCTCTCTCTCTCTCTCTCTCTCTCTCTCTCTCTCTCTCTGTGTGTGTGTGTGTGTGTGAGTGTGTGTATACAGTGTACCGGTTGTACGCCTGACCACTCTGTACGCAACTTTCTCTTCAGTCAAATCAGTAAGCCATCGCATCAGAAATAATGCAATGCATTTCGCTGTTTCTTGTAATAGACGAGACAATTTTTTTCTTCTTGCGTCATTCCCCAGCAGCATAGTGTCGGTCTGGTGAAAGACGGTTCCGAAGCTGGACACCGGGGAGCGCCTTTCACGTAGACCCCGGAAAACAGCCAAATTCCGGAAATTGTCCGGCCACCCTTTCCTTGCGCCGATAAGGCTGACCATATCCGGTCGCTTTAGTTTTCCCAGATCCAACGAACGCTGTGATAGCGGAGATAAGAGATGCGATTCCCGTCGGTGATGGATTGATGTATAAACCAGCAGATTGCAACGTTCACGGAGCGGAAAATATCACCAGTGGATTTGCCTGCACAAGAGGTGAGACGTATTGAATTTTTATCGTTGCTTCGCTGGATGGTCGTGAAGGGGTTGCGGGGGGTGGGGGGGTTGGGGGTCTGAGAGAAGGGAGGACCCTCCCAGCCCCTCACCTTGCTTCCCGTCTCCCCTACATGCACTGCTCACTCACCCCACCCTTTCCTTCCTGTACTGACTCCCACCCCTTCTGCGTGATTCCTACCCTTTGCCTCCCTACCTGATTCCACCTCTCTCTCTCTCTCTCTCTCTCTCTCTCTCTCTCTCTCTCTCTTACATGATGATAGAACTTTTCTGTAGCACTCTGTATTTCATGTTTATCAACGTTTCAAGTTGACCTTAGCTTTGAAGATTGTGTTGTGCTTTCAGCATGTTATATATCAATACGGCATGTTTCATAAACTATTAGAAAAATTTACTTTTATCCTCCTC
The DNA here is from genome assembly GCF_040412425.1 of Macrobrachium rosenbergii. NCBI lineage: Eukaryota > Metazoa > Arthropoda > Malacostraca > Decapoda > Palaemonidae > Macrobrachium > Macrobrachium rosenbergii. Next base: position 21,210,801 of record NC_089782.1, read on the forward strand.
TTTATATTTGTTTGTTCTCTTTTCCCCACCAGTGTGCTTCTGCAAGCTCCCTCAGACCCCAAGCATTCCCCTCGTGTCTTCCCACCGCTAATCTCTCTCTCTCTCTCTCTCTCTCTCTCTCTCTCTCTCTCTCTCTCTCTCTCTGTGTGTGTGTGTGTGTGTGTGTGTGCTGTTTGCAACGCTCGCCCCCGCAATCAGAAGTATAGGCAGTGCTCTAGGTAAGCGATCATATAGTTTGTGATACGCTTGCCTGTTGCTTTCGGTCATAAGTAAACTCGTGGTTAATCGTAACCTGATACTCGCGAGGGTGTTGTGTGTTATTTGCGTTACCTTCAAAAACATGCATCACACACATATATACATGTGTACTTGGTATGTATGTATATGTTTTCTTACAAGCAAGATACATTTTTTCAATAATATGCCATTTCCGTAGCAGGGGAGGTTTCAGAGAAAAACAAAAGTATGACCGTGGCAGTGACCATCTTTTGTCACTGCCACGGTCATACTTTAATATCTAAATCAGTATTGAACCACTTGTGCAGAAGATTTCCACAATATTAGCTGCTCCATACACAACACAGAGGGCTCATGAACAGCACGCCGAACCCCTACACACAAGCAGCACCGTCCATCTCTTATCATTCATGCACTTCGTCCACTTTCCTAGCACTTTCTAGGTCCTACACTTCTCATTCATGCCAACACCTCTGAATTATACATTATTCTCCCCAACCTCTCATCTTCTATTCTTTCCTCATGAGTGAACAACCTCAAGACACTTTGATTCATCCTTTCACTTACACCAAGGTCAGGAGTCACATTTTTACCCTCTCAGTTCTAGAACGACATATGCTTTATGTGTACCAATTCAACTCTCCAAGAGCTCAACATTTTTCTTTCATTCTCATTCAGCATCCACACTTCAGTTCCCTAAAGGAGAGTTGACTCAACATTCCCTTCATACAGTCCAACCTTGCTATCCCTAATCACTTCAAGTCTCTTCTTAGTCTTTTGGACAAACCCTACTTACTACCTTCCTTTCTTCACTTATTCTGTAACTCACCATTTTTCCCCTACCATTGTTCATGGTAATCACTCAAGAAAACCTATACAAATCAACTTCTTTCATTCTACCACCTTTGTATTATTGGTATTGCTATTATCGCTCCATTTTCCCAGGAAAATGGAGTGATAATAGCAATACCAATAATACAAAGGTGTTAGAATGGTGGGAAAATGGAGCGATAATAGCATGTAAGGTTTGTCCAAACCTTACATTTACTCATATTTCCTCTTAGCTTCCTCCTCTTGCAAACACTTTAAAATTTTCTTACTGCTATTTCTCTCAACAATCCTCAATTAGCAGATTATCATCCGCAAACATCGGCTGTTCCACACACTTCGTGACCTATTTGCATCTTTTGTGCTATCTCAAAGTTTTCACATCATTTCGTATGTAAAGAAGTTAAAATGATTTGTCAGAAGGAAGTGCCACTGTAAGCCCGAGGGGCTCTGGCCAGAGCCAAAAGAAGGCATCTTGTGAAGCTCCATGGTAGAACGCCCAATCTTCCACAACCAGTAGCATTCCTTCAGTAGTTTTTGTCTTTTATTCGTAGTTCCATTTTCAAGTTGTGGTTTGTGCAACTGCCCTGGCCCATATATAAAATATCAGTTGTGTTGTAGAATTTGTGCTTCCAAAATGATAACCATGAAGTAATGGCCAAGACAGCTGTCTGCAGAAGTAAAAATTGAGGGCAAGAAAAGGTAGGGAACTTGGGAAGGGTTCTCTTAAAATAATACATGGCAGAATTGCATCAGTATTCAAAGAGAATTTCCAATGGACACCCTGGACAGATACTGAGTAGCTGTTTATCGCAGAGAAAAGGAAATTGCCGAGAGGCTACATTTCCTGAACCAAGAAAAAATTACCTTTCCAAAATTCTCTTCATCACATCAAGACTGTAAACCAGCACGGAACAAGACATTGGTTTGAGTATGTTGAGTGAAGACATCCCTCCAGCAGAGGAAATTTCATTGTAGAGCCTTCAAGACTGACGGGACCAAAAGGAGCCAATCAACTGAAACTGTTTGTAGGTAGCCCCAATTTATTTCGACTTAATATAATTTCTACGTCGGTTTTCAATTTTTATTCTTAATTCGGTTAGTAGTTTTACCTTGGACATCTTTATCAGCCTTGATATACTAATTTCACCATTGTAAAATTAGTATCTTGAATTAATATTGCCCAGAGCTAGCCTTCAAATAATACCTGAAACATCTTACATAAGAAAAATAGGTAAATGGAGCAGCTTGGAGAAAGTTTTGTCATTTCCTCCAGAATTTTGGACATCAGGTTAAGAAAAGGAATAGGAAACTGGAGGAGTGTGATCTTAAATATAATTGATGACGCAAGTGTATCGGCCTTTAATGAAAACTGGCTGAAAGAAAGACTGTGCCCAAAAACCTTATTTTATAAAGAAAGGGCATGAACACCTTGGACTCTTGTTGAGATACAACTTCAGCGCTTAGAGGCAGAGATTGTATTGGGATAACAGTACAAAATATTTTGTCTTTTCCTCCAGAAATGTAGCGCATTGAGAATATTAAATAACAATAACAGCATTTTAGCAATTTCTGTCTTTTCTTCTATAACCATAGCCTTGAGGGGAAGAAGTCTTATAAGAAATTGGAAAAGAGTTATATTGAAACGGACTATTCCAAAATATTTATTTTGCAGTGAAAGGGCATGAATAATTGCGGATAGATGTTGAGAAGTTGAGGTTAGACTGTCATACCTAAACTAGGAAAAAAAACTGCCCCACCGCAGCAACATTGGGAACCCAGCAGAGAACTAGGAAGCCAACTTGAGTGCGTTGGGTGAAGAAATCCCTACAGCAAAAGGAAATTTAAATTGCAAGTCTTTGGGACTCTGGTACGAGCTCCTGCCTTGAGAAGCTTTGTGACATATAGACCCATTCTGTCTCAGCTAATTTGTTTGTTAATTTCGTTTTTTTATTCTTAGTTTTCTTACTAATTTTTACTTGAAAATCCAGTTTAGCTTCATATACTGTTTTATCTCCATTGTTGAGTTATTATTTATTAAAAGTCAAGCTGCAACCTTAGTTGAAAAAGCAGAATAATACAAGACCAAGGACCCCAGAAGGAATAAGAAGATAAATAACAACAAATGTGGCAGATAGCAAAGTAAAATAATTAAGACAAATAAATGAACCATCAAGTGAAACTCACGACAACCTGCTCATCAAGAAAAGCATTAGCCCCAAGTTTAAGTCTGAAGCTTTAACTATTCTTGGTGAAACTTTTGACTCGCGTCTTACTTCTGAGAAACATCTAATGGAACTATTAGCAAATGCAGCACGGAAGTCACGTATTGTACGTAAGGCCTGATATATTTATAAATGGGATAAAATAATTGCAACCTGCTTTAGGTCATTTGCCCATCCTTTACTAGAATACTGTTCTTCAGTGTGGATATCTGCTTCTTCCAGAGATTTATCTTTCAGATAGAGTTGTTCGTGCTGGTAGTTTTCCGTTTCTTAACGGTAGCGGTAATGACTTGGACCACTAACGTGTGGTCTCATGTTCGTCAGTTTTTCAAAAGTTGTATTTTAACAGAGATCTTTCACATTCACCATTGACCCTCGATCTTCTTTTCCTGCCGAGAGTGACCAGGTATACTGAACAGCAGTATCAACATGTAGTAAATATGCCGCGCGGTCGAACTTCATAGTTCCAGAGGTCCTTTATTCCTCACACCGTTGGACTGTGGAACACTCTCCCTGAGTACGTTGTGCAATTGGAACTCCAAAAGTTCAAGCAAAGATGCAACGCTTATTAACCCAAAACAACTCTCCCTTACATTTTAATAATCTACTTACATTTTCATCTATTTATTAATGTGTTAATTTATTTTTCTTTTCTAATAACAGATCTCTTCTTTCTGTATTTCCTGTTACCTTCTGTTACTTCTTTCAAGTGAACACCTTATTCGTTGAAAGCTTGATTTCAAGTCAGTGGACCCTGTGGGCTTGTTCCGTATGAATAGCGATCATGTTCTGAATAATAATAATAATAATAATAATAATAATAATAATAATAATAATAATAATAATAATAATAATAATAATAATAATAATAATAATAATAATTTGAACTTCAGGAATAGGAAGATCATTCCACACTTTAGAACAGCGGGAATAAAACTTCTAGAAAGCTGTATGGTAATGAATCGAAGATCACAGAAGAAAAAGAAAGGCTGTTAGAACTAACTGCACATCTACAGTAGTGTTGTACGGTGGATGGCATAGTTTGGGAATATCTGAATGCAATGGATGAACAGAAATATGAATTATCCCACGCATCACGCACCAAAATTTAGTGTCAAGAAAAGCAAACTTGGGGATAAAACAGGCAAAGGGAATTGGAGAAGTGTTGCCTTAAAATATTGGATGTCACAAGTGCGTCAGAGTAAACTTGCTGGTGAGAAAGACTAAAGTTTGATTTCCGATGAGCAAGTTCAACTTTTTTTTTTTTATTACTTAACCATCGTCTGACTAACTTTTGTGTGGGACTTCGATGTATATTGTTAGTCATTCTTAATACCTCTATGGCATTTGACCGTCTGGAATAAGTCTCTGTTAATCAGCCTTCCTACTTTTGGCTTTAATCGTTTGAGTTTTATTGAAAGTTCTTAAGGTGGTGCGTTTTTATGTTTTTCCTTTTTTATGAACAAATTTTTCCACGTCTGATTGCATATCTGTGCTTTTGCCGATATAATTCTCGAAATTTCTTCTCCCACAGCATCCCTGGTATTCCCAGTCGTTGACAGTCAATCTTGAATCACTTTCTGATCATCTCTTACTCCTGACCATGTGAGAACTTTTAAACTGGGAATAGTATACAATAGAGAGGTTTAGTTTTCCCACAGCAAAGTTTCTGCCTATTTCCTTGTCAACTTCCATATTTAACTGCTCAAGTTTGTTTTATGAAAATACATATCACTCTTTCACTTCTATTACAACTTATTTCTTCCGCTTACTTTTGGTGTGTCTCTGAGAAATACCCTGGTTGAAATCTATTTTGAAAGTTAACTTTATTATTTCAATTTTAAAATTGTAGATCTTCTAAGAACTGGCTTCACGTTTCGACTTTAAAATTTCTCTTCATTTCAGCTGTAGAGATTCTGCTCTTGGTCTTAATTCCTTATCAGAAATATTTCTCCCATACTGCTGTTTGAATTCAGAGACAAATGGGTCAGTTAAGATACTCATTTTAATGTTGCAGGGAGACAGTTCCAAACCTTGACAGTGTAGGTTCATACTGAAGAAACTTTCTCGACAGACCTGAATCAAAAGGTAACCAATGATCCTGTCTTTGTCTGGTCTCTAGATTCTCTTCCTATTCATTAGAACGTGTCCTTGTCTTCTCTTTCCTGCGGGTATAGCATAGTTCATTGATCTCCTGAGCTGAAGGAAACTCTTCCCACGACTCTTCGTTCCCTAAGACTTCTGCATGGTCCCTATTTCAGCATTTAATTTTATGATATAGCAATTATCGGATTACTTAATTTGGAATTCTCTCACAACTTCTGCTCTTTTGTGATGTCTGTATTATTTCATTTTTCAGTGGTTCCTTTGGCTTACACTGAGCTTTTAGTTCACTTTTTTCATTTGTTTCCATTCATCTTGCATTAAAAATGGGTGCTGGATTGTTTGTCTATCGGCTTTTGTACTGAGATTTTCTATTTATCTTTCCTTGTAATGTTAAAATGAATTATACGTACTGTTGATGTAACCAATAAGGTTTCACACAAGTGGAAGCCAAACAACACAGGTTACGATCTTAATGCCTATGCACTTTCAGATGAGGACGTAAAACAAAAATGCATGTTACTAGATGAACTGCCCTTCGTTCATCTGGCTGCATACAAAATTAAGATAACCTCTTTAAGGAAAAAATGAACAATGAATTGATTTCATACACATAATGATGGCATTATATTGCTAAACAAAATATGTTTGCAAGTTACAGATTCCATCAAAGTTTACTCATACAAGCCGATGACTCCATGGTGACATAAAGCATTCCAGCCCACATGATAGCTTGTATGTTCTGAATATTTGCTAGGAGCCTCGCAGCGTGCCTTGGACTTATTTTAGCCCGACAGTCCAGCAAGCAACGGCGTCATCTTAAATGTCTAACTGGGAGGGACAATTATGCCCAAGCAGCTACTGGCTCATGAAAGATTCCGTCACTGGAAGGTAAAAGGATTAAACATAGATGCGAAGTCTCATTAAATATTAAAGCAGACACCGAAACGTGATATTAAGAGCCATACTTTCCATTATGGTAACATCTATCTTTGGCGGATGAACGCTCCAAGGGACATGACTTCTTGATGAAGTAGAAAGCTGCTGGCGCTGCTGCAGGATGATAAAGGATTGGTTTGACCTTACTGACCATTCCGGTGATTGCTTTGGTTGCTCTTTTTGATTACCTATTTCAATTAAAAGATAATATTGCAGTAAGGTACATATTACATGATACAACAGTTATGAATAAAAGATATTCAGTTTGTCGAATAATAGTTTTTTACGAACACCCAAAACTGGGAAAGCACGGTGTATTAAGCGACATCTATTTAACTGTCCCGCTTCTGTCGAAATATATATTACAATAATGGTTATACCTTCTGCATAAAACTATATATATATATATATATATATATATATATATATGTGTGTGTGTGTATGTGTGCATAAATATATTTATATATATATATATATATATATATATTATATATATATATGTATATGTGTGTATGTGTGCATAAATATATTTATATATATATATATATATATATATATATATATATATATATATATATATATATATATATATATATGCATATATATATATATATATATATATATATATATATATTATATATATATATATGACAGTGATGATTCAAATAACCGTTAAAACTTTTTAAGAATGAGACACAAAAAACCTAAATAATGGAAAGAGAATCAAGAATTATTAATGCATATATGAAATAATCATATCGCACTTTTGCGGATGAAAAAGTATTTTTAGAGAGAAATTTAAATGTTGATATGAAATTAGGTTCCTAAAATAACCTGTTCTCCAAATTATTTGGCTCTGTTTCCTTATTAATGAAATGCCAGACAACTTCAGTGTTTCTACCAACTGAGCATTTAATGTATTAAAACACGTCAATTTCTGGTTATCAAATAGCTCCGGTAAGACCAAGGATGCCCTAATTACTGAAATACTCAAGAGGTTGAGGAATTAATAAATACGTTTCTATTTGAAAATAAAAATATTACGCCAGTTGGTTACATCTTCAATAATATACGATTGAATATTATCCCCTATGGTATTTCCGTGACTTATATATCAAGAGAGAGTTGCTTCCATAATGCGAATTGTGTTTAGTTATTTATTATTTATTGTTCATCTTTGTTAATTAAGGAATGATCAGATAGCAAAGGTAAACAAAATAAAAACTATATCAAACACGGGATTTGGTTTCCCCAATTATTCTTTGTTTCAGTTTGATACGTTTCAGTAATGTCAGTTCATAATAATTTCCTTCTCGTATTTCAGAACTTGCGGTGAGGGCTTAACAATCTATGTGATAGAAAAATTTTGGGGGAACACATATCTGAGAAGAGTAAGTAATATTCCTCTTATCATCGGGGTTAATAAAGCCTTTATTCTAATATTCTGATACAATGGTATTCTAATACAATGGTACCTTTCCCATGCCATCAAAAGAACTTAAAATAATTTTGATGATTTTTAAAACTTTTTATTAGTGTATTTATTTTGGTAAAAATGAATAGGTTCAGAGGATACATCAAGAATCAGTTATGTAGGTGATTACTTTATGTTTGCAATACTTCATCACTCTACTCACGTTATTTATAGAACTTGTGTGATATCTTCAATAGGGATGGTGGATGATTATTTTGGGGAACTTCCATAACTTCCTCTACTCACATTATCTATAGAACTTGTGTGATATCTTCAATAGGGATGGTGGGTGATTATTTTGGGGAACTTCCAGAACTTCCAAAATGATCATTAAAAATCTTGTAAAATATTTCACAAAAACGTTTCCATGTTTAAAAGCAAGATATGATTTCACTTATTTTAATAGATAGATAACAAGACTGAGAATGTTCTTACCCTAAATTATAAGGAATTTTACTCAGTCATCTGACTGCAAGAAGAGCAGTCCAGTTAAGAGGAAAGTATTGCTCTTATATGATTACCTTCTTGTAATCTAACAGTATTCGATGACTTTGTCAGCAGTATTCGATGACTTTGTCCTATGTACTCTGGCAGAGTGAAAACCGATATGAAGTGGGCTACATCAGGAAAACGGCTAAAGTAATTCGAGCAACCAGAATCCCCAGAAGTCCCAAAAGGGGCGATAATTTTGCATAATGGGTAAATACAGAACTAGTAACTTGCAAGAGGATATATTTGTAACTACGTCTTAAATTATTGACTTTTAATTTTGTTAACTTTCTGTAATCTTTCCATATAGGAACACGGTAAAAAAAGTTGTTTGAAAGAAATTTTCCCATCAGAGAAACAACATTGTTTATAAAACCCCATGTACGGACTATGATTCAGTTAAATTAGCCCAAAAAGTAAGGAATTAATGATCAGAATTGAATCAACATGAATACTCAGTTAGAAATGGTAAAAAAATTAATTTCCTTTTTGTTCATCTACGAGGAAAATCACATAGGATTGATTGGTCCCAAATTAGTATATTAATAAGCTGTGAAAATATGTGTACAGATATCCACGAATTTGATTTAATATAGATAACAACAGAAAATAGCATTAATTTAAGCCCAGGTGTATACACTCTTTATCCCACTCCGCACAAGATATTCGAAAGATACTTAAAAGATAAATTAAGAAATGTCAGTAATCTTGGTCAATGACATTTGCCTCGCCCTGTTTTATCCGCATACCTGAGTTAATCTTAGACAGCTGTACCTCACCTGAAAGAGATAATCCAGTTGTGATGAACTTTGTATGCCGTAAAACGGTATATACCCTAATATTAGTGGTTGTTTGTAAAATCACAGCATAGTTTGCCTGAAAATGCGTAGATTAAAAGGCGAAAGATCTTACTCTCCATCCTTTCACTTTCCTCATGGCCAAATACTATGTATATCTACGAGGTGTGTCTCCAACCTGCCAGTGAAGAATTAGAGTAATTTATTTCTGGTGATATAAATTCATTTCTCGTCATAATGTGGCTCGGATTCCACAATAAGCTGTAGGTCCCGTTGCTAGGTAACCAGTTGGTTCTTAGCCACGTAAAATAAGTCTATCCTTCGGGCAAGCCCTAGGAGAGCTGTTAACCAGCTCAGTGGTTTGGTTAAACTAAGATATCCTTAACTTTTTCTATGAGGTGTGACAATAAAGAAGCAAGACTGTGGAAGCCATACTTACGCCTCAATGCCATTTGGCTAACTGCTTATGTCACTGTGTTGCGCAACATCTCACCACTATTCTGCTATAATATTGCTCACCTCGCTCACTCGGTGCTTTTGTTTTGGGCTATTGTGTATCAAACAGCTGTTACTCCTTGTCACGCAACTGGAGGTGGCTCAAACATGGAGCAGAGAATCAATTTGAAATTCCTGGTTAAGTTGGGTAAGGGCCCAACCGAGTGTCTCAAACTTCTCCAAGAGGCTAATGGAGAAAATGCGATGTCCTCAATCACCCCCATGTGGTGCAGAAGGTGGGCTCTGTGGAAAGACATTTCGAGGTTGCTTCACCGCAACAACACGCCTGCACACCGCATTCAGTGTGAGGCAATCTAGGCCAACAAACAGATCGGAGTCCTTGATCACCCTCCTCATTCCCCAGATCTCGCACCATGCGACTTCTAGCTCTTCCCCAGGCTGAAGACTGTGTTCAAAGGAACCCATTTTGCCTCTGCAGAAGAGATCAAGGCCACTGTGATGAGGGAGCTAAGGATACTCAAGGAGGACTTTGCCGAGTGCTTCCATGGGTAGCAGACACGAATGCATAAGTGCATTAACTCTGGGGGGGATTACTTTGAAGGGAACAATGCGTAATTTCTCTGTGGATTTTGTAATAAAACTGTTTTGAGATAAGTTCTGTTTCTTTATTTATTATATATATATTTATTGTCACATATATATATATATATATATATATATATATATATATATATATATATATATATGTATTACTAAAGGAGCTCATTCAAACTGGATGGTATCAATGGATATTTATTCAGAAAAAGTTACAGCTTTCTTTGACAAACAGTCCATTATCAAATATCCATACAATGAGAGACGGCGTGAGTCCAGCGTATTTATATCTGTGCCAGTGCTTTTTAATCTTATAATCGCCTAGCTCCTGTGTGACCCCACCCCTCGTGATCTTGGTCTTTCTCTGCTCCCTTCTTCCAGGTGTCCGTTGTCGTCGTTCTCTTGGGTTTTCCTGTTTCCTTGGCTGTGGCGTGCTGATTTTTCTGGATATGCTATCTTCAAAGCCGTTTCGGTGTTTCCCTGCCATTGTGTTGTTGGCGCCAGTGTTATGAGGCAGTTCTCTACAACCAGTCCTAGACATTTTGTTGGTGTTCCTGGTACAGAAAACTCATATTTTCCCAGTCCATTTGTATTTCATTTTCCCAACAGTGTTTGGCAACTGCCGACGTCTGATTATAATGCCTTATATTTCTGCAGATGTTGTTTGCAGCTCTTTGTGATTTGCCAGTTTCACCATAGTACCCTTCTCTCACAAAGCCTGCACACGCCGCCATGCACACCCCCACCCTTCCCCTCACCGACCATATACTTTAATCATTTTATTCTTAATGGTGTTTCTTTAGCTGCCTATCACATGAAATTATCTAGGCTTGTTGATGGGTGCAATAGGAGTTGTTGTCCTGGGACTTAATATTTTTTCCTTTCTATTTTTATTTTTCCCATGACTGGAGAACCTAGAAAGAAATAAAATAGGAGTAACTACAGGGTTGGCCTAAGTGAGGGCTTATAGGATTTGGCAGTCCTGAATTCCTAGACAAAGAGCTGGATTACCTGAGGGGGAGAGTTTTTCAGATTAGCTACCCTGGGCAGCTTGGTGGGAGTGGGCACACACATCAAAAGGCAAGGAAAACTATTTTGGGGAGAGAGAAAGGATAGAAAGGAACATTTGGTAGGGGAAGAAAATAAATACAGTCCTGGACAACAATCCTATTGCACCCATCAACAGAAAGCTAGATAATTTCAAATTGATAGGCAGCTACAAAACACCATTAGAATAAAAAGTTAGAAACAAAAGTCGGTAGAGGGGAGGGAGATTAGAGGGGGCATATGGCAGCATGTCTAGACTGAAAGCAATAGCACTATGGCAAAACTGGCAAATCATGTAAAGAGCAAAGCAAAAACATCTGCAGAACATAAGGCATTATAATCAGATTGTCGGCAGTTGCCAAACACTGTTGGAAAAATGAACATAAATAGACTGGGAAAATATGAGTTTTCTACAGGAACACCAACACAACCCCAGACTGGTTGTAGAGAACGCCTTCATAACTTGCGCCAACAACACAATGGCAGGGAACACCGGAAACGGTTTTGAAGATAGCATTATCCAGAAAAACGTATACGCCACAGTAGCAAGGAAACGAAGGAAACTCAAGAGAACGTACAGAAAACGGACACTGGAAGAAGGGAGCAGAGAAAGACCAAGATCACGAGGGTGGGGTCACACAGGAGGAGCTAGGCGATTATAGTATTAAAAGTACCCAGCACACAGATATAAATACAGCTGAAGTACACCTGGGATACTTGATAATGGGACTGTTTGTCCAAGAAAGCTTGATAAAGTTAATATAATATATATATATATATATATATATATATATATATATATATATATATATATATATATATATATATCAACTTTATCACATACACAATTGTTCTGTGCATTAGGGACCTCATTCAAACTGGATGGGGTCACAAAACAGTTCGCATATTTCACTCTTTGAGCAACGCATGGTTGGCTATTAGATCTGTGTGCTGGCATTTAACGAACTGTGGCCCAGTTTTCTGACCTTGGTCTCTCGAGATTATGTTAGCGCCAGCTGCTGCATGAGTAGATTTTTCAGGGGCTTTTTCAGTCAGCTTCAGGCCAAGGTGAATATGAGCAGCAGCCTTACAAGATATGGGGGCTTATTGGTGCCCGCACAGAAAACCCATATTTTGCACAGAACACCAACAACATCTAGACTGGTTGTAGAGAACGCTCATAACTTGCGCCAACAACACGATGGCAGGGAACACCGAAACGGCTTTGAAGACAGCATATTTAGAAAAATCATATACCCACAGTAGCAAGGAAAACGAAGAAAAACGCAAGAGAACGCACACGGAAAACGGACACATTCTGGAACCAGGATCATGAGAAAGACCAAGGTCAAGAAAGAGGGTGGAGGTCACAAGAGAAGAGCATGATTATAGGATTAAAAGTACCAGCACAGATATAAGGCAATAGCAGCCGGACTATGTTTGCTCTCATTGTACGGATACTTGATAATGTGGACCGTTTGTCCAAGAAAGTTTGTAACTTTTTTGAATAAAACTCCATTAAATACCATCCAGTTTTGAATGAGGTCCTTAGTAATATATTTAGTATATATATATATATATATATATATATATATATATATATACACATACATACATACATACATACATACATAGGAGTTTATTGACCACAACATAGTTCAGTTATCAAATTACAAGCTCTTGAATATGGTCCAACAAAAGTACATCAAAATGGAAATTTAAATCTTTAGAATAAAAAAAACATGCAACTAGAACACTTGAAACCATGTTATATAATATTTTCAGCATATTAATGTTTACAAATAAAACTGTAAATGCAGCTAAATAAACGAAAACCTTATAAACATTTAAGCAGAGTCTTAACGACAACAACTTTCCTTACAAAGCATAAAACTACATAAACTCTATAAAAAAAATTATAACATCCAACACACCAAACACCACCCTTCAACGATTCTCAGTACTTTTCTCATACATACGAAGACAGAATTAAATGTATTATTTTACACTGTTCTGACTTATCACGATAGTTCGAAAATATGTCCCCGATACTTTTAAAATTTAATTATTTCGTATATTCTGCGTTCTTGGGCAATGCTGCACCACATGTGCCTCTGTCTGTATGGCACCACAAGTACACAAACGCTCCTCTATCGGTAGACGGCCGTGACCTCGCGTGTTCTGGGATACTGTGCCTAACCAAATAAATATCATGAACTGAGAGAGCTGTGTTGATGTAACGGTATGTTATCCTCCTGGGTGATTCGGAATTCAAAATATTATGGTGCAGCGTCTCCATAGCGACTTTGACATCTACTCTTGCATTTATTAGTCCATGGAGATATGCTCGGGTGTTATACCTTTCATTCAGTACGGTATTTATCACTAATATTAGAGGGTCATCATCCATCACAGACCGCTCGCAGTACATTCTAATAAAGAACTTTCTTTGCTTACTCCAAATTAAGTCCTGTAATGGTGGATACCCTGATTCAATCTAACATAAATCATTACAAGTAGTTTTTCTAAACACCAAGTAGCAGTTTCAGTGCCCAATTATACAGTTTTATTATCGGCCTCAGATCGGCGTTCAGCAACGACTTACACCCGTACAGAATGGCAGAAATTAAAGCAGCATCAAAGACTCTCTTATTGAAAACAAATGAAATGTCATTGTTTTTACTTAGAAATGAAACATTTATTGGCATGTGCCACCCTGGACTGGGCATGAGACTTAACTGTGGATGACATTGTCTTTGCAAATTGTTGCCATTAGGGTTAGTTACATCACCTGGTATATGTGGTTAGGTATAAGCATCACTGATGGCTATCCTGCGTACACTCCTGCCAAACTCTGCATTCATATCGCCTAATATCAGATAATTATATGCATCCCTTGTCACTATCAATAAGCCTCTCCTACATGGATGCAAATTCCTCATGAGTGAAATGAAGTGAGTCACTTGGTGGAGCATAGCAGGTCCCAAACACTACCTTAGGTGCAGTCCGCAACTGGAACCACACCTGATCAGGAACACTGGTGTCCATATCAGTCACCTCCTGAGAAATGACATTTTTCAACCAAACAGTGGTACCACCATTGTGGGAACAATCCTTGGCATAATTATCAGTATCCAAGTTCCTGTCTAAAATGAGATTGGAAAACATTTCAGGGTCGATACCATTAAACTTAACTAGTTTATTTCACCAGCTTTTCCCTCTTCTCAAACCTGATCAATGATGCATGGACACCGAAGTTGGAGGCACGTTTTAACACGTAATCCAAATAAACATTACTTATACACATTTGGAGGGATATTGGAGCATGATCAGATGGCAAAGTCAGCATCTAGTGCACCTGGAACAAGTTTACAATTACAACCAAATCTGGTGATCCTATGCACACATCTAACTTACTGATAACAGTTGAATCATTGTCTTTACAAATAGTTGTCAAAACATAAGCATTATCATTAGGGGTAGTTACATCATCTGGTATATGTGGGTAGGTATAAGCATCACTGATGGCTATCCTGTGTATGCTCCTGCCAAACCCTGCATTCATAATACCTAATATCAGATATTTACACCCCTTGTCACTGTCAGTAAGCCTCTCCTGCATGGATGCAAATTCCTCATGGAGGAAATAAAGTGGAGTCACTCAGGAACATAAAGTAGTTCCAAAACATCACTTTAGGCAGTCCGCAACTGGAACCACACCTGGATCAGGAACACTGGTGTCCATATCAGTCACCTGGAGAAAGGATATTTTTCAGTAAAACAGTGGTACCACTCATCGTGGGAACAACTTCTTGTTATAATCAGATAAGAGATATTATCCCAGACAACACAGCAAAGACTTTTGACCTCATTTAGTGCTACTATGTCACACTGTAACAGGTGAAATTCTCAACATTTTTCTTTCTAATTTTTGTTCTGTATGCCCCAATATTCCAAGATACTATTCTCAATGGCTGAGCATTATAAGTTGTGGTCGATTTAAAAACCCAGCAAACCCCATTTATCATCAACCACTCCATCCTTATAAAGCTTTCTCCTCTTTTACATTAAACTTGATGTTACAACCAACATTATCTGGATGTTCTTTTTCATCTTCTCAGCGTCAAGTAGTTTTCCTACCATTCAGCACGAACACTTGGATGCACGTCTCTTTCTTGATGTATATCTTCTTATGTACTTCTCTGTTACACTGTTTCAAGGTTTTTGCCTTCTCCAGTACTGCATCACTGCTCCCCTTAGAATCAACATTGACAAGAACAGGATGACTTCTCCGGGAGCCATCTGCTCCTTCTCCTCGGCCAAGCCGACGAATCAATGAGATACCCCAAGATGCCCCTATCACCTCTCAAATTTTCTTGACTTTATCATTATACATATATATTGAATGCTGGTGTACTTTTACCTTCTGTTATTTTAAGATAATTTTCCCCAAAATTCTTATAACTTTTCTTACTCTCAAAAGCTAAAGTTTTGAGGATAAACAGTAAATTGCTGCTATGCAGCTTCATTAATTTTTCTTCTCTCGACGGCTGTTACAGTCACTATTTTATGTCAGTCCTCAAGGCAATGCTAATTCAACAGTAGAACTGCAATGGTATTTAAGGGCTGGTGTAGACGTACAAGCAGAAATTAGAAGTAGGATTAAAACTGAAAATTAAGATTGGTTGAGAAACATCAGAATGATAAGCTATAGAACTTTCAAAGATTTCCTCCGTTGACTTTCTAACAATGTTAAGTCTCAAAGGCTTGCAAGGGACTGTCATTCAACTGGAGGGGTGTCCTTCTCTAGCATACTCAGGTTAGTACTTACTTCCCTTCTAGAGCTTTTCTGGCTGAAAAATCAACCAAAGGGCATAGTTTTTCTTTGTTATTTCATCATATTCGCGCTGTAGTTTCCTGCTGTCTGCGTTGGAGTAGCTTCTACACTTTTGTCCTGGGTGTTCATGCCACTCCATAAAAGTCAAGATTGGACTTGGACAATGTTTTGAATGCTTTACGCAGTAGCAGAAAGTAAATCAATGGGAAGATCATTTTAGATAGACTAAACCAGTCTTTGTTTCTTATTGAGGATGGAAAAAATTGCAACACTTTTGCTTACGGTATGTCTTTTGATCCATTGTGCTGGATTATCATGGGATGCTTGATCTCTGCGGGGAATATATGAAAACATGAGCTTCAAGAAGAACAAAGTAGATCAAAAAGATTGCAAAGGACATGAGAAATGAGAGTTGGAGAAACTGTAATATACTTGATTAACTTGATATAGGAAATATATTTACATATTTTGTCAGGAATCAGGAATTAAGAGGCAACATGATACTTAACTTTGATATGTATTTTGTCATGGGAATTACATGATTTAACATTCCATAAAAAATTTTAAAAACACAGCATAAAGAAAGGACACAAAATCTTTTGACTGCTTTTATAAGGTAAAATATATTTTTCAATTATAGTTCCATTCCAGAAGGACAACTCATATTCCAGACGAAGGTTTATTGTGCTATGGTAACTTTTTCATTGAGGGAAATGTAAAAAAAACTATTTGTTATTTGTCACCAAGGAAAGTGCCAAAGAGTAATGAGACCGTTGTAATCAAAAGAAAGCACCCTTGTCTGAAATGCTGTTTTCGTGTAATAAAGTTTTGCATCGTTGGAAGTTCGTCCAGGAAATTTCTTTGTTGAAGCAAGCAAACCTTCTGGTTGCCTTCACATCCCTTCGAGACTGAAAAGAAAAATAATAATGATAGTTAACTAAAATATCAAAGAGAAGACGACTGGTGTACAAAAACGCCAATTTACCAGTCAAGTAGAGGAAAAACGTATGTATAGTATCACTAAAGGCTAATTTACTGAAATACACAAAACCTACATTTATTCCCTAGTTCCCTAACCTTGAAAAAGTTATTCTCGGAAGAGACTAAAATTGGCAAAAATATTTTTCTACGTGCAAGAATAATTCGGCAAAACAAGTGAATATCACTTATTTAGGCTTGAAGGTCTGTCAAGTTGAAGCATCTCGCAGCCTTTCCTGAAATCTTGACAGTGAAAGATGTTTTGCAAACAGTGTACATAACCACACCCGAACAACTCACTCTAATGACGAATTTAATAACAATCTCAAAGACTTTCGACAGATGGTGAATGACATCAGTTTTCCATTACTCATAATCATATACTGTTAAAGCATATGATTATGAGTAATGGAAAACTGATGTCTGTCTATAGTTTCTTTCGGTGCTTGGTCCTACTCCCCTTTCCTTCAACACTTCCCCTTCGTGAACCTTTATTTTCCCTGCGTGGCTTGGGTAGATCAGGCACAGTGCCTAGCCTTGAATCCATGAAAAAAATATTTAACGTTTGTTCATGGACTCAAAGATTAGATTTTCTATTAAACTGAATCAGGGAACATTATTTTTTTGAAGAAAAAGAATCCCAACCATAAATATGATATGATGCAATGATCGGTGACAGTGCTGATGTGATGCTTATGAGTTCACACGATTGGCAAAGTAAGATATAAAAGTTCCTGAAAGAATGCCCAAGAATACAGAGGGAACACATGAATTTAAATGATTAAAAGATGTAGGAAAAAAATGTTTATCCTCTTGCTAAATAAAATCAGTCTTTAAGACCAAGCCTTAAAGTAAAACACGCGCTGCTTTAGACTTTGATGACATTCTAAAGGGACATTGCTAAGATAATTTTTAAAATTGTAACTGTAAAGTGGAAACCCACAAACAAAAAATGGTAATTCAGCAACTGAATTAAAGAATTTAAAGAAAAATTTAGGCAGAAGTATCAGGATTTATAAGTAGAATAAATCAAAAGAGATTTCCTCTGAAAAATATATCCATCTCTGTTACTGTGAATACCAGAGTTTAGTGCTTAAATCTTTCGTGAAAACGAGGGTGGAAAAATGGGCGAGAGAAGTGCCAAGGTACTTATACACTTGGCGAAGGAAAGAATAAACAAGGAGAGATGCTAAAACACATGAAATATGAAAAGCGCTTTAGGTAGATGGAATAACAGCTCAAATGCTTAGGACGCGTAAGGGGTGTGTTAAGAATAGATTTGGTATATATGATATGTGAGTGTTCCAGGAGAACAAGGGTTATGCCAGAAGATTTGAGACGTGCAATAATAGTCCCATATATAAGGGGTCATGGGCGTATGCAGAAATGGAAGGACTTTTGGACTGGAACTGTTCATGGAACGGGGAAAGGTGTATGCGATCATTCTACTTGTCCGAAGGAAAGAAAAGAGAGACCTGGATGTTTTGGACCTGGTTGGGGTGTGAAGGGCGAAGCGTGCCCGGCGAAAACATTCTGCATTGTGAAGCACGAGTCCCAGGCAGAACGAGATGCCGTAAGGCTTTGGTGGTAGGATTTAAGAATGGCCCTCGGCCACAAAATGAGAAGCTGGTTTAAATTTTGATGTATAACGCTGTCTTTGATTGTGTAATAGTCAGAGGATAAAGAAAACTTGCTTAGGGAATCCATACTGTTTTTCTTTCATAATTGCTGATTAAATTCCTGACAGCATATGATCAAGGGCAACAAAATAAAAAAAAACAGTATTCATCACAGAAAGTTATGGATATTAGTTAACATTTACTTCAGATGCTTCCTCTCGAGTCGTAATAGAATCACAGTGCGCTTAAAATGGTTTTTGTAGAAAACCGTAAAGACAGGATATTTGTTAAGAACACTACTTACCCAAAGGAAAAATAAATCTTTGCAGTGTTACGTCTTTATAGATAGTGCAGTCAGATCATTACAAGTAATTTTTTTTAACTGGTTTTGGATCGCAGTATATGGTTTGTATTTTTAATTAATGGCTAAAATACTTAAACTGATTTATCTGTGTAATACGGACTGAAAGTTTGCTTTTTGTTTCCGTGATAATTGCAGGGGGAAATGTTTCCCGGACTTGTATCCTTTCGCTTGAAAACTAATGGTGAAGTTTTTCAAGTAATGAAAGCTCACGAATGAAGCTATAGGTAGACCTCTTCAAAAAGAGCCTGTTGAAGAATATGGTTACCAGTAATGAAAAACTACTGTCATTCACTATCTGGCGAGGGTTTTAAGACTGTTATTAAATTCATCATTAGATGAGTGAGTACTCACGTGCTTACGAACACTGTTTGCAAAAACATCTTTAACTCCCAGGATTCCCGAAAAAGTTAGTAGAAGCATCGGCTAGGGAGATTTCCAAGCATAAATGTGTGATATTCACTGTTTTACTGAATTATTCCTCCAAATAAAAAAAAGTAAATTTTTATCACCTACAAGTTCAACTTACTTTCTGTCAGATCAGAAAAAAGTTATTCAACGTTTTAAAAGAAGGTCTGAAAATAATGATTGTTATTGATTAGGCAGTTTTTATTCTAAAAAAATAAAATTAACAAGTATAACAAGCTATTCCTAAAATGCAAATCATCTCACCTCGATATGAGTGTAGCCTACCCTGCCCATCCAATAATAGCTCAAAAGAGACCCAGCCAATCCAATTAAATCTTTATAAAGTGTTTGATGATTCGCACCTTTACGGTTCGAGATGTCAATCGCTGTCTCCTTTGCCCCGAAAGAGATTGACGACACACAAAGGTCGCCAGAATAAATCCGTCGCGGAAACCAATTAACGTGACCTACATGGCGACACCTTGGTATAATCCTTATCGAAAATGCTGATCCATCTTTCTTTTTTCGTTTCGGGTACATTTGCCCATTTGCTGGATTTACACTAATAAGGACTTTGTGGTTTTCTGCTTCTCGTCTCTGAACGACGCTTCTGGTTGAGAGGCAAGGTTCCTATGATTGAGGTATCCGTTGCCTGTGATTTTAAACACCTGCCATGCGTTTAGTCAAGAGCTTATTGGTTATTTCAGCTTAAGGGAAAATGGTCACGATTTGAAGAGTACTTTGTTTAATGTTTGCTAACATTTGATTATTATTAACCGCAAAATCCTAGTTAATGTAAATATATAATTTGTAATTTAAAGAAATAAACAGTTGTAAAAAACACATTAAGATTAAAGTTACAGGAAGTTATATCGTTTATTCCAAGAACACTAATGACTCTTAGAGTAATGATAATGACCAAAGTCAACACAAAAGCGCTATAGGCATAGTTTTGTCATTTGTGAGGGAAAATAAAGGAACAACATATAGTTGCTGGAAAAGTCATTAATTCTGAGGTTCTTGTGTGTTCCAGTCATCCTGAAAAGTTAGAAATTTTGGCCAAAGAGAGGGTTTTTCAGCGTACTTTAGTTGAAATACTCTATTTTCAAAGAATTCGGTAGCTTTGTCTGTATTTGTCCTGTTTTCAAGGATTTTGTCCAGAACATTGTTTAATAGACCTCTGATGGCGAGATGTAAATTTGCAATGACCGGGACAAGAAAACATTAATTTAAAAAAATTACTGTTTATCAGAAATTAAAAGCTGGTTAAATAATATATACAGCATCATTATTGCTGAGGAATAACTTTGTAGTTGTGTCAAAATGCCCTCTCTCTCTCTCTCTCTCTCTCTCTCTCTCTCTCTCTCTCTCTCTCTCTCTCTCCTGTCCTCCGAAGGTCTTTATCTAGAAATGACTAACCCGAATACGAAAGGGTTTGTTTGTTAACGTAAATATAAATTTGCCGTTTGATTAATCTGTCCCATCACGGTGATTCAACACATCAACGCCTGTATATGATTTATCTGGAAATCAGACCCACATCCAACACATTAATTAAACAAGTAGAGAGAGAGAGAGAGAGAGAGAGAGAGAGAGACGCGCGCGTAACAACGCCAAGCACTTCACCGAAGAGATGACTGATTGTATTATTTGGACATAAAGTCTAAAGCCCAGAAGAAATCGCTCCTGAAGCCTCTCCACTTCACCCTCTCGTCCAATAACCATCAAGTCCCATCTGGCCTGAATTAATGACGATCGGTCGATAAAACGATGTTCATTATACGTGCGGGATTCATTATAGGAGATCCGGATCATTACATCGTCCATCCGAGAGTCAGAGAGCGAGGCTTCGACGAATATTCTTAACACAAATCTTCTTAGGATTAATTACAGGACGAGGCAGCACCACCACCAGCGCCAGCCCTGGCCGCTGCTGCAGCAGCGCCGGCAGCAGCAGCAACAGCAGTAGTAACCCCATCGTCCAGAGAGAAGAGAAGGGTTCTAGTAACAGCCAACTAACTGTCATCCACACCTGGGCCTCTCTCTCTCTCTCTCTCTCTCTCTCTCTCTCTCTTCGTTTGCGTCTTTTATCCCAGGGTCTATGCCCCTTACGTGCTTCAGGATCTTTTCTTGCTAACAGGAGACCAATATTTGCCAAGTTTATTTTTCTTTATTTCTGTATGTAAATATAATATATATATATATATATATATATATATATATATATATATATATATATATATATTTATATATATATATGTGTGTATGTGCATGTATTTATATACATACCTACATGTGTGTGTATACAGTATATCTCAAATGAAATTCTACGGCACCCAATCGTAATCAAAATTCTGTCAGAAAACCCACACATAATTTTCATCAAAATGAAAAAGTAAACAGCCGCTCAAAATCTCAGATTTACAAATTGAATACTTATTATCGTCTTCTCGGAAAACAATTTTACACACTTCTGTACAATACCATTGTTGATATCTATTACAAGACGACTCAAGTCTGGTGGCGAGAAGTCCCAGTGGAAATGGGTAAATCCGACTAACTAGGACATATTAACGGGAAGTAAACTTATGAAACCATTTTCAGTATTTTTCAGTTTCCACACTCATCAGAATCAGATTCCGCACTGCAGCTCGTGTATCTCTGTCCTAACAAGCCTGGGCATTCAGCATTATGGAGACTCCTAATCGCCACGGGATCACTGGGATTTCCTCTCTGGGAAACAATGACTCTTGACCAAAAAATGGCAGATAGATGATCCTTTCTAACAAGGTTATCCTTACGTTCAAAAAAATCCAAGAGCATTCTCCGTGTTTGAATGAAACTAGCGTTCATTAATTTTATCTTTCCTATGTGAAACCATAACGCTAAAGGAGAGGAGGAAACGTTTCTAACTCAACTAGCAATTGACAGTCTTGATAATGCAACAGGTTTTACTTCGAATTCGGCCGTAACCGTTTTTCGTTAGTGATCTTCATTATCAGCTGTACAATTTCGTTGTGCCAAAGTCCATTTTATTACTTAATTTTAACAGCCACATTAACAGCCTTTAATAATAATTAATAGCTATTTCCAAATTCTTTACTTCTCGAGGGATAGTTCTTTTACAGTTATGTTTAATTATATGAGATTTTGAATTTTATACAACACTGGTGACTTCAGCTCTTCCCCTCTCATTTTATGACAAATCGCATCGAAACAACCTAAATGGGAAGGAAATGCGAATCCTACACACAAGAGAGATGGTAAATAACTGCAACCAGACGAATCCTACATACAAGAGAGATGGTATATAAATATAACCAGACGTATTCATTGGGATAAGATTGATATGTAAAACTTGAATACGCTTAAAAAAAAAAAAAAGCAGTGGTGTCTCTTGTTCAATAAAAAGATCCTGATGACTGAGTCATTTGCATGAGCAAACATCGTTGCTGTTTTCAAGGCTGCTGATGTAATTAACCCCGTGATTTCCCATTTAGTCTTTTTTCTTCCAATTTGCTAAGAAGCTGTAAAAGAGAAGAAGATATCTTCCTTATTCTAGCAACAAAAAAATGTTGGAACTGGTTGTCATATTCATACAAGGTTTCGACAAGCTGTTGAAGTTGCTTTTAAATATTTCAAGTTACATAAAGGGTTTTGTTTTACTGATAACAGGGGGATGATAGCATGGATAAAAAATTGGAATCCAGGAAATAATAGATAATGTTTAGTAGAATTTGGTTAATGGTGCATTGCGTCTTATCGAGAAAGTTATGAGAGCGACTAAAATTATTTAATGTCAACACTTCACTTTCATAGACGGAATTGGTCTAATATGAAATTAATAAAAATTATCTTTAAAATGACAAAACGCTAACGCAGTTTGTAGAGTGAAAAAAAAAAAAATAGGTAGTAACTTTTCCCATGAAAATAAGCTATTTTGAACACATTTATTTTCTTCTGTGTACATTTCTATAAAGATTTAAATACTTAATGTAATAATCAGGCTAATCTAGGTTTCCAAAAATAAGCTGCAGTGACTAAATGATAAAACAGTCAGTAGAAGAATATTAGTTCAAAACTGCGTAGAAAACTGGTTTTAGTTGTGTCCTTTATTGCCACCAATCTCTTTCTTTACTTTTAGCCTACAGCTGTCACTAGTTTTTTTTTTTTTTGTTTTTACAGCCAATATATATAATTATCCTTAAAAGGTAGCATTGCTTTATAGTGCGTTGTTTCATGTATTGATACTTAAATATTCTGGCCTCTTCTTACGATTTCTTTCACGGTGTTAAAATCACCGTTCTTTGCTTTAACCTGTAACGCAGTTATTTTTTCTCCAGTCCTGTACTCCACATCCCAACCCAAGTCTTCTTAAAGAGATCCCAACACCCGTGACACCGACCCAACTGGCGTGGGCAAACAACGTCGCTGGTCAAACAAGGGTGTGATCCGGGCGGTGTTTTGTCTCCCCGCTGCTGATCCCTCGTTAAGATCTTGGTTATATAGATGCGAACTGATCTTTTAGCAATCTTGGACGGTAACTGGGGAATGAAGGAGAATCGCCCTCTGTTTATCCGTTCAGGGAGTAACGAATGATAGATATCCAAGTCATTAAAGGTAGTAATTGCGTTAGTGGCCATGCCAGCACAGAAAGTTGATAGTTGTGAAATTGATATTTTTAGACAGAACTCTAGTAGGGCAATTCCAGATTGAAAAGCTAATTACTACATCAAGACAGAAAGCAAAATATCTTAATAAATTCGTAATGCTTATAACTGATAGAGTTATTCTTCTGTCGTGAATAAAAACGAAACATTTGAGAAACTTGTTTATAAAAGAGATATCTGGCGGGACATGAATATTGAACGGTATTTTTCAATGCTTTTGATTTACTTCACTGGTTCGTGGAGATTACTTTTGTGTATCTCCGTACATTATTTCGTTCGTTCAAGAATGTCCTTTGGTTACGTAGAATTAAAATCTAAAATTCCCTATTCAAGAGCAACAGAAATGGAAGTTACATGTACCGGGAAACTGAAAGTAGTTACAGGACTTTATAAACTTTACTAGTGCTATAACATTTAAAAGGAGAAATTAGTGTCGAATTTTCCGATTTAACCTTAAAAATTATGATCGTAATTTCTTACAGGGAACCCTTTCAACTCATGTACCTTTGATATCGTTTAGTTTTCTTTTTCTAACTTATTCACTCACTGATTTCACAGCAGTCGTTATGCAAGATTCTCTGAAAGCCAACTTTTTTCATTCATTTCTTTACATTCCCGTTTCAACACCACAGAACCAGAAACCTGGAAAAAGGAAAAATTTCCTCCTTATTGAACGTCAAATATTACCTCAGGGCAAAAATAAATGACACCAATCGTATTCTTTCTGTTGTGCTTGGTGACATCACTGGCAGAAGACCAGCTCCATTTTTGCCGCAAAATGTACGGTTTTTAACATTTTTTCCATTTGTTTATTTGTTTTTGACAGAAGAATCTTTCTGCTAATGAATATTGCCTTGAACTCAAGTCCTTGTCTGTTGTTTTTGGGAGGGAATTCATAACCGAGCTATAAATTTTCGTGATTTCCTTAACTAACTTTCGCTACCTTATTATTTGTGCTATTTAAGTATGTTTTACTTAAAGGATGTAGAATGTTTTTAAAAAAACAGCATAAAGTGCATGAAGTCTCTTCGGCACAAAAGTTTTCTGTACAGCCGCCATATGCAATATAATCAAGGCCACCGAAAATAGATCTATCTTCCGTGGTTTCGGTGGTGGTTTTATCCTGCATCGTTGCCAGAAGCACGATTATTGGAAACTTTAACTCAATAGAATAAAACATTAGCTAGAGGGCTGCAATTTGGTATGGTTGACGAGATTGAGGTGGATGATCAACATATCAATTTGCAGCCCTCTAGCCTCAGTAGTTTAAGATCTGAGGGCGGACAGAAAAAGTGCGGACGGACAGACAAAGCCGGCACAACAGTTTTCTTTTACAGAACACTA
Source organism: Macrobrachium rosenbergii (assembly GCF_040412425.1). Lineage (NCBI taxonomy): Eukaryota > Metazoa > Arthropoda > Malacostraca > Decapoda > Palaemonidae > Macrobrachium > Macrobrachium rosenbergii. The sequence goes on from NC_089782.1 coordinate 21,236,207, forward strand.
AAATGTGCTACGCAAAAAGCCTTTTTGCCGTATGTAGTGTAGAAATATATATCGGTTCCAACTGAATTTTGTTTTAGTAAGAGTTCAGAAATCGAAGACTATATGTAATGAAACCACGTTTTGGCCGCCGAAACGCTGTTTATTTATCTTTACAACAAACTTTCAGGAATTAGCTATATACCATGTTCAGTAAAAGTAGATCTTTTTGTTTTAAAATGCCGCATGCATTTGTAAGAGAACCCTCATTTTTGCCTAATATTTGTACCATATGCAGCTGCCCATAATGAGGGTAAACAACCGCCAAAGCTCGTGTAACAAAAGGTCAAAGGAGACAAAGAAATGATAATAATTCACAAGTTCCTCCCTAAATTATGAAAACGTGAGGCCAAATATTATATTGAGAAAAAATGTTTCTACCAAATTAGACAGCATGGCAGATATCTATCTAGCTTGTTTACATCCATTAAAATGACTATAGTTATTGTTTATGAATATCCTGCTGGCATCTCCAATATGTGGGTCATATCCAATTTTCTGTTATCGTCCTGTTCGCTTGTTAGTATGTTTTTTTTTTTTTTATTCGTTTCTTCATTGCTGCATTCTCTCTTACATCTATGCATTGACCAATAATTTCCTAACTAGTTGTTATATCTAGTATGCCTAACTTTCTTGTTCGTTCTTTTATTATAATACATGAATATTTATTTATCTATTCACTTTATCTGGAAGTGCTATTTCATTCATGGAATTCCTTCCTTTCCCCAGACTAATTTAATATAATTTAAAAAAGTATTTTCTACCATTTGTTATTAGATCCTCCTCTTCGGCTCTAGCTTGTCGATATAGCATGTTGTTTCTTCCTCTCATTAAAGGTTTGCAACAAAGAAGCAGGAAAGTCTGAGTTGAATTTCCTCTGAATTCGCTTCATTATTTTCTCATTTCGTCGAGATATCCTGGTGTTCAGGACTTATTCTTAATGTCGAGGATTTGCGCTGTTAAGTTATAGCAACGGTTTCTAAAGGTTTTCTATCAATTCTTTATTATTACAGAATTTAGCTGTTAACTTTAGCTTCATAATAAATAGCCTGCTTAGGATATTGGTGGTTAGTTTTTTAATATAGGTCTGTTTAGCTGGAATGGTATAATATTAAACAAGTTCATGACATTCAACATTTTTCTATGGGTTTTAACTAATAATTTATGCGTTGCAGCATAGTGCAGCTAAGTATATGCAACATTTTTTGTCTAAGTTCATTGAAGCCATTAGTGCATAGTTTGATAGACCTGGTTCAGGATACTCGTTCATTAGATTAGCTTTTTAGGCCTTGTTATGACCCATTGTCACCCACACAACTCTTGGGGTCTCATGCAAGTTTCTAAGCATTGATTTATGGAGCGAGGCTTCAGGTTACATGCCTATACCACCGCTTACCTTAGCGAGTGGCCTAGCTCAAGCTGCATAGAATAGATCCAGCCAACTGAGTGATTTAAAAGTGTACATGAGTGTAGAAGGAAGGAAGGGAAAGAGTGCAGGTTATGTGCAGCGGAAATAATTGACTGAGCCAGACCCATCTGTTATTATTATAACCGCTGGAGGGTAGGATTTAAAACACATCTGTCATTAAATCTAAGTTTCATTTATTAATGACTTTGAAGGATGTCTTCCCTCAAATGGTTGTACATCTATGATCGTGTGCATATGCTTTTGTAAATACAGATGCGCATGTTCATAGTGTATATATAGTGTATAAGTTAATTTGTAATATTTTTAAAATCTTTTAAGTGCAAATTTAAAGATTTTGTTGAGGACTAGAAGCAGGGTGAGGGTCTGAGTGTTGATTTATTGTAAACATTCCTAGTATGTAATAGATATTCTTTATAAAATAGATATACATCATGTTGCTAACTTACTTAATAGTTACTCAGAATGTCAGAGAGTTAGTCAACAGTATTATCTCTCTTGATCTGACATTTTAGTGGCTATCAAAAGATAATAACCTGACCCTGAATCAAACAATGATTTCCCATAACTCTTAAACCTAGGAATAGGGAACGCTCTCTCTCTCTCCAGCTCTGATCCAGATCTGATAAAAAAAGAACTTTCAATGGGAAACACACTGTCCGACTGTGAAGAGAATACACTTCACTGTCGTGCAGGCTTAATTAGATCATTTTCACTCAATGCTCTTTTAGGAATTACCGAGGGATGCTCTTTCTCATAGTCACAGTGTGTGTGTGTGTATATATATATATATATATATATATATATATATATATATATATATATATATATATATATATATATATATATATATATATATATATATATATAGTAGACTGGGAGAGTGATTATTGTATTATCACAGCGCTTGTGTCATTCTCCAAAGTTGCTTTTATTCTCCGCCTCACGCAACCAACGTCTGTCTCTGCGGCGAAATTCTCCTTTGCGAATGTAGATAGGTAAATTCACTCGAGCGGGCCCAAGGAAATGGAACAGAAAATTGATGACGGAGACTTTGACTGGGTGATAAATGGGAAATGTAGGAACTCTGTATTATAACGAAGACAATAGAGGAAATCGGCGTTCGGGGCCCACTGCTGTGCAGTAATTGTGTGTAAGAATGGAAATGGTACAGTGCGTTTTCGAAGTCGTTTTACTATAGTCCGGGCTTACCAGTTTTATCTTTCCATCGCTTATTGGTTGAATATTGGTTGGCCTTTGCAGAATATATCGAACTAGCGTCTAAATCTCTGTCATTATTCAGTCTCGACTAAATGTAGCTTAATATGAAAGTTTTTAGTTGAGAGGTTGGCATTTGCTAAATCATTACTTCTGTAATTACTTGTATGTTAATAATGCGTTGGATTCTTTGCGTGTGCATTTTATTTATGCATTGGTCGCTGTATTTTCTTTTATTCCTGGCGTTAATAAGATAAAGTGCATAGACCTGTGTTATTTAATTTGTATTTCATTCCTGGTGTCGAGGTTTTATTAAAGAGGCATTGATTTTTGCCATGAAACTTGCTAACTAATAAAAAAAAATCTCAGGAATCTGATTGGCCGGCAATAATTGATCGTCCCAAGGACGAAGATGCACAGACAGATAGCGAGTGGGGAAAACGTCAGAAGAAAACTCCCTTCATTATTCGTTGAAGGATTTTGATTTATTCTAGTCTCCTTCCAAAGAATAGTGCCCCAAGTGATCGTATAAAGAAATATTTAGGTCTTCCTCTCTCTCTCTCTCTCTTACTGGGCGCCTATTCTATTGTCTCTATAGAACGAGGCTAAATTATTGTTCTTTCTAATCTTCCTTTATCCTTCCTCCCCCACACCCCAAAGAAAAAGCTCAATACATTAATTTCCCATAGATTTTTAATACCTGTAAATTATTTTAGCAACGATATGTTTTGGCTCCAAAGACCACAGTTGTTGTGATGCCAGTTTGTGATATAAAACCAGCAAATCAACACCACATTACAAGATGATTTAAATGAAAGACTGCAGGTAGATATCATGAAGTGTAATACTTGCGTGAGAAGCAGACTTTGGATTAGCACTCTTAACACTCATAATGCTTGTAAAGTCTCCTGATTATAAATTTGCATATCGTCTACGCTTGTAGTGAGATTGCCAGGCCATAATGAGTTCTTTGAGTGTATTCCATTATCGCGAGGTAGTCGAAGAGAAGCACCATCGATGGATGTAACAGGTCCGTTGCTGTCATCAATGAAATATTGCAAAAACAGGTATTGTCACTGATTGGTTAGGTGTGAGAGTAACCATGAATTCGTATTCAGTCAATGTAAGGTTCATAGATACATAAAATGTCTTAAAAGTAATACCTCTTATTCGACGTTCTTTAGAAAATAGTCGGATATTAAATTCTTGCCTATACTGTATTTAAGTTTTAATTTAAACAAAATCAAAGAGAACAGTCTTTGAGACCTGTAACCACAGCTCTGGTATATCATTCATGTTAACCAGTCTACCTTTTCGTCATCTTACATGTATGTTTTCAGTTTTGTATCCTCTCTTTTTCTTCAATGTACCTAAAATAGTCCATTTGGATTATTAATCTATCCCAAAATTCTAATTTCTCTACCAAAAAGGCTATTTGTTACATGTGGATCGCTAGAGCTAACTTTGATACTTGAGAAACCTTTAGAGAGCCTTTAATGCTTACTTTCCCTCACATGCCCTAAGATTCGGCTGTTTCCTCTGTCTACCAGCATCTATGCAATTTATCCCAGAACCTTATTAGAATGTCTGATGCATTACTTCATCTTCCTATGTTCTGTTTATTCTCAAGACATTTAATCTAACATTCGCCATTTGTCTTTCTACTCTTAGTAAAAGAGACCTTTCTTTGATTCTGTTACTTTTATACACTGTCAGTCATCAGCAAGGCATACTCTTTAAACTTTAGCCATTCCTTCATGTAATCCAAAAAAATTGGCCCTGCACCTGTTTCTCTCAAAACTTTGCCCACATAAATGTAAAAAAAGGAAAAAAAGAAAGGAACCCCAGTCGCTCTTGGAATATACCTACGTGTTAATTCCCAACGTGGCGGGTACGCCCCACCAGGAGCATAATTTGGTTTTTAAGGGGGCCAATTCGAGAATGCTTAAAACAAGTTAATGGCCTTTTAGCCTTTCTCCACTTGAATAAAATAAATATATATCACCACAGGGCATCAAGATTTTAGAGGTGATTAGGTGGGGCATGACCAAAAAAAAAAAAAAAGTTGGAAATCACTGGCCTGAGTTTACACAAAACTAGCCACTCTCCTTTCAGGTATTCTTACTCGGACTTCTGTTTAATCGTAATGGCCTCAAATCATGAAAGAACGCGATCCACATTATATCCCCATTGATTATGTATTTTTCTTCTTTAAAGCCAGGTATATGACATATGTCATTAGTCTTTATGACATTTCGCTTTATATGTATATATATATATATATGTGTGTGTGTATATATATATGTGTGTATATTATATATATATATATATATATATATATATATATATATATATATATATATATATATATATATATATATATAATATATATATATATATATATATATATATATATATATATATATATATATATATATATATATATATATATATATATATATATATATATATATATATATATAGAGAGGACAGGGAGAGACTGACGAGATGAACAAACAAAGGAGGGAAAACAGAAAAACAATAAAATGAGAATTATAAATGCCTAAAAAACCATAAGTACAAAAAAAAAGAAAAGGCAGCACTAAACAAAATCTTTCTTTAAAAAAAGGCAAAAATAAACAACAGCAAGAAAAAAAAAAACTAAAACACCCATTCACCAAACATCCTTCCTTCACGCTTCAAAGATGAGCAGCTTTTTACCTCGACGTGCTCCACTTCGTGAATTTTGCTCAAAAACTCGACCAACGTCGACTTTTTACCATCTCACCTACCTAAACCCGACTGAAAAAGAAAACAAAAAAAAAAAAAGAGCGGGGAACCAGCATTAAAACCATCACTTAACGTGACACCTCCCCACCTGATTATTTTTTTTTTTTTTACCCAGATCCCCTCCACAAAAACAGAGCCGCCCTGTCACGGTCGCCATTGAACGTTTAAAGAAAACTGACGGCAGATGCAACAAACAAAGAGGGAAAACAACAAAAACAATAAAATGAGCTTATATTAATTTATTTTTGCTATTTACAAGGAGTCGGTCTGGTAAAAGATAAAAACCATAAGTACAAAAAAGTAAACAAAATCAATTAAAATAAACAAAAAGTAGAAAAAAAGGCAAAAATAAACAACAGCAGGCAGAAAAAAAGAATACCAAACATACGTCCTCCATCGGGTCACCAAGACAGCCCTCAGCTGCACAATAGGGACAAGACCCCACAAACCAGAATACCCCGATGGAGACGTCCAGGACAGCCTCACGCTGTCATTCAAAGATGAGCAGCTCGTGGTCACACGACGACTACTCATGGTCAACTCCACCTTGACGTGCTCCACTTCGTAGCCGTCCAAATTTGGCTCAAAAAACTCGACCAACGTCGACTCCAAAAACTGGTGCTACTGCCGCTACCTTTGCTGCCCTACCAGACCCGACTGAAGAAAGAAAACGGCAGCTCACCGACGAGAACATCAAAACAAAAAAACTTGAAGGTAAGGAGGCAGCAATCCACAAAGGGAACAGCGGGGAACCAGCAGTTCCTGAAACCAATTGTAATGAGAGAGAGAGGAGAGAGAGAGAGAGAGAGAGAGAGAGAATTATAAATGCCTAATGAGGCCTTTCTTATGCAAGCACCATTCCTTAACATCCTTCCTTCTTTCAAAGTTTTTATCTGAATTTTGGCGACTTTTTACCATCTCACCTATAAAGCGAAAAAGACAAAAAAAAAAAAAGACAACATATTACTCTTAGACTACCTGGTACCCAGTACAATAACCCCTTGAGTTAAAGAAAATGACAGAGCAACCTTTATTCACTATGGTCGCTCTTGTGTCATAATGGAATGGAATGGAATATAGAATGTTGGCCCAAGGCCAAGCGCTGGGACCTATGAGGTCATTCAGCGCTGAAAGGGAAATTGTTAGTCCAAAGGTCTGAAAGGTGTAACAGGAGGGAAACCTCTCAGTTGCACGATGAAACAATTGTAATGAGAGGGTGGAAAGTAAGATGGAAGAAAGAGACTATGAACATAGGTACAGTAAAAGGAATGAAAAGGATTGCAGGTAGGGGTCGAAGGAACGCTGCAAAGAACCTTAAGTAATGCCTACAGTGCACCGCATGAGGTGCACTGACGGCACTACCCACCTATGCGGTTGTGTCATAATGTAATCCATTGACGGTTCACATTCTTCTGGTTTTCTTTTTTATACAGTCCCACTCTGTATATATCCCTTTTTCAACCATACTCACTTGAGATTTTGGTTAATATGATATATCTCTGTGCGTGTACATTAAAATAGATATCTTCAGGAACTATACGCTTTACCCACACGAGATCATAACCTAAAAATAACTTCTTTTTCGATATCATCGCCTCTCCGTCCTTATGGAAACTATAGCAACTGGTGAGAAAAGATGAGGAAAACGAAATACCATCTTCAGACTTTAGAGAATCCGTATATTTGTTTAGGTAAAAGACCGTATCACCAGAACTACCTGGAAATCCACACCTGAGGACAGCTACTGAACGACTCGGCACTTTATTCTCCTCATTCCTCTACGACAACATCGTATCATTACCCTGAAAAAGAGATCTCTCCTCAGTCATCATTAACAATTACTCCGTTACATCACGGGGATTAAATTATACTCGTGCTTCAGGGAACTCATTGCTTCGTTTGATGTTCGTCTTTAGTCTTTAATTGATTAGCTTCAAATAGTGATTTTCATTCGACTGTAGGATGGATCAGTTCCCGGTAGGCTTTTTGTTTCATGCATTAGTACACAAGGAAGCATTAAAAGAGTAATGGTCGTGTGTCAGCGTCGGCGATTTGTCCTCACTCAAGATGTAAGTACCCCGATCGAAGGGTATTTCATTTTCCAACAGGTTCCCCCCTCTGTGGAGCATATTATGTGTTCGTTTGTTCCTCTGAATGTTTATTCGATTTAATGTTGTCATCGGGGTTAATGTCTCTGCGTTCAGTGGTCAATGAAATGAGTTTATGCCCTTTATTTACACAACGCTTCCATTGTTTAAGTAGAGGTAGTTGTTATCATCCTTTCAACTGTCGCATATACCTCCACTGCAAAACGCTTTGCAATATTTCCTGTATTTATTGTGTATCGGGAAAGATTTTATGAATAAAGGTTTTGATCTGAAAATCGATCGTTCATCCTTTCGAGTAACTCTAAGTTCTGGGGTCTGGACTCACAACAAGCTGTTCTTCAGTGGAATCAAGAATAGTGGTATAGCAACTCATAGATGTCGGCTTTATGACGGCCGCTTTCATTATATAATTGACACATTCAAGAGTAGTAACAAGTAAGCAACTCAGAGGTATGTACGCCGTGATCACTGGGAATTTATCATTTTTCTAACTTTACAAATCTCCTGGAATCCTAGTAAATTAGACAACGCGAAACAATGGACGTCACTGTTTTGACGAAGGATTAACTATTTGTCCTTCCCCTCGGTCAAACTCGAAACCGGAGAGGAGTTGCATCACTTCAGCAAAGCAGCAGCGCGGCGTCTTGGACCATTCAACGGTGACTCTCATCTTTGTTGACATTGTACCTTTGTGATATTGACGGAGATGAACATCGCCAGAAATGCGAGTTGTCTGGTCTGCCTAACCTTACCCCTTCCAGCAGGATGCCCCGGTAATCCCCTCCCCTTCACCTTGTTACCCTTGGGGCATGACGGTGTTATTTGCTCTCACAATGGCCTCTGTCCTCGATGAAGGATTTATAGAGATTCTTAGGTTGCTGAGATCCCTTGTCGGAGTTAAGGTCCGAGATGGATGACATTAACTATATTCATGCATTCGTGTGTTGCAGCATTTTTTTTTTTTTAATGTAAAGGCCGATATGATCGGCAACCAAATGCCCTTATCTAGCTAGTTCTTGCTCAAAAGGAGCCAGAAGATAAAATGAAAAAGGGCGGGGTTAAACCATGACAATTAGGAGATGCTTGCCTTTTAAAGAATGGAAGGTTGAAGAGTCAGAATAAGGGGAAAAAACCTGTAATTCTGGGGTTATTTACTTTCCCCGAGTAAATATTAAAAGATGTAGCCTGACTGGTTGTTTAATTGACTGAAGTATCTACGTTGCCGTTTTGAGGCGTCCTGGTTTATCGCTGGCGCTATAACCTGTTACCTTGCGCCGGCTGGTGACCGGAGAACCAGTGTTTTTAGATCTTGGGAGATGCTGCAGCAATATTTCCTAGATCACAAAGAAATTAATTTTTTACCTTCTACAATATGGCTTCTGCTATATATATTTGTAGTAATCACTCCTTTTCGGGTCAACAGCATTGACCAGTCACCCAACGGAAAATTCAAATATAATTTTGTCCTCATAACATTATCTTATATGAGCCATTTTTCATCGTTTATTATTTTCATTTTAGATTATTATTTTATCGTGACGTCAGAAAAATCCCAATAAGTCATTAATTAATTACTTTATTATAAGTGTATGCGTATGGATATGAATAATTAATGAAGCACTTAAAATATTTTCGACTGTGGTAGCTTTGGATCAACGCGTCCTGTACTTGTTATTAGAGTTTGTGCCTCAGTACATGTTAACGAACCCTTGCCCTGTGGCATAAGAAGTGAAAGGGTGAGCAGCGTGGAGATGAGTTGAAGTGGTAGGAAAGTTGCCTTAAGTGAAGAGTTTTTGGAGATGGTTTGATCATGTGGAAAGAGCGAACGATGATAGTTTGGTGAAAAGTGTACAGTTCGGAAAGTGTTAGGAGGAAGGAGTAGAGGGAGACCAAGAAAGTGTGTGTGTGTGTGTATTTTAATTGTATGGCAAGTGAGTGCGTTCTCGCTGAAACCTCTGTGCAGTGATTCGAATCCATCCTACAATGGAGGATGAAAGCTTCTTCATTCATTTCCCGTTCGGATATAGGCTTGTAGTGATAAATTATATATATATATATATATATATATATATATATATATATATATATATATATATATATATATATATATATATATATATATATATATATATATATATATATGCATGTATGTATATATATATATATATATATATATATATATATATATATATATATATATATATATATTTATATATATTATGTACAGTATATATCAAGTAAAAGTACCGTATATTCTGTATCATTATGCATATTATGTATGCCTCCACATAAACGTAAATGAAGTATCTGTGATATCCCACATTAAAGTTCTGAGGAAAGTGCAAAGTGAAATCGAAGAACTCAAGATAAAGAACGCGATCATTCATTCATGCCGCTCTGCCGGGGGCATGATAAATACGGCGTCCATAAAGATTGCATTGAGAAAGAACATCTCGTCAATTATTCGTCTTTCCCTGGGTCAGTTCACCCGATGCAGTTTTCACTTCCTTCAATTTTAGATCGCCAATAAGGTGTTCTTTTCTGTACGGATTAAGATTGGATTAACCTGCATTATTTGACCTTTAATGTTGGGTAATAAGTGAGTTAGAGCTTTTGGTGTTTTAATAACGTCGCGTTTGTTCTAAATGATTATTAAAATCTGTGCCCGAAGGAATATGCCTTTGTAGCTGTGGAAGGGTTGGTCTTTTATGTGTGCAATTTTTAATTAATAGATTGTTAAGTGTATGTCTCATTAATACTAATTTTTTACATTATATAATGACTCTAACCAAGTGAGAGAGAGAGGGAGAGAGAGCGAGAGGGAAAAAAGTAATAAGCTATTTATTAATTTTTTTTACCCGTTATGGTTGTAGCTAAATGCTTACAGACCAGTTATCACTTAAAGCCAGCGTGTTAATCCCGTAGGGTTTTTCCCCTGACCTACTCCATTAGCCTCTCGATCCTCGTTTTCTATGCGTTCTCCCGCCGGGCAAACAGACCAGTTACGCAGAAAGAAAAAAAGTGCTTGCGCGTTCCATTTAATTTCCAGAGAGCACAGCAAGCCAGGAAAAGTTTGAATTGGGATTATCTTAGGAAGCGGATGACTTGGGTTTCTTGCGCTCGCATAAAAAGTAAAAAGGTAACGTTTTGATTTGTGTTATTAACTCCCGTGATTTTTTTTTGCCAGATGTAAAATTTAACTTTAGAATGGAATGCTCATAGTCATCGCCCTTTGTTCTTTTAATATATAAATTGACCGGCAGTTCACCGGAAACCTCTAATCCATGTAAAGTCCTTTTACTTTATTTACTTTGAATAAAAAAAAGTTTCGTGAAATTTCCTTTTTCAGTCGAAGCCAGGATCTTCAACACTTTCCCTCCATCCAGCCATGGGTGAGCGAAAGTGAAATTGCGTTTCTATCTGAATCTACACATGACACATTGTATTTCTAGCAAAACTTTTATTTGCTCTGCGTCTTTCAAAAATATAAGCGCCATTCTGTCACTTGTTTTCTCCGCAGGAAGAAACTTCCCCTCAAAAAATGAATATATGTAAGCGGGTTGCCCAAGCAAGCTCGTTGATTGACACTCTATTATTAAAAGTTGCCTTGTGTTCCTATTAATGATGCAGGACCTTCAAGGAGAACTGCAACTGTGAGAGAGAGGACAGACCAAGATTTGCCTGTTTTTTATTTCCTAGGTCCCTTCTTTTTATGACTCTCTTTATCTCTTTGTTTTTTTTGGGATTATTTGATTCAGTCTTTTAACCTTTACCTGAAATTTGTTCGTGTGAGCAGTATTCTCTCAGAATTCCAACGTCCTTATTTCCATCGCAAGGATTCCATTTTTTTTTATATGTGCTGTACCCGCTTAGATACTTATTCATTTGGATAGTTATGTATTTATTAAACTGTCTTTTCAGTTTGCGAATATCTTCATGGAACATGCGTCCATTGATTGTTATCTCGACGTAAAGGAAAAAAATTAGGAAAAATAATGGGGCAGTTAGATGATCTGGAAATGGGTTAGAAAACTTGTGAAGGCAACCGGCCTCATTCCAAAAATGAGAGAGAGAGAGAGAGAGAGAGAGAGAGAGAGAGAGAGAGAGAGAGAGAGAGAGAGATATCTTGACTGCGCCATAACATCATTTCCGGTAAATACACTTATTTGGTTGATTATCATTCTTTGCGAGAGAGGAAATCCTCCATCATTACCTTATCCATGCAGGAAATCCCACAGTAGTCTTGAAATTGAGGTGGTTCACCCTGACTAAAAATGAGAACACCGTTTAAAGAAAAACTCTTCCAGATAAAGTGACCTGTCGGTTTAATACAACTTTCACTGACATATTTACAATGACATTTTGACCTTTCATGAAAAAGCAGAATTATGACATACCTCTGATGAAAGAGATCATCCGGTGATGCATCCTCGTTAGGAGATATGCCACTCAGCCTCAGTTAAGCAGTGTAGCAAATCAACCTTCAGGATCATCTCGCTATTTCTGTCAATCATATATTTTCTTCCAAAAGAATGAAGGAAGTAAAGGATTTTACCCGGCGCCATTGCAATCTTACTCAGGGAATTATTATTGCTGGAATCGCTCTCCTCTCCTCCCAGCTTATTTTGCCTTGATTGTGTGATTGTTTTCTTCAGTTTTCGTCTCATTGCTTTTCATAAGGTGGTTTACGGCGCCAAACATCTTTCAATAATATGGGTTAAAGAAGGGGGGGTGGGGTGCCTGTGCCATTAGTTGTGACTGTTGGGTTATCTCAGGCGTCAACTTTTTGCACCTAGGTGACTACATATTATGTTGTCAAACCTTGTGCTGTGCCGTAGCCTCTTCACTACGGCTCTCCACAGTCTGTAAATGTATTCCCTTTCTTGAGGGGGCACTGACCACATTTTCACAGTCTGTAAATGTATTCCCAATTTCTTGAATTATTGGGGGTAATTTATTTTATAAATAAATATATATACATTTTATATATATATTTTCATTACATATTGTTATGATTTCTTATTTCCTTATTTATGCAATATTAATCAAAATATCTTTTATTTGCAATATATATATATATGTGTGTGTGTGTGTTATACTAATTTTCCCTTCAGCTTGGGGCGGAGGGTCGTAGTTTCAAAGGTCGTTCCCCATCTGGTTCTTGGCAAGGCAATTAGGATAAGGTTACTATCTCCATGCCCTTCACCTTAGGTGTGACCCTCCGTTGTCGACTAACTACAAGGTATCTTAATTCCCTATCAAGGTCAAAAGCGGCACAGTGGGTTTTAACAGACTGCGTTGTGTTCCTGCCTCAGTCAGGAATCTTCTTTATATATATAATATATATATATATATATATATATATATATATATATATATATATATATATATATATATATATATATATATATATATATATATATATATATATATATATATATATATATATATATATATATATATATATATATATATATATATATATTCAGTGATTAGGCAGCTACTTGTAAATCTTAGCTTAATGATAAATAATATTGCCAAGACCAGGAAGAACATTCTTTATTATACGAGCTTTCGAGGTATAAAACCTCATCATCATTTGAGATGTTAAATTCACTTAAGGTTAAATTCACTTTTAGTTATAACCTAAGTTTTTAGCTCCATTTTTAAACCCTCTAACTTTAAGTGAATTTAACATCTCAAATTCTTCCTAATTTGTTAAAGAATTATGTTCTTTCAATTTCAACCAAGATGCTGTAATGGCTAGTTTCGATGTAACCTCTCTTTTCACCAATATCCCACTAAAAGAAACAACCGACATTATTCTTAATAATATATGTGAAAACCATTTATCAATGTTTGAACTTAATAAAACAGACTTGCAAAAATTATTGCACTTAGCAACTGTTAATGGTATTTTTACTTTTGATGGTAAATTACTCGTATATAATCAAGTAGATGGAATAGCTATGGGAAATTCCCTTGGACCTGTATATGCGGATTGCTTCATGGGTTATTGTGAAAGGATTTGTTTGTCTGAATGCCCTAGTGCTTTCAAACCCTTGTATTATCGTAGGTATGTAGATGATACTTTCCTTGTGTTTAAGGAATTATCACATGTTGATTTGTTTTTTGAATATTTTAATTCTCGTCACCCTAACATTTCTTTTACTTGTGAGACAGAACAGGATAATAAGTTGTAATTTTTAGATGTACAAGTATACAGAAATAGTGGCAAATTTGTTTATAGGAAAAGTATTTTTACTGGCTTGGGATTGAATTCCTCAGTTTTTCACCAAAGTTGTATAAGATGAATTCAATACGCACTTTGATAAATAGAGCCTACAATGTTTGTTTTGATTTTAATTTATTTCATCAAGATATAGTCTTCCTCCAGAATTATTTTTCTGAAAACTCATATCCCATGTTTGTGTCTTACAAAGTCCTGAAAAATTTTTTAAATGAAAAGTTTTGTCCTAGACCAGTGTATAGTACTGCTAGTAAAGATGTAAAGTACATTAAATTGCCTTACCTTGGCCATAGTAGCTATATGGTCCGAAAAAAAGTTACAAGAAATACTTAAGCATTGTTTCCCTGAAATTAGCGTCAGGTTTGTTTTCAATAATCCTTTTACTATAAGATCACTTTTGAGGGAGAAGCCTACTCTGCCTGTGGACCTTAATTCCTGTGTCGTTTACTTGTTCACTTGTTCGCGGTGTGGTCTGCGATACGTGGGATCCAGTTCCCGCTGGCTCAGACAGAATTTTGGAACACGGAGGTCTTTCTATTAGAACCAGGTTTCCTCTTTCCAAACCACCCTTTTTTGCCATTAGGGAACACAGTTTAGCACAGGACCATCCTTTCACTGACCTTGATTTTGAGGTAATGTCCTATTGTTCAAATAGACTGGACCTTCCAATTTCAGAGTCGCTGGTTATTAAAAGGATGAAACCGGAATTGAACATCTCGCCTGGTATTCAACTAGCTATCGTGTAATTTCATAGTAGGTACACAATTGGGTCGTTAAATATTTTACTTTGTGAGTGGTAATTTGTTTACATTTCACCTTATTTTTATTTTCATATTTTTATGTTTGTGTTCGTTTTTAATTTTTCGTTATTTTGCGTCTCACCCTTTTAGTTTGTATGTACTATTCGTTTTATATATTTGATTAGTATTTTGCTGATGATTTATTATGACAATTCATTTTATTGTAATTTCATTGATTCTCATCCTTGTCGTTTTTTCAGCCTGATGATGAGGTTTTATACCTCGAAAGCTCGTATAATAAAGAATATATATATAATATATATATATATATATATATATATATATATATATATATATATATATATATATATATATATATAAATGTGTGTGTGTGTGTGTATTCATGCAAATTATCACTCACCCCTTGACAGCCAGAAATATTTATTCCTTTCATTTAAATATGCCTACTCCTTTCATCTTCCTTATTCTCATTCTAATATCTTTATCATCTGTTTCGTTAATGCCGGCTCCTTATATTTTCGTCTATATGTGTGTGTTCTTAAGTAATTATCTTCCTGCGTATGTTTTAATGTTTATTTCTCCTCTGCTGTACTTCTGAATCCTCACATTTCCCAATTTTTATCCAGTCTACAGGAAGTCCTCCCTTTGCTCGTTTTTCCTTTGGCTCTTGGGTCCTCCTTCGTCCCATTATTTTTTATTATCCTTTATTGCCGCGCCCTCTTCTACCTGAATTTATTTACTCCTCTTCAAACCCTTTTATGTTCCCTCTTTCACGCCTCCTCCTTCCTTCTCTAGATCCACCCCTTATCCTTCGACTTTTTATGTCGTTCGCGTAGAAGTGGAGAACGTTTGCCTCGTCTGTTCAACTCTCTGTCTTTATTTCACCTCTCTCTTTATCTTTCTCGTTCATTCATACGTTTGTCTTTATTCCTATGTCTCTCGCTTTCTCGGACATACATATGTTTACCTTCCTCTCTCTCTCTCTCTCTCTCTCTGTCTGTCTGTCTGTCTGTCTGTCTGTCTGTCTGTCTCTCTCTCTCTCTCTCTCTCTCTCTCTCTCTCTCTCTCTCTCTCTCATAATCAGTTCTTATTACCTTAGTCTGTCATAATTTACTGCCAAATTAAGTAAAGGTAGAAAACTGGGTAAATATTTATCGTCACAATTACGTCTATTTTAATTCTGATTTACTTTGTGCTCTAATTTTCTCCCAATCCATTGGTAATAACAAATAATTAGGAAAAAATTAGAAAATAATGAAAAAGATGGTTTAACATTCTTCTGAGTTGCACGTCTTTATTGAAGTCGTCCATGGGTCATTTACACCCGGGTGACTGGGAACAAAAAGAGAGGAGAAAGGAAAACAAATATAAAGAGAAAAATATTTATTCTTCAAAGTCTTCCAAATCTGAGGGTCAAGGCCAAGGAAAGTTAGGGTGTGGGATTTTTGCGCTCCTCTAAATGTAGTTCCTCTTTAAGTCCAGAATCTTTCTTCTTAAAGCTTTTGTTGATGAAGTTCGCCCCTGGAAATTTCTCTGACAAAGAGCGAGGGGAGAAAAACTGTCAATCTGAATATATCATAAGGGACTGAAATTTATCCATAATGTTTCTTTACAGACACCAGCTTTTTAGATTTTTTGTGTATTTGTAAATTTTTGTATAAATGGTTTTGCCAGAATATATATTAGTACGTAAATATCTCTAAAACATGTTCATATTAAAGTTGACATATTGTATTTTCACAAAAAAATTTTTTTATTACGAACGTTTCTTTGACCCTCCAAATGTTTGGAAGAAAGTACTTGGACTACACGTTTTTTACAAACATGTCATTATAAAATATTTATAAAAATATTCATTGACGTTTACTGTATGTGCTGAGATATATCCACACCCATAGTTGAATAATAAGATACAGCTTGAGAATTGTAGCAATTAAATCTCTTGCTGGAAAGAAATTCACTTGCATAAAACTGGTTTAACGACCTGCTGTAATGTACTTATGTTTGTTTCTAGTAATTCTTTCCGATTGCCTCTGGTACATCTTGTCAGAAATCCAATAACTCCTCTTCATCAGTTTTCCTGGCGGGGATTCAACAGTCCTCATTTCAATGTTTGCGTGCGGCGTCGTGTCTGAAGCTAAGTGTATGAATTTCTTCAACTTTCAGTTTCCATCTTAAAACCTTTATTGGGCCGAGTCCAAAGATCCACACTAAACCTCTGATTTCAACTTAACGACTCACTGCACTTACTGGCCGCCTATGGGCAAGGGCCCGTCCTGGCATAAGGCCTGCATAATTTAATTCAACCAACTAATCCTGAGACCTGTCTGTGCGATTTTAATATTGCATGTTTACTATTTGCGGTATTTACTATTTCAGTAACCTACAGTCTGTGTCACATCGACTTACCTGCAGTGTATTAATGAAGTTTCTGCATAAGGAAGTAAGGATACTAATTGAATTTGCAATTTTATCTTTTACTGAAACGAGAAGGGACGCGAGATGAGTCGGTGTCTGTGCTTTGTAACGATATGAAATTCTGTTGCTTTAATAACACGAGACGTAGTTCTAGTGATAAGGTAGTAAGGATTTCCATAGTGCATAGTCCTTTGAGAATATTTATGAAACCGGCCATTAGGACTGGTGTAGAATTCATAAACACCAAAGGCATTGTCGAAAATACCGACCATGAAATCAGTAAAGATAAAATTTTAGATGATTATGACTTGTGCTTCAGAAAGAAAAATAAATGGATTCCAAACTAAGATAGAGTTAAGAAAGTATTTTTAAGAACACATTGTGTTTTAGAGCTTGAATTAGAATGTGCCGTAGTGAACAAATCATACAGCCGATACCTTGCTTCATTATTTAGAATAAAGAAAGGGGTCGTTTGTAATCTATATAGTATAAAGGTAAAACATCAGCGCGAATTAAGTTTCCGTTATACAGTTCGGGATTCACACTAAGCTAAATTCTCATGAAATGCTTTCATAACTAAACAACTTGGAATTCTGATTTTCATAAGGAACGGGGCCAATTATGAAGTACTTATTTTGAAAAAAATTGAAGATACACTCTAGGTTAGTCCACATGATCTGAGAAAATCTATCAAGCAATTCTTGGGGAAAATAGAGAAAAATTAAATGGAAAAGTATTTATTTTATGTCCTGGGTTGGTCTATTTTCTTTATAATTTTTGTGTTATCATTTGCGTTTCTTTTTTTCTCCATTATTCACCTTAAAATCCTTATAAGTCCCTATTAGAGTTTTTTCCTAACATCTTTATTTTCCTACTTATCTTCTGCTGCCTCTGCCATCTTTCAGTCCACCTCTGCCTAAATCTCTCTATTTTTCTGTTTCACATCGTCTGCCTCCTTTATTGCCTTGTTTTTCTCCTTATTATTTTCTCAGAAAACTATTGTTCCGGCTTTGTCAGTCCGTCCGCACTTTTTTTGTCCGCACTCTCTGTCCGCACTCTCTGTCCGCACTTTTCTGTCCGCCCTCAGATCTTAAAAACTACTGAGGCTAGAGGGCTGCAAATTGGTATGATAATCATCCACCTTCCAATCACCAAACATACTAAATTGCAGCCTTCTAGCCTCAGTAGTTATTATTTTATTTAAGGTTAAAGTTACCCATAATCATGCGTCTGGCAACGATATAGGCCAGGCCACCACCGGGCCGTAGTTAAATTTTCATAGGACGCGGCTCATACAGCATTATACCGAGACCACCGAAAGATAGATCTGTTTTCGGTGGTCTTGATTATACGACGTACAGAAAACTCGACTGCGCCGAAGAAACTTCGGCGCATTTTTTACTCGTTTATATCATGATTCTGAATTTGGTGTCTTTGATTTTTAGCTTTTAAGTCCCATTCTCCTTTATTTAACCTTTTCTTTTATATACATACTTCTATTTCGTATTTTTTCTGCTTAAAAACGGCTTTTTATCGCAGGTAGTACGGTTTCCTTGTTACCATTAGAATATTTTTTTCATACGTTCCTCACAGTTTTCGTATCTTTTTATATTTTACTTCATTTGGCATCCTTTTCACACTTCCTCTCTCAGTAATTTTCATTTTTCGGATCCTCACCTTCACTGTTTCTTTCTTTACTTTTTCATATTCTGTGAGAAAATCTCAGTAGAAACTTTAGAAAGGAATACTAAAACACAGAAAAGTAATTGGGATATAAATAGATAATTTATAAATGGCTGATTAAGTAAGTTAGTTGAATTAGGAACAAATCAGCAAGCATCACCATAAGAAGATTTATCTGGGAAATTACTATTGATTACTATGGGTCCTCATTCCTTTCCCAGGTTACAATTAACATGTCTTTCTCCAGTTTATAAAGAAAATTCTCTCTCTCTCTCTCTCTCTCTCTCTCTCTCTCTCTCTCTCTCTCTCTCTCTCTCTCTCTCTCTCTCTGTCTCAGCACAAATTTTACTTCTTAATATCTTCACACTTATTCATTCCATTATAATTTTCACCTGCTTTAAAGGTTTGATATCCAAGTAAACATAAAACTTTTTGTTTCCATGGTATTTTAATTCTCTCTCTCTCTCTCTCTCTCTCTCTCTCTCTCTCTCTCTCTCTCTCTCTCTCTCTCTCTCTCTCTCTCTCTCTCTCTCTCTCTCTGTCGCTCAGCCCCACAGTTGTTCTTCATCATACCTATGCATTAACTCACCATTTTTGTAGGTGATATCATCTAAGTAAACAAAAAAATATACATATATTCTACTTGTAAATATATACATCATCGTAGAATTACCTGCTGGATAATCAGTTCTTTGATAGAGAAAGAATTCTCAGGGACTGTAGCAATCGGAGTTAATCTCCAACTCTTTTTCATTATCTTTGTTGTTTGATATCCAGAATAATCCTCAGGACGCAGGTATTTTCAGTGTTTCTCTGTGGGATCCGCTTCTCTCTCTCTCTCTCTCTCTCTCTCTCTCTCTCTCTCTCTCTCTCTCTCTCTCTCTCCTTTTTTTAACCTGCGTGGAAGTACCTGTAGAATTATAATATGGATAGAGTTTTTAAGGGAAAGAAATGGTTATTCCTTTCTTGTAGCATACCTCGAACATTAATAATTCCCAGGTTGATAGCATATGTAGCTTTTTTAGCCTTATGATTCTCTCTCTCTCTCTCTCTCTCTCAATTTTTTTTACTGTCGTAGATATATCTCTAGAATTATGGCACTAATAAAGGGTTTTATTTTTCTCTTTTATAAAAGTATTAATGTTATTCCTATCATTAATAATCTATCTGATGGAGTTTTAGAATATAATAATGATGGAATGCCGGTGAATATCTTTGACAGGACACAACGGATTTTAGATTTTACATATTAAATTTTAATCTCCTCTATCTTTTATTTCTTACGTAATTATTGTTAACCAGTTACCATCCAATATGACGATAATAATGGAGAGGGTTAGAATGACAAGTCCCGACCCCAGTGACGTTATGTACCTTCCCAAAAATCGATGACAGAAAGTCTAAACTTGGAGTTCATCACCCTTACGCTGTCGTTGTTCCAGACAGAAAAAAATATAAATATACGAACTTATGTTGCATTTTATATCATTATTATTGATGTTGTTGTTGCTGATTAATTTTTACAACCCTCAACGAAACTGGAGGAAGATTATGTTGTTAAATGTAACTGTGTACATATGCGTGTTTTATTCATAATTTAACATGATATCTCAAGAATGGGTTGCCAGAATTTGATGAAACTTGTTGGGATAAATAAAACCCCTCGTACTTAACAATTTCCTGTCATGGAAACCATCTAAACTTTCTCCCATATCTCCCAAAGTTAATCATTTTAGGCATGTCCTATAATGGAAATGTCTCTAAAGTTCCATCTGTTTCTGTGCACCCTTTATAAAGTTATCCTCGAAACACGCACGCACACACATAATTGATGCAAGACCTTTCAGCAGAAATCCTACCTCTGCAAAGGTTAACCTGATGAAAGTGATGAATCCGCATCAAAGAATGCACGCATTTAGTATATGTAGGCAATATGCATGCAATAGGAAAGGATAACACAAGTATATAGTCGGCTAGGAAACATAAATCGCCGAAACCCCCTTCGTTTCATAGACTCTAACCCCCTTATGAGAATAGCTGGCGTTCTTTTGATGACATATAACCATCGTAGATGTTTCTGCGAAGTTACCACAAAAGTTAAAATGTCCCTATATTTATCCAAGAAAATACCGACTTTTTCTGAAAAAGCCTCTTGAAAACTTGGAGGGGCAGCAGTTCAGCTCCACTCTAAATTCTGTAAGATTTCGCCATGGTAGGTGTTCGGCGGTCATGAGGGTCTCTCTCTCTCTCTCTCTCTCTCTCTCTCTCTCTCTCTCTCTCTCTCTCTCTCTCTTTTGTGAGTGATTTCTGAGTTTACAAGACCGTCCATTCATTTGCACACAATGCAGAAATGCATATAATTCTGACGGACATTGAAATATTCATGCACGCAACGACTGTAATGATGATGTTACCGCAAGTAGCAATGAAACTAGTTTTGAAGGTCATCCACCTTAATCTTTGTTACCATGTATTGCTGTACGAATATATTTCGTGAGAAAATACTTAAGGTGTTTTGATCTTGCCATAATCGTAAAAGAATATAAAAAAGAAGAGCTGACAGTCATAAAATTGGAAGCCATCCCTTAAACAAACATTGTAAAACCGTTAAAAAAATACAAGCTGCAAAGTGAAGCACCTTGGCTAATAAATACTAGGTGCCCTTTAGAATGCCGTGAGTGCATCCTTTAGTCGGTATGAATCATCTTCGATAGAACCATCCTTCATTTGGCATTCTTTTGAAACCAGAACGAAGTTTTTATTTTGTTCCATCTCATTTTCCGCTCCTCTCTCTCTCTCTCTCTCTCTCTCTCTCTCTCTCTCTCTCTCTCTCTCCCCTGTTCTTCCGCCTGACCAAATAGGTTCCTTATTCTCAGCTCGAGACCAATATCAAACACGGGATAAGCGTACCATAAACCTGGCCAGGGCATGAAAAACATTCCCCAGCTCACCTCTACAGTAAACCGAGCATTATTGCTTAAAAGTTTTCCGTAACAGCCCCGCCTAATTGGACCACTAAAACGATAAGTATCTGGGCGGGGTTACAGGAGCTAGGATTTACTACGCCCTTACCGCGCGCGACACAGGACGCCCATAAAACACCCAAATCTCGGCGAGCGAACAACCAGTCTTTGTCGTAACGTCATAGAAGAAGAGCTTTACTGCATCGGGACGCTTAATGGCCAGCCCGGGATGATACTCGTTTGATTTCCCTTTTTTGTGCATGTGTGTGTGTGTGTGTGTGTGCCTTCTTTTCCTTTATGTGAATGAACTGCGTGCGCGTGAATAGCTGTTGAATAACTGTATAATAGGGGATAATCGTATAGTTATTCAAGGCACGCTTGTCAGTTTTGGAAAAGGTGTCGATCAAAGACATCGAAGCAATCCAGATTGGACCCTGGCAGCCATAAACAACCATCCCATGGGTTATCACTTACGTGGCTCTACTCGGCCCTTCCATTACGAGATATTTGATGAGCACTTGGCCGATATTTTTCCCGCCGTTTTATGTGTTGTCCTCGAGTACGCTGCTATATGGTAGGGAGTCCCATCTCTGCTGGATAACAGCTGACTTCTAGGAGGCTATTAATTTACTTAGGAATCGTAAACATCTTTTTATTTCCCTATTACCGTAGCCGTAAACGCATTCGCCTTCCAGAATTACCTTTTGCTTTTATAACCCCAAGTCTTTGTTGTTTTTGTCCTTTCCGATGCCAAAAATTGGCCTCAAAGTGTGCTTGGCCTGGCCGAAAGTGGTGTTGTGCTGCCGTCTCTCTGGCATTTCAATGGTGGCTCGAAAGTAAACCTTATTCCTCTCAGACAAGGTGGACAATAAAGCTGTTCAAAGAACAAAATAAGATAAAGTAAAAGTTCAAAGTATAAAGTTGTCGGACCATGGTCTGGGCTTTTGAATCGGTATTGAAACGCCTTCGGTAACGTTTCAAGTTAACTTCAAATTATATTCAAGCGTTTTTCTTCACAGACGAAATTCGGTATCTTATGTTGTTTCAGAAGCCTTCAGCGTTCACGAAATTACAATACTTATATATTCCATTTCTTTAAATTATTTATAGTTGAGCAGCTTAATGTGATTTTTGGCCAGAATCGTTCATTAGATGACACAAGCATGAAATTTGGTGCGAATATAATCTGTATGTCACTTTTTGAGAAAAAAGTGCTATCCATAAAAAATTCCAATATTGCCGCCATTTTTTTCAAGATGGCCGCCAGCACACCAAAACAGCCATGAACCATAAAAACGCCTATCTCTGTCCTTTTATTTCCAACTTTTGCTACTAAAAATGGCTACTAATGAAGGGAAGGAAAAGAGGAAAAGCTCTTTCTGTCTATTATAATGTCCCAAAGGGTTGGAAACTACAGAGCCTGTCTTGCAGTCAAGTCAACACTATTATTCCTGAGGCAGGGGGGATTCTGCAGACAGCAATGGGGCAAACGGAAGGTTTTGTTATCAAAAGACCAGTTGGTTTGGACAGATGGGGCTCAGTATCAGAGTAAAGACTATTCATATTAAGAGAAGGAAAACTCTAAAATTAAACTATAGCGGTAGAGCTAAGAGTGTCTGTCGCTCACTACAAGGGCACACTGGTAACAGACACTGCGGTGAAACTCAGCATGGGGTTCAGTATCAGCTAAACTGCAAGCTTAGTATCCCAGATGCTATCTGATCAACTCCAAAGAAGTTAGATAGCCGCACCTGAACTGACAGGATGTGCCAGCACGGGAGAGCCCGGCCTAGGATGACGAGGTCTTTAACGTTATCCGGATGGTGTACAGATCGCACGGGATTTAAATTATATTGGATGAACGATCGGGTTAGGTGTAGGGCAATAGCTCGAACCTAACTAGAATCCCATACAATAAAGTGAGCAAAGGTGGTAAAAGGATAAACCCTCGGCCAGCTCTACTTAAGTTCAAAGTATCTTATCATGGATGCCAAACCAAAAATGCAAACTGACTGGAGTAAATCTGGTCTTTGTCAAGAGGACAAAAGTGATGAAGCACTTATGTCACCTCTTAGCTTATTTCAGAGGAAACAGGACTCTGCTGGATATGCTAATCTTGCTAAAAATGTACCATTGTTTCATGTTCTTATTGTTATGCCAATATCATTTGATCCAGCACGGTTAGATGATGGAGAAGGCATAGAAACTGCATTGACACGAAATAAAGCAAAATATCGTAACAGTTGCAGACTTTTGTTTAATAATACCAAATTGAAAAGAGCACAGAAGAGAACAGTGACTCCCAGTTCATCATGCACAGAAGAAAACCGTGGAAAGAGATCAAGAACCTCAGACCCTCTAAAGTACTATGCTTTTTGTGTGAAGAAGAGGATGAAATATCAAATTTAAGACAAGCAATGACAATGCAGCTGAATAAAAGGCTCTTAGTGTGCCAAGACCCTAAACCATGGAAAGCTCCATACAAAGTCAAGTGCTGGTGATGTTGCCCAAGAACTGAAGTATCACAAACGATGCTTGGGGGACATACAACTCAGAGGGAGCACATCTTAATGCTGTAAGGTAAGAGGAGAATCGCCATGATCAGTGGAAAGAGTTATATCCTGTGGCTTTTTCCGAACTTATTATCTACATCATTGATAGCAAGGTCACTAATACAGAAACATCGCCTGTAATATTCAGACTTGCTGATCTAGCTTCCCTATACAAGCGCCGGCTGCAACTACTAGGGTGTAGACTCCCCAGACGTCAGTACCACCAGGTTAAACGAGCAGTTACTCTCTAGGATCCCTGAGCTTGAGGCCCATAGGAAAGGGGCGCGATGTTCTTCTAGCATTCAAAAAAGGCTTTGGCACAATTCTGTCTGATAATAGCAAGTACGGTGAAGCTATTCATCTGGCTAAAGCTGCAGATATCATTCGAAGAGAAATGCTTGTTCATAAGACAAAATTCAGTCAAGATTTACAAGAAGGACTTGGAAAGGAAGCTGTTCCATAGGCACTTCTGCAGTTTGTTTGCAGCATTGAGCATGGTGTTGACATCAAGTCCCATCTTGACCATGGTGTGTACTGTCAGATGTTACTATTGCACAACTTTTACAATACAACGGCTACTCTAAGTATACTGAAGGCATGCAAAACACTGAAACACCTTTTCCCACATATGTCGGGATGAAAGTGTTTGCCAAAACAAGAAAAAGATAATTAACTGACAAGCTTCATGAGAATGGAATTATCATATCATATGACAGAGTGTTGGAAATATCAGGACAGTTAGGTGAGAGTGTAGTAAAGCAATATGTGGAAGATGATGTTGTGTGTCCACCTATTTTGAGAAAAGGACTTTTCACAACTTCTGCTTTAGACAACGTTGACCACAATCCAGCAGCTGCAACATGTAAAAAGACAGGATTAGACTGTACTGCACTCTGTCGCTGCCCTTGGCATGTATCTTCAGGAGTCTAAAACACTGATGTTCAATAATGATAGAAGGAGAATAGACACTAATAATGCTCATAATCATAATTCTCAAGTTTGGGCACAGTTAATAATGAGTTAGTGGATTTGTCACTTTTATATATTTTTTTTAATCATATCTATGAACAAATGGCTATAAATACTCATAGAAATCAAGTTATATGGACAAATATGTAGAAATACCAAGAAAGTTAGATTATTTTGCATATTAGGCTTACCTGGCGGCCATCTTGGAAAATGGCTCACAAATTGGATTCCTGAATGGCAAGGACTGTTCTCCCAAGTAAAGTCTGCAATTTTATGGCAAAGAACCCCTAATTTATCACAGTAATGATTGAACTTTGGCTATTTATACATAAATATATTGGCATTTTTTCACGATAATCGTCATATGGCGGCCATCTTGGAAAATGGCCAGGCCACCTAAGGGAATTTCAGGTGGCTAGCACTTTTTCCTTAAATTCCATCCACCAATGAGTATTTCTGCCAAATTTCATGCCGGTATCATCAAATGAACAATTGTATGGCTTATCTGCTCCACTATTATTTGCTTTATGTTACTTGAATGTGTTATGGAATGATGTTTTAGCAAATTTTACAGAGCGAATCTCTTAGCATTGTTAACAGTAAATGAAGACTTTAGGTTCCTTAATGCAGGTTAACTTATTCAACTTCCATACACATTGGCATTTTGTCATTTATTGAGCTTTCAATAACAAGTTCTAGTTAATCGATTTTCATTTGAAAACATGGGGTGACTGCCATACAGTAATCATGTGCTCATTATAACTGAAGATATTAGCCTAGCTGAGCACAGATCACCTCAATTGAGCCTGGAAAAAGCAGACTTACTGAAATTCAGGGAACTAAGTGAACAAGAAAGTGACAGAAGAGTTCCAAAGTGTTGATCGTACAATCGACTTACTTAATGGAACTCTTCACACTATGACCTATGAGGTCTGCATTGCCTAGGTGCTGTAGAAACTGATCTGAAGAAATATGCTTTTTCTATGAAAAACGCTTTGTATAAACCCACTAATTATAGTTAGGCTTGTGAAACGGGCCCAGTAGTGTTACTTGAAGAGTTAACACAAGATTAATTTCAAGCCAGTGCTTTTAATTCCTTTGCAACAAACCCCATCTGGAAGAGTGAGGGAAGTGAGGAAGGCACTGAAGATGATGATTGTTAGGTATGTTTAAAAACTTGCTTTATTGTAACAACATCGTTTTTGATCACCCATTGATTATGATTAGCCTGAATCATAAAATAGGAGAAGGATGAAGTAAATGACCCTTTGAAGAGAATGATAAACCTGGATGTGAAAAGTCCAGTCTCCATAGACAAAGGACAGCGGAGCCAATGATGATCAGGGAAATCCAGGTAGCTTCTGTAAGCAATGGAATACGTAACTGTGCCAAGCATATGAAATGTAAAGGGGACATTTGGTTAACACATATATATTCAATATGTGCGATTTCTCTTAATAGAGAGTGGCTCCAGAAACACAAGAGAGTAGTCTAAGTGCCAGTTTCAGACTTTAGCTGCTGAGTCGTGGATGAATCCCCTGTGGAGAAACTTTCCTTTATACATCAATATAGAAGGCTCATCAGCATTGTGTTCAACCTTGTAAACTTGATGCGCCATTCGCATCTTTCTTGCATACACTCTTAGACTTCCTAGATTTAATATTTAAGAAGTTCTTCCCCATACCTTTTCCACTCCATCATCCTTATCTTCTTCCTCCTAACACCTCCAAATTATAAAACTTCACCAAACTATTGTCTCCCATTCTCTCCATATGGCAGGTCCACCACAAACGTCCTTTCGCCTTTTCAGTTCTTCTTATGACACATAATGCAATGCAACAGTTCATCTCAGCAGCTGCAACTCTCTTTTTTTTTTATTTGCGTTCATCATCTACACTTCCATAAAGGAGAACTGGTTCTGCTATCTATTCATACATTCTACTCTTGGCTCCCATAGACACTCCAATTCTCCTTCAGATCATCAGCAAAAACCCTGCTACCTTCCTTGCTTCACCTGTCTTACCATCACTTACAACAAAAAAGTCATTTGGTTCCATTCTTCCATCATTCAAATTATCATTTATTGCTCCTTCTTCCCGGTTTCCATGTATCCCCTTAACCTTTCTGATGTTCACAGTTGCTGTCAAGTTTTATTTCTTTCAATCAGTTTCAGTCCCCATCACTAGTTTCTGCTTTTTCTTTCAGGTGTCATCTATTCATGCTGCATCATTTGCAAGTCACTCTCCTGCCTGCATATTATAACGAGCATACTTTGGATCCATCATAAAAATCATTAATTGGACACTACAATTTATCTATCTGCACCATACACCTTCAACACCCTAAACATTTCATCCCTGTAAGCTTCTCCTTGTCCCGTGTATAGTATGTCACATACAGCTTATTTTTATCTCTCACCTTTTCCTCATAGTTCTTTCATGAATACTTGATTTACACACCTCTTTCCTATCTAAAACCACACCATTCTTTCCCTGTTAGGATAACTTCCTTGCCTTACCAGATATCATTATGACGTTCTAGTTTTTACTCTTATGCAAAGGAATAATTATTTTCCTCATTCATTCTTTTGGAAATTTTCCCTCATCTAGAAATACCGTACATATGAAGGTCAGCCACTCAGTCACACTCACCAGGGCACTACAGCATCTAAATTAGAATTCCACCAACTCATGGTGTCTTTCCATTCTTCAACCTCTAAACTGCCCTCCTTTCATCCTCAACAGTCAGTTCCACAGGCATTCTCAAACGTGCACAAAGCCCTTCAATTCTTGCATCACTAAGTTCTGATTCTCCATTTCTATTTGTATCTTTTACTCTGAGATGGATCCATTTGCTCGTTAACTATTCTGTCCACAGTTACTTTCCTATACAACAGTTTCTTGTTATCCATTAGTCATTTGGTCCTACTTACCCATCTATTTTTATTGCTTGTTGTTTTCTCTTTTACTTTACTCTTGATCTCTTGTATACCTGGAAACATTTTTTTCTTGACATGTGCTTGCTCCTCAGATAATCTCCTTTTCCCTCTTTAAAGCTCTTTTCAACTTACTCATCAAACCACTCAGTGCTATTTTTCATTTCTTACCCTCCTATGGTGATGAACTTGACCAGCTTGGTCTCTGGCCCCATCCTGCAGCTTTACATACTCCTCGTATACTTCTTCCACTTCTGTGTCATTAACTCGAGGCCATTTGTCATCGATGTTCTTCTTATATTCAGTTCTCATTTCCTTTTCACCTGTCTCAATTACATTATCATCTGTATTTTTTTTAGCTTTAACTTATCAATATTAATTTTCGAGATACAATCAAATAATGATGAGATATAGCTCCAACTCTTTTCCCCTTCCAACCAAACTTTCCCTTGCCATTTTATGTTCTTCTTTGGAAATATGTGTTTTCAATTATCAAGCATCTTTCCAAACAGATATTACCATAAACTCCTAATTCCTTTTTAATCCAGGAATTCCATGCTTACTAGCTGTCCCATCCTCCTCAGTTGAATACCTTTGCATTTAAACCATCTTACACAACCACCATATCTTATTCTCCAACCCTAACTAAGCTCGTTCAAGTTCTCCTAGTGATATTCATTCTCTTTCAGTCCCATCTTTTCCCATTCTTGGAGTAAACATAAACAAGAATAATTAAAAGAGCAAATTGGAACCAGGATGATGGTTCAGTCAGTGTTAACTGTAAGGAGGAATAATGGAAGTATAAATAATAGGGATTCAATGTAATGGATAATGGTGAGATGAGAAACATGTAAATCACAGAATAGTTGATCACAAAAGGTAGTGGGAGAGAGATTTCAGTTCTCTGCGGGAGCCACGATAAGAATGTACGTGTGGCATAAAAAGAACTCAAAGGTGAGAAATTTTGCGATACATGAAAGTGCCATGAAGTATTTTGTGGTGGTTCTGTCATGTGGGAAGAATGGACAGTGATATGGTGGGTTGGTGAAAACGGCATAATTCATGTCTTAGGACTTAGGAGGATGCAAGGAAGAGGGTCAGCATCCAGAAAGCATGAGAATACGTGCGAGATAGGGTGAGTGACAGTGTGCGTGTAGTGGGTGCTGCAGATGTGCCTTATGTGCAGATGTATGCAGTGGCTAATGTTGGGTTCATTTGCGATTTACTGTTACAATATCAGCGTGGCAGTGACTGCTGTGTTCTCCTACTAACCAGTTTAGGGAAACTTCCTAATGTTGAAAAACATATATACTTGCATACATACATGCTACATAGATATGTATGTATGTACATGTATGTATATATATGTATATATATGCATGTATGTATGTGTATATATATATATATATATATATATATATATATATATATATATATATATATATATATATATGCATGTATTAACTAATTAAGATCGCTTTATAAAAAAAAAAGTAGAGTGGAGAACCCCAGTTAACAGAGGTGCAAAATGAACGTCCATTTTGATAAATATGCAAGAGTTTGACTACGTGCGAAAAAGCAAGTTGATGAGAAAGTTTTCAGCTTTCTTTTTAGAGAAATGACTGGAATAAGATCGAACTGAGAGACCCGAGGTTTTTCCAAAGATCTCAGTGCATTTGATGAGGGGGAACAGAGAGGATAGACAATTAATTAATGAAAAGAGAGGACGCGTTGTAGAAGTTATTCACACCTTAAGAATTTACCGGAGGATGAATGATTGAAGTAGTGGCATGTCCTCATGAATAACGGAGGAGTCAGGTTATGTATGAGACCAACAGTCCCTTGAGTTCACGGAATTATTCATAAAAAGTCAGTCTGTGAGAAGACCATTAGTCTGGATGGAACGCATTTCTTCCCAAATGAACTCTGACACTCTCTTTTCTTTTGCACTTAGTTTTTGCGAAAATCGTGAGAGGAGTAACTGAAATCGTTTCATGGTTTTGTCTTCGTCAACTTATAGTATAGGAAAAGAATGTATGGTTTTTTATGCTTGTTTCGTTTTCTTCATCACGATACACGCCTCTCTCTCTCTCTCTCTCTCTCTCTCTCAATAAGTGGCTCAAAGTGTTCAAGTTTAGTGTCGAAATCTTCATGACTCGGGGAAACAATGTTTAGTTTTATTTAATATTTTTTCTGCATTTTTAGTAAATTCCAACTGCGGTAAAGGACATCTTTATTGTTCCCAGGACATGACGTTAGATAGGATGAGTTAATGTAGATTAATTTGCCTTTAATTATGAAAATGACACTGAAATTAAAAGAAAGTATTTTTTCCGTTGGCTGATAACCACTTTAGGAGGTTCCACTTAGAAAAGTCAGCTATAAGTTATGGGTTATTCATTATGCATTTGGTTCTTGTGCTCCTTGTAATATTGAAAGTTTCGTTTCCCCCCTCTTGTCTGGTCTAAATATAGCCGAATCCTTGCAGTGGGAAGCTCGTGCTGATATGCAACACTACTTATTCGTACCCTGTTAATGATTACGGTGCTTCTTCTAGTGCCCCTGTCACACTAGGTACGATCAATTGCCGACTTCCGGCAACCAAAAATAAGCTGCGACCAACGATAACCACTGCCCACCAAAACCCCGAAATTTGCAAGTGGTTTTACTGGGCGATTAGTTGCACGACGTGTTGCCGAGTGTCGTACGAAAACTGTCCGATCAACAAGGATTTTTTAAGACTGGTTCCCGACTGCCCATGCGAATTTCGACAGCTGATCGGCAGCTACTCGGCCGTTGTTTATACAGCGCTCAGCAAACTGTTAAAAGCTGCTAACAACCTCATGTTTTGGTGGAGGTGGGACCATAGACATAAGGCTACTATCACTACCAGACTGACTGGGCTCTCTTGTCCTTCTTTGCCTTGAAGCAACAGCGTCAGTCGTTTAATACCTTGCCTAATTGGTTGCCTATCAATAGCTGTCGCAAGTCGGCAATCGGTCTGACCTCTGGTGTGAATGTTAAGACGTCTTAACCCATAAAATGCAAGCAATTTCCCTTTGGCTGTTGTTCTTATGATGACTGTATTGAAGATATCTGCAAATAAAGGTACGCTTCACACTTAAAGATATTTTGCTTCAAAGATGGCAGTTCTAAAAAGAGGATATTCAGCTGATGGAGTTCAAAATCTTGTGGAGGTGAAAAGAAAAAAATCATCAGTCGATGCTGGTAACAAGATAGTTTCTTGTGCCTTGTAAACTCAGTCAGTTTTTGAACACTGAACAAGTCGATAACACAGATGGGTATTTGAAATCTTGTAGTATAAAGTTAGCTAATAGATTTTTGTGGACGCAGGACCTTCATGAGATAAACTTTGTTGCCGAAGGTAGCACTGCATTGTGACGCTCAGGTTTTTCATACAATGCAAGAGAGCTACTCGAGCATTTACTCATGTGCATTATTCTTGGTAATACGGATTGCAATACACGCACACATATATATACATATATACACGTGTCATTCTCGTAATTGGGGTGTCTCCAAGAAAAAACAAGACAGCATTCACTTGAACATTCAAACTCCAGAGGATGAACAAAGCGAGCAAAGAGAAAAAAAGTTATCTACTTCATATATTTACACAGTAGGCTCAACACAAGTTCATCGAACCAGCTTTTCGAATACCGGATAGAATTACTCTTCATTTGTTTCAGTTGCAACGGCTACCTATCAGAAACAAATAATATCTAAAATGTGTTATGACTCATCAAGCTATCAGGGCTGGATGCCATAAGCAGTGATAAGGTTTGGTGTACGCAATACAACCAACAAATGGTGTCATTACAAGACTAGCTACAGATAGTTTCAAGTTGTCTGAGCTAAAGATGCACTGCAAATTTTGGATCAGACCCTCCAAAGATGTGGCCTCAAGATTGTGCAATAAATCCATACTTGATGTCAAGACGATTGTTGATATCAAATCTTTCAAGAAAACTTTTATATGTATTTTCTGAATGTTATGGTAATGTGGATTTTACAGTTGATATGGAGTACTTCGTGTGTTTTCCAACTTTTTCTACATAGTGGTGCACATGACAAATAAATGGTAGGTCCTGCAAGGTACCTTTGGCAGAGTGGTAAAAGATAACAAGCCTAATCTATCTTCAGTACTCCCACTTATTTGAAGAGGTCAACCAATCATCGTCCATTCTCTCCATATGACTACACCGTTTCAAAATAACGAGATCCATCCTTTTCCACGACTTACGACCTGCTCATTTCTCACCGAATCAATTTAATTACTCCGTAAATACGGCATACTTAATCTTTATCGTCAGTTTCATACTTTTTGTCTTCCTCGCCATCAATATATATATATATATATATATATATATATATATATATATATATATATATATGTATATTTATATATATATATATATATATATATATATATATATATATATATATATATATGTACACACACGTATATATATATATGAGAGTGCATTAATATTTTATATATATCATTTGCAAAAGATTAGGCTGTTATAGGGCTTAAACAGCAACCAACGAAAGTTTACGAACTGCCAAACAACCGGCTGGAGTTGTTGACCGCATTTACTCTTTATTACTAGTGGGTCCCTTGAAGGCGAGTGTTTCACCCATCCATCCTTGAAGAGCGAGTACTGTAAAACGATTTGTGTTGTTACCTCTTACCCGAGTGTGTGCGCATATCATAGTGCATCAAGACATTCTCTTCGTATTGAATTTTACGTATTCTTTGAAAGTGTTTTCGTACTACACCGGACTATTCTAGGGATTGTTCTATACTGCATTCAACATACTAGGCTTCGGCGTTTCGTGAGTGTGAGTACTCCTATAATATAGAGATTGTCCTTTATATACATACACATATACATTATAAAAAGTATGTATGTATATTTACATGTTTCTGTGTATTGAAAGTTTTTGAGTTTTATTGTTTGTGTGGTATTGAAAGCAGAAAATTACAGGGATTCGCTTATGATTGTTGCGCATATTGCACATTAAAAACCCATGTATCCAATCCCACACAGATCGGGAATGATCACTTGCAAATTACCCATTCGAATAAATGTCCATGGATCAGCTGCCACACAGAAAAAGCACAATGATAACACTTTGTCTGTTATTGCGCTTTTCATGCTTTGCCTAAAACTGACGTTAACTGTTGAAGTATCAGCCTGCGAAAAAAATACATACTTTTTGCGCATGCTTAGATTAGTACGTAACCGTTTGTATACGAAAGAAAGCGCGGGGTCATTTAGATAGGTGCTGGAAAAAAAAGTGACGAAGAAAATTTGTGAAGCATGTCCTTCTGTTTATAGCCTACTTCTCGTTAGCGTATCTCTGTTGTTTCAGTAATGCAGAACATTAAGCTTTCTTGTATTGTGTAAAAAAAATTGCTTTCGTGAATAAAGTTTAATATCAGTTGTTAACATTCAAGAAATAACGTAGAGAATTCATATCCATATTATACCTGGAGAGCCTCGCTAAAATGTACTCGTTTTGATGAATTAAATCCAAGGCTTTTAGCCTAATAAATGAACAGGAACTAATTTCCAGCGTGTATTCAAATTAAATCTGTCGTGAGGTCGCTCCTTAAGTTTACTTCTAGGCTGTATGGTTTTCCACTTTTTCTTTCTGATGGTTCATGTCAAGCTTCTCGATACCACAGGTAAGCATTATGATAACTAAATCAGGGTTTAACCGGTTTGATTCATTGAAAGAATATGGAATTTCACAGTTTCTTAGATATTTCCAGAACCAATTTCCAAGAGGCGATTCTTCCCTTTGCCGTTGCCAGATCCTCAGGTTGTAAACGATAGCCAAAGTGTATACTAGAAGATTGAAATCTTTCTCTCAAGCTGCAGTGGCTTATACAACTATACGAAAGATTGACGTTTGTGTGATTTGGTATCGTAATTATTACAGGATTTAATGTATGATGGCGTAGTTAATCTATTGCTGTTTTATGGGAGTTTGACATTTACACGATTTGCACGAAGAGAGATGTTGAAAAGGGCAAGAGACGTAGACATAAGTCGGTATGTTGATGATTGGAGAGGAATGATATTATGCTGATGATGGGGATTAGTGATAATGGAGAGACTTTAGGACTGGTGAAAGTCGAGAAGTATTTGAAAGTTTGTTACAGTGATTACACTTATAGTAATTATGGTAGTCAGGAAAATAAAGCACTTACTGATAATATGAATAAAAGAAGAATGGAGGCTGCTCATTCATATAGAGATCTTGTAGGTGGGGGTGTAGATTGAGGTGATTTTAAGATGATGGAATGAATCACAGAAAAGTTGCAGCAACAAAGTTAGTAGAGGCAACTAAAAAGGTCAGGAAGAAAGTAGGTTTTGAGTGTATGTGTGTGTATGTGTGCAGTAACAAAAATAGGTGGCTTATAAAGTGACCGCTGATCAAAATTTTATCACGACAAGTGTGAATGTTGAATGGGAATGAAAGAGAAAAGTGGAAGCCGATGAAATTACTTGTCCATATATTTGAGTATATTATTTGTAATGAGATTGTCTATCAAATGTCAGAAACCTTGCCATATTTAAATTTTGCTGTCATCCCTCCGAAGTAATATATACACACACACACACACACATATATATATTTGTGTATATATATGTGCATGTATATATGTATGTGTAAAGTAATTGTAATAGCCTCAGTGCCTTATTAACTTTTCGATTTCATCACACTCTTTGGATAAGCTTGTCTCTACAAAGCCTGAAAAGCAAATGGAAGAATATGAGTAAATTTTGACGTCCGTAGCGTGTTCGAACATTGCCGACCAGACAACGATATATATATATATATATATATATATATATATATATATATATATATATATTATATACATATACATTGTGTGTATATATATATATATATATATATATATATATATATATACATATATATATATGTATATATATATATATATATATATATATATATATATATATATATATATATATATATATATATATATATATAATCTCCTCCTCGTGGTCAGGTCGACAACGTGACCTTGTTCTAATCCTTCAGATGCAAGTTCGAATCCTACTACGGACATCAAAATTTCTTCATATTCTTCCATTTGCCTCTCAGGCTTTGAGATATTACAACTGTATATTATATATTATATATTATATATATATATATATATATATATATATATATATATTATATATATATATATATATATATATATATATATATATATATATATATATATATATATATATATATATATATATATATATATATATATATATATATATATATATATATATATATATATATATATATATATATATATATATATATATATATATATATATATATATATATATATATATATACATATACGTATATATTGTTGTAATTTTAAAGCTGGGGTCTTGCTAGATTAATGTGGTATACTAGGATGATACACAACTTACCTTCATTACCACAAAAATCTGGACTCTGGCCTTGAGGACAGTTAAAATTATAAAAACAAAATATGGCTGAAGGCCTACTTCAAGAGGGGAGTGATTAGATAAACTTTGGGGTTTAACTTAATTTATTATATTTACAAAAGAAAACACATCAGAAGCATGGTACTGTTATTCTGGTGTAATAAGACGAGAGCAAATGACTGAATTTCCTGGAGGGAATACAGTGAGTTGTCCACTTCAAAGGGTGTTGAAACGGGGTAGTTGGGGCCACTACACACAAAAGATGATATGCAGATCCACAGCTGAATACTCCTAATCTGCAATCAGAACACTTATGGTTACTCAACTGGAACTAACACTGTAATGAAGGAATCGAGGAATTGCATAGAAGATGCCTGGACTGAACTTGATTCCAGTGACTCGAATATCATACGAATACGTCACACTTCTCATAAATGCTTTGCAAATTAAACGGCACAAAATATAAAAAGCAATACAGGTCTCACTGTAGGTATATTGCACTATGAAAAGGAAAGCAAATCGTTGAAGGTGAATAGGGAATGTGGCTGACAAAAAACCTTAAATCCTGGTACTTTACCTTTCTTAGGAGCTGAAGTTCTCTTCTTATGAGGGGGCCAGCAAGAGGGGAGGGCAAGTGAATTAGGTCACAACAAAAGTTACTTTGGATAATGCCAGCCACGTGTTGGAAATAGGCAGTTTAATGGAGCAAGGGACGGAGTTCTGTCCTCCATGGCCGCCCGAACAATTCCAAGATCGAACGTCTCAATCCAAGGCCCTTTATAGCTTCGGGGATTACGTTTCTCTTCTGCCTAGGTGGCATTGTGATCACTCTGCCCACATGGAAATGTGGGCAGCATGGCTGCAATTTCAAGATGGCAGAATGCACATGTTCAGCCCACCAGCTGACCTGCCTCGGGCGACGATTAGCTCTGATCGGGTCTGCACCTAGAATTAAGGAACTTCCGACAGGACTTTGGACAAGAAAGAGATTAAAGTGGTTTTCCCCCCAAAGGCAATGGTGAGAGAGGTTTTAGAGGCGAATTTGCCTACAGTGAATCATACTAAATTGAATTAATTGCATGTAAGATGGTGTATGAGAAGATATTCTTGATAATATATATATATATATATATATATATATATATATATATATATATATATATATATATATATATATATATATATATATATATATATATATATATATATATATATATTATATTATATATACATATATATACATTCTTCTTCTTCGTTTTAACGTGCTTTTTCCCATTTTTTTATATGGGGTAAGCACGATGCCTTCTTTGCGAAGGACTTTGATTTGGCGTTGGGGTAGGCCGTAGCCTCGATCGGCTGCCCTGCCTGACATCGCTTAGACCCCGGTAACGATGTGTACGGGTATCGTGCCAATCACCAGCTCCCTTTCTCCCAAGTAGCGAGGAGAACTGGGCGGTTAGGTCGACAGTTCGAGATGTGTGAGGTGTCTGTTATGTTTTTAGAAGATGTTGGAGTGGCTTTGTTTATGTGTGTATTAGTCTGTAACACCCATTTGCTTTTCAGCAAACCTATCCGTTGATTACATACGTAATCCCGGGGTGTCTACACGGATAGCAAAGTGTCCACGTTCTCTGACCAGTCGGCTGCGGATTTGAACCCGCGCCACGGACCTCTACGAAGTCCTAGGCCGCTGCTCTACCGACTGAGCCACCGAGGCTCTTATACATTATATATATATATATATATATATATATATATATATATATATATATATATATATATATATATATATATATATACACACACACATGCACAGACACATACACACACACACACACACACACATATATATATATATATATATATATATATATATATATATATATATATATATATATATTATATATATATATATATATTGCATAAGGGCTTAGTCTTAGTTCATGATAACGTGTATCTTTCCGATTTCTTTACGCGTTCTCCTAATTGCAATATGCATTTACACTTCTGTAAATCAGAATATTTGAAATGCTTTCGAGCCCTGCTTATTACTTCATGGAAAAGCCAAACGAGAAACGAGGGTATTCCCGAACGACTGCAACTTTAATTACAAATTTTGATGAAGATAAACCAAAATGTTATCAGTGATTACCCATTTAAGTGCGTCAGAAATCCAAGTAGGAAAGAGAAATAAAGAAAGAAATGGGTGTTCTAATATCTCTGTCGGTGAGGAATGAAAATGCTGTTGAATTTAGCAAGAAGAGCAATCACTCCATCGTCCCACGTCGCCTATATTTTGTACCCTGTCGCTCTTCTGTCTTTCTCCTCCACTTTCTTCAGGCGCAGATGAAAGGCCCTTCGTCTGTAGACGAAAAAAGGAGAGAAAAGACATCGAACACGAGTGAATGAAGGAGAGGCGTTATTATCGACGAGATTCGTTTTGAAAAAAAGAGGCTATAATTAAGCCATTTCCCTTTCTCTGACGCCCAAATGACTTTGGGCATGCACTACCGGCCAAAATCAATAGGAAATTGCGTCTCTTGACTCTTCTTACTGATAGATTCAACTCGGTAGTTAAAGCATGACGAATGTTTGCCTCGCCACTTGCAAAGAGGCGATCTTTAACCCCTCGCCGTCAGGCCACATTGGCCCTTGTGAACAGTCGGCGGTAGGAGCGACACTCGCTATCCCCAAGCATTATTGGAGATGTGTCGCTCTTCGTCGAAAATGTGCTTCAGAATCTGTTTTGTAACTGGTGATTTATTAGTTCTTTATCGTATGCCATTCACGGTAGGTAATTGCAGGTAATAAGTGGGGACCGTATTGACGTCTTTCGATACAGACAAAAGTCGAGGTGGAATTCATTTTTTTTTCTGTGTGGCCAGTTCCTGTACATTCGTCTGTCTAACGTGCTGAGCTTTCACTCCATCGCTTACAATCTTATTTCAGAGTATATTTATTGCGATGGGAAGATTTTGTGTCGTGAGACCAGTTATTTGGCTTTTTTGCCTAGATGTGCAACGCGCCGTTCCTATTAAGTATTCATCTTTCTAGAGTAGAGAGCTTTATACTCCAGCATTAATGAAGCCGACATATTCTGTAACTAGTTTTTCATTTTACTTATATGAGAGTATTTGTATATTCTCTCTCTCTCTCTCTCTCTCTCTCTCTCTCTCTCTGTCATTGGTGAGAACGTGATGGAAGGCATCTAAATATGGAAAAAGGCAAGTACGTAGTATTCTCAATATTGTACCGGGTGATTTTAGATTAATCTCTCTCTCTCTCTCTCTCTCTCTCTCTCTCTCTCTGTGTGTGTGTGTGTGTGTGTGTGTGTGTGTGTGTGTTTGACGTTATATTTTATCCTTTGAGTACCGAGTTGTCATACATCAAGAAACCTGCATTTTGAAACTGATTACTGCTATAGTATTTTTTTTTTATAGAATCCTAAGCCACTAAATATGTTTGCTAGTCTGCCCACTCTCTTGATATCTCGACTAAATGTCGGACAAACCAACGATTCCTTGCTAGAACGCAGCCGTTTCCGAGCTCCCATTCCGGTATTTCTTACTTTTGGGTGGATTCTGACAGAATTTTGGAACATAGCAAATGATGGCTGGGCTTTCAAACTGTAGATCAACTCCCCTAACCTCTTGCAGCTCTGAAGGATGATAGGATTTTTTTTTTTTTTTTTTTTTTTTTACTTTTTCCCCTCTCGTGTTGCGTAAGAAGTCCTGTTGGAAAATACATGTCTAATGATTGTTAGCGTGATTGTTAATAGGTTACTTATAGAGTAAATAAAGGTTTTAGTACCAAATTTCCAAATCAAAATCAAGTAAAGAAAGGTTCAGTATCAAAGTTTCAAATCAGAATCAAATATTTGACATTCTCCGGCGCATTAAGTGACGCACTTCCATATTCCTTGGCGAAATTGGTTCTTTCAAGTTATCGAACCTTTAATCTTCCCGATAAAGCAGGGCAGGTTCACCTACTTCCTGAACGATGACCTTTGCGGATTTGACGTCAGAATAATAGTAAAATGATTTGATTGATCAGTTTCGTGTGTCTTCTTATCTTCCCATTTCTTGCTAAAGATTAGTGCATGTTGGTTCACTTAATCCATAAAAGGAGCATTTTTAACTTGATTTTGAAAAGAGAAATAGTCTGTATTATACTTTTTTTTTTTCAACCATACGCCTGCTTCAACTTTGGAGGGGGATTGCGTCAAAAGGAGTCACCCACACATGCATACTTTGATTGTTGAATTGTGTATGAACCCGTTTGCAAATAAGTAAAAAAAAAAGTTCCACAGCATTAGCCGCTTCAATGAAAGGCTCATCAGCAGAATTAAGTATACTTTAGTTTAACCAGACCACTGAGCTGATTAACTGCTCTCCTAGGACTGGCCCGAAGGATTAGACTTATTTTACGTGGCTAAGAACCAATTGGTTACCTAGCAACGGGACCAACAGCTTATTGTGGAATCCGAACCACATTATACCGAGAAATGAATTTCTATCACCAGAAATAAATTCCTCTAATTCTTCATTGGTCGTCCGGAGACTTGAACTCGGGCCTAGCAGAGTGCTAGCCGAGAACTCTACCGACTCGGCCAATGAAGAACTCTGCTCATCAGCAGAGCATTCTTTAGAACCCCACAAACATTGCGCTATTCATTTCAGTATGGCACTTGCGCTGGGCTTTTAAGATATGAAGTGCACCATTTTATACCACTTGTCCAGTCCATTTTAAGTTTTCCTCTCCTCCTCCCATTTATACTTTTTTTTTTTTTTTTTTTTTTTTTGGGGGGCGGGCCGTCACCGACCTACCTCCCTGCATTCCTTCCACATAACCGACCCATCTCAAGACACACTGATCCATTATTTCACTTATGCACTTCTGTGTGTGTCCACATTCTCATCCATTTAGTTCCTTAGATACAGAAAAGCATCAAGATAAATGTTGAATCGTACTTCGTGACAGTTTTGTAAACAAGTTAGCTATCTTGTTGATATAATTGTGGTGAAGTAAAATGTAAACCTTAAACTCACTGCTTATTTTGTCAACATTTTGAATAATTTTCCTTAGTAGTATAAAATTACGTTAATGATTTTGAACCATTGCTTTTATGTGCTAAAGAAGTTTTGCGTGTTCATGGCATTAATCGTTTTTAATTGGGTGAATTTTTTGTAAACCTCAACTTCTTATTTACTTTGTACCCAGTAGATATATACATAATACACATGATTGGTTGGTAGACGATCACCCTCTCTTGGTTTTTCTACATATGTTTGTCATGAAGAGTTATGTGACTAATTAGTAATATGTGCATATAAGCACAAAACAGACTGAAGTGCAGTTGCATGTCAGAAGATCCTGTAGAAGTATTGAGGAGGGTGAATAGGGGTATCTAGAAGTGAGAGGAAAGTAGTTAAAGTGTAGGTAACAAAGAAATTTAGGGAGAATAAGAAGTTGTCCTACATAAGGAAGTAAATGCGGAGAGAAAGGTTAATGAACTGAAGGATCGTAAATTAGAATATGCAGATGGAGAATGCTAGTTAAAGTAGGCACAATCTGTGATCGATGGAGTGAGTATTTTGGGGAGTCATTGATGATAGAAGAGGGCCTGAGCTGAATGAGTGGAAAGGGGTCTGCATGTTTGAGAATGTGTGAGTGATATTCTATAAAGGGAATTGCTGAAAGGAGTGATAATTCCATTTACTAGAGGTAAAATTGATAGAACCGTCTGTAAGAATTTGTGGGGCGTAATATTACTTTCTATACTAGGATAGGATTATGGGTCAGTTTTTCAGTGAGAAAATAAGGCATGATACAAAGATTGTTAGAACATGCTGGTTTAGACGAGAGGGCATGTGGATCAAGTTATTTTTATGAAAAGTTATATGAGAACTTTTTTAAATCATAAGGAAAAAGATCGATATTTGATATACACAGACCTGGGGAGTTCATGATAGAGTTGATAGCAGAATGTGAAAAATAATTATAATGAATGATAGGGATAATAAGTTACTGAGAGTGAAAGTTTCTTATGATTATGATGGAAATGAGGCATATGTTAGAATATGTGTAGGTGGGATTGTGACGGTTTTGTTATAAAAATTGGTCAAACGCAAACCGGTGCTATGTCTCCTTGGCAATTCAGTATTTTATAAGTGTTGCAAGAACTCAGAGAAAGGACAGTAGATGTGGGTTAGGAAATGGAATCTTGAATGGAATGGGGATGGTTGATGTTTGCAGAAGATACTGTGCTGATTTAGGATAATAAAGAGAAACTACAGAAACAAGTGAAAGTTGAAAAGTGTTTGCAAGAGGATAAAGTTGACAATAAATTTCAGCAGTAGTAAGGTGGCTAAATGGAGATAGGGAAGGTGGATCAATACGTATAATTATTGACTGGGGAATTATGTAAGTGGCTGATTTAAGTAAAGTGGAAGTATAACATATGATAGCAGGGTGACAGAAGATTGAATCACAAAGTAGGTGAAGCAAGAACAGGTGTTTGTAAAAGATGTGTAAGAGGTTTTCGTTATGGGAGCCAAGGTGGGAATGTATCAAGGGATTGTTGAAATAAAGTTTGGACATTGAATACAAATGAAAGAAAAAAGGTTGAAGCAGTTAAGGTAAGTTGTTTGCATAGTACATGCCTCTTAAGGAGCATTGATAGGGTAAGAAATTTAAGGACACATACAGTAGAAGTGGTAAAATAGTTAGCATAAATAAGAAAGTGAATCAGGGTATATTGAGATTGTTCATTCATGTGGAAACGAATGGAGGACAAAAAGTTTGTGAGAAGAGTGTGTATTGTAGAAGTTCTAAGGGGGAGAAGGAGAGAGCTTTAAAGTGCTAGAATGATGATTGAAAAAGAGCCATAACATCTAGGCAACATGGGAGTGCATGCAAGATAGAGGTAAATGGAGTATTTTGTGGTGTAAAGAACAGTCAGTGTTGTTGTACTTTTACC
Organism: Macrobrachium rosenbergii; assembly: GCF_040412425.1. Taxonomy (NCBI): domain Eukaryota; kingdom Metazoa; phylum Arthropoda; class Malacostraca; order Decapoda; family Palaemonidae; genus Macrobrachium; species Macrobrachium rosenbergii. The sequence goes on from NC_089782.1 coordinate 21,278,818, forward strand.
ATGCAGCGTGTTCATCCACGATTCAGCTGTTAAATTTCGAAAGTTACTTTGACAATTGTATCGTTTTTCTTCTCTGGAGCCACTCCCAATTATGGCTAGTGGTTTAATGTTGCACAAGTGGCTTCTACTAGTTTACCGGTAACATTCCCTCAGTCTCCTATACTGTTGCTTATCTTCAAGGTTGAAGTCGTGAAAGAAAAGATGCAAACTGCTGCTGTTATACCATTTACTAAGTTTTATGCTGACAGCTGTTTCAGCCAGTAACAACAGTGACACTACCCTCCAGTGTTGCAGTAAAATGATTAAAGATTAAAAAACGAGATTCCAGAAAATGAAAAACAATATGTAAGCCCTATAAATTAATGCAAGTGAAAATTTAAAAGGAAACTTACTGGAAACAGTTGGTCAGGGAGGTCTCAGTGAAGACTCAATAGATTGTCCCCCTTTACTATAGTGGGAGTTCCAAAAGACTGCAGCAAAACCATCCTTCTGCTTGATGGAAGTACACAATCTGAGGACTCGAACAGGTTGCTGTAGTATGACGCTCACAGCCCTCAGTAATCACCAACTGTCCATAATTGTCCTCTTGGTGAACAGCTTCTGTATCAATGGAGTCTTTTTGTCTTGTCTATCCACGAGGTACTGATGTATTACGAAGGGTTGGTAGTCTCCTCTGTACAGTTGTTTTATGGCCATTGACAGTTAAATTGAGGAGCTTGTATGCCTCTTCTGAATATTTAAACTAGTTTATCATGCTGGTCTTAGACGTCTTTGGTACCCTTGGGTGATGCTGTTTTTCTTAACAAGGAAAACTACTAAGGTGGTGTGGCTGAAGGCTGTCTCAGATACTTTCATATAGGCTGCCATTATCGTTGCTCCATGGGTAATGATTCTGATCCTCAGAAGGGCATCTGCTTCCTGTCTATAGTCTGTTCCGTAGGTGATCTTGTGATAGGTAATCATTTTGTGGATTCTTGTAGTGTTTTGGGCCTGACTGTGAGTGGACGTCTTCGATTTCCTCGTCCATCATGCTCTGTGGTACAGCTTACAGACACGAAACAGCATATGCCGCTCGGAGAATCATTACCTGAAGGGACTTTGTGAGAAAGCATCTCAAGAGTCTGTAGCCACCCCAACTTGATAGTTGTCCTTGTTACAAACAATAGCAGGCCCCATTTTAGACAACAGTGCAAGATCAACTTGGTTTAAAAATTTAAATATTTAGAAGAGGCATTCAAGTTAATAATAGAAACAGCAAAGCAGTTGTATAAGAGGCAGGAGATATGTTACCTGGAAGGTAGTGGAACTACTTGTACTTGGCACTTCATTATGTTATATATAAGGTAATGGAACTACTTATATATTATATATATATTATATATGTATATATATATATATATATATTATATATATATATATATATATATATATATATATATATATATATATATAAATATATATATATATATATATATATATATATATATATATATATATATATATATATATATATATATATATATATATATATATCAGTACATCTTAACCTTTAATATTTTTTTTACAATACTCTGTGATATATTGAATGAAGTTCCAATGTATATTTAGTAAAAACCTAATGTTAGCCGTACGTAGTGACTGAAACAGCTCTCAGCATAAGTCAATAAATGGAAAAACAGAGCAGCTGTATAGGAAACTTGAGAAATGTTGCCTCAAAGTGGTTGATGCCGTTTATGCATTTACCATAATATTGTATACTGCTTTTAATTGGTCTTAATCTTCGTTTCCTCAGATGACTTTTCCAGTACTTTCTTTAGTTATCATTCAGCAAATGGTAAGCTTTCCTTGACGGGCTTATCACTGCATTAATTCACATGGGATTTACGCGTTGTGAGGTTTAGTAACATGATTTTTCTTAACCTCCTAGTTACATTTAACTCATAAGATTTGTCTCTGAATATTTTTTCTTTATTTTTACCCTTGTATTAGTTATTTGCTTGGTATATAGTATACTTGGCTTGCTTCGATATTACCGCAGCAAGTAATGGAGAATAATTTTTCGCTTGTTTCCTTGTAACAAGTGATTTCGGTCATTATATTTTGAGTCGTTTTAGTGAGGTGTCAGTTTCTATGAATATCGCTTTCAAGTACTATCTTTAAAGCGAAGGGTTTATTTTCCAGACACAGTCAAATCTATTTTCAATATATCTTTTATTTCGATAACTGCGATTATCCATTTCTTGGACTATAATGGAGAATTTATTCATTATCAAGGCTAAAGTTTACTTTGCAGACAATGTAAGATTCCCTATTATTTATTATGGAAATGTTTTGGTCAATCACTGATGAAAGAGTTCACATCCAATCGTAAATTGCCAACTCTTACCAGTCGATCGGGGAGAGAGAGAGAGAGAGAGAGAGAGAGAGAGAGAGCGTGGCTTGGGGTGGGGTCAGGTGGGAGTGGGAATAGGGGAGAGGCAATGTTTTGACTGGGCGAAAGCACGCTGTGCTTTATATGTGTCACTGGGTTCGTATATCCGTCGGGGCTACGCTTCTTGCTCCTCTTCCCGACAGACAGACAGACGGACAAACGCTGGGAGTTAGGTTTGGTATGGGATTTCGATCTTGCCGCCAGCGTTTAGGTTTTACTGTCGATCCTGTGGGCGGTGTAATGTAACGTTAGAAAATGCGGTGGATCGGTTGACTCAATGATAAATTCCATAATGGCAAAAAAAAGCTCTTTTGTGAAACTTCATCTGCGGATATGACCGTTGGTTTCCATATCGTCCCTAATCAAATTTAACTTGTCACATTTTGGCACATCGATCGGCCGTGTCGGCTGTGAAGATTTACAATACAGCGGATGATGCATAAGCCTCTTAATATTTGAATTGCAGCCCTATGCATTTTGCCCCTCCACCATTACTACCGCCACCTCTCCTCTCCCTCCCACTCCCCAACCCCCTCCCCCGTCTTCATCTTTCCCTACTATACCCGCGTGGCCTAATGCATCCCAGAATGGTTCATCTCAGCTTGACTGCAAACAACTTTCCAGCCTTCGTTTTCTCTCGTAGCGAGATCGTAAAATTAAAGTTCGCGTGCTACGGCGATAGAATGCAGTGTTTCCAATGCGTTCACTTAGAGGATACGCAAATACCAAGCATATAGTCCCGAATGACGCGGTGTGGTCCACTGTATCGAGGTCGGTTGCTTACTGGTCGTGGAGATGCAGGCGGCTGGACAATGCAGCTACGGAGGGGGAGTTTTTACCCCTTGGATGCATTATTATGGAAATTTGATGGGGGTTGCTAGGTGTGGGGTGCAAGGGGGGGGGGTGACGAAAGGAGAGGTTTCACTCTACCCCTCTCCTTCCCTGTGGCTCTCTCTCTCTCTCTCTCTCTCTCTCTCTCTCTCTCTCTCTCTCTCTCTCTCTCTCTCTCTCTCTCTTTATATTAGATAGGTTTGGAGGGACACGTTGATATGATATACAAACATACATACTTACATGGGGAGATTATTCAGCACTGAACAGTACTAGTACTAATGTACCAGTTTGAACATAGTTGTTGGGATGTGCATGCAAATCAGGATGTGTTAAATGCAATTTTGTCATTTTAAAGATGTTTAAGAATTCATTTTTATCTGTATTCTATAAGGAAAAATTCATGCTTGTATATATATATATATATATATATATATATATATATATATATATATATATATATATATATATATATATATATATATATATATATATATATATATATATATATATATATATATATATATGTGTGTGTGTGTGTGTGTGTGTTTATTTATTTGTGTATTTATATAATTTGTGTGTGCGTGTGTGTGTGTAAACATACCAGCTATGCATTGTCTCATGTGTTTATGTCACTGTCTGTGTTAATATGTGTGCGAAAATGCACGTACACATGCATTCATGTGTAGTTAGAGAGCATATTTTGTGGAATAGTGCAAGGAATGCTATCAGGATTTTTAGCTTATGTGGTTTATTCTTTCTCAGACCACAAATTTACTAAAAGTTACAGAACGCTTTAGATTTTCATACAGTAACAACCATTACTCTTATTATATTTTCATGAATGGCGTCATAAAAAAATGAAGCAATACAGTTTATATTTTGGTGATTATGTGCAACATAATTTTGACACATTTAAAATGATTAAAGTTACAGCACCAACATTCATAAATACCAGAATGGTCATACATCAGCATATTAAAATACATGTGAATTTACATATGTTTACCCTAGATTTACGTATGTTAAATATATTTACAAATGAAGGATGAATATGATCGTGAATGCATTTATGAAGTAATATATTGACGACCATACAGGGTCATAGCTGTGGGAACAAATATTGTTTATGAAGTGATTATAACATGTGACATATTTCCAATATTCAGGACGAAATTAACTTTTCATTTTGTGAAGTATTTGATTATTGAAGAGTTTGATTTGGCCAGTTGGTATTTCTTATTTGTTTATTTTTCTTGCAAGTAAATTCTATATTTGATTATTTACTTTTCGTTGATTGGTTACCGTTCATTTCTGTTATTCAGTCCCAAGTGATGATAATTTGTTGAACGTTTAAGCTGACATATTCGTACCAAAGTGAAATCAGTTGTTCATAACAATTTCAAGGAAGATAAGAAGTGTGAATTCAATTTATTTCCAACCTTAATTAAAGAAATAGACTCCGTCCGCAACTTGGAGGTAAAATGATATTGAAATAGATACAACTGAACAAAAAAGCAACATAAAGATACAATAGATAAAATGAAGCTGAATGCTTTTGAGGGAGGTGGCTGACGAGAAGAACAATGCAGCCAGTGAGGAAGCAGAAAGAAAAGGGAAAAGGAATGGGGGTAGGGGGAAGGGGAGAGAGTTGAAGAGTGGGTAGGGAGGGTGAGCAAAGAAGGGGGAAAGTGAGGGAAGGAAAATAGGCTTCGATATCTGAGGGGAACCTAACATAATTAACAAGAAACAGCCTGACGAAGTTGTTGTGTAATTGAGTTCCCGCCTCATTTTTTAGCATTTCCTCTGCCGAATATCTCCTGAAGAACCGTCATCCTTTAGTCACCGAATGGCGAGGGTCCTGTGGGACATAAAATGAAGAACTCACTTTGTCCAAAATTAAATTGGGGGTGTACTCGTCTCTAGAAAGCAGAAAGCTCTGTGGTATCGAAATAAAGACAAAAGTCTACCAGGCCTTTTAGGAAATGTAGGAATCAGTGCTCTCATTCATACCTAGTTAATATTGTTTTGATCTCAGAATGTAGAGTAAAATTTATTAGTTCATCTAGAAGAGTCAGGTGTAAAGCTCCAGTATGTTTTCAGTAGTTATGTATAATTTATAAGATCAAAGCTCTCTTGCTTATCTCGTAAATTTTGGTTTTTGTAACGTTTGTAATAGTATTTTCGCTCTCGAAACCTTGAACAGAGACAAATAGTGATTTTAGCTTTGGAAATAAGCAGAAATTCAGTTGAATTCATACTTTCAAAGTCAGGAAATAAAGCTACCGTAACCCGGCAATTAGTTTAAAAGTTTCATGTTGTAACCTGGCAGCCTATCATGAAGAAATGTGGCGGATTGTTGACCGGTAGGTTTCCATAGCACCTTTCATTAAATCTTCAAGATAAGATGGCCCCGGCTATAATATCCTTAAAAGGATCGGAAGTTATAAATAACATTGTTTCTTAATAGTATTACCGTCAATTTAGCGGTTCGAAATCCACTTTGACGTTTGTATTTTCTCACTTGTAATTGATAATTAGTTTAGGTAGAGGTTTTATGAAACAAATGGTAGTGATTAAAACCAAAATAATATATAACTGTATGTGTATGTACGTGTTTATTCCTGTTAAGTGAACTGTAACAGAGCATTTCCTTACCAGTGGGAAAAATATCTTTATGAAGCAACATTTGTGCAAAATGTATTTTGTCCACGATTACGTGAAGACTATTTTGACTATACGTTAAATGGAAATTAAATTGTTCACAATATAGTTAGTCATTAAACAATTAACGGTAGCATAAATAAAATCGTACGATTGCATTACGTGTAACTTTTTTTTAAGTCTGTCTCCTTGATTTGTTTCAAGAATACACGTAAACACAATTTTCTTCCCCAGTCAATTCTTTGGCGAAAATACGTGTTGACTTAATAACTTGAGCAGTCAACGCTAAGATTTACTGACAGCTCATCATAATTATATGCTTTTGTTCGGATGCTTATATATTCATGCATCGAAGAAGAATCGTGTCTTTAATTTCCTCTCACGATAATACTTAGCTTGAATTGAGTTTCATTTAAAATTCTTTATTATGCGTCACTTACGATGACAAGAGCTCTCTCTCTCTCTCTCTCTCTCTCTCACCAGGTAATAAGAACAGAGTGGTGCTGTTTCGGAGCTACAATGAGTATCAAGACATTTTTAATTATTTATTTGTGTGAGGACTTTATCGTTTAAATGAATTAACTGCAAGTGCGACGAACCCTTTTATTCGGGTTCAGCAAGATTTTATCAAGAATTTCTTGATTAAAGTATGAACTAATTTAACATTGAATATCAGCTTACCAATAAAAGGATCCCTAGATTAGTTTCTCTCTTTGATTTGAAAAAAAATGTGAAAACAATTCTCCACTTACACAACCAGTTCTTCTGTGAGTAATTCTCGTGTCGAATTATAAAAAAAGAGAGGAATCCCATGAACATAAAGAAATTAGTGTTCGTTAGTGCAAAGGCGAAAGGGGAAATGTCTGATCAGGTGGATTATATTTTGAGTCGCTATCTTCATACTGTATACACACACACACACACACACACACACACTACTACTACTACTACTACTACTACTACTACTACTTGGGACAGCAAGGCGCAAATCTTGCTGTACGTTTAAGACCTAAAAAGAGACGGCCATCGAAAGTGGCCTGATGTTGTGTGTGCTTGCACACACACGCACACACACACACAAGTTCTTAACAGAAATAAAGCAAAAACAGTTTTCAGTAATACGATTGGTTTTAAGGAGTGTTATTTAATTAAACAAGCCAAGGGCAACATTGAAAGGAAAGCTCTGCTGCATGACCAATATTCCTCCCATGTGCAGTTAAATTCCTGATAGAGCTGGGGGGATTAAACATTGGAAAAATGGCTTACCCCTCTCCCAGTGTACTCTATTGTTGGCTTATACAAAATATACTTACAGGCACATGTGTTGTCTCAGACACAATTGCTTGCTTAATAATCTTCACTAACTTCCATCGTTTCAGTTCAGAACGTTTCTCTGAAACTGTTACCCTAAAATACATTTGATTGTAAAAGACTTCAGAGATATACATATATATATATATATATATATACATATATATATATATATATATATATATGTGTGTGTATTTTTTTGTATTTGGCTGCTGAACATTTTCGGCCGAATAAACTTAATTGTTAACGTTAAATCATGATATTACCCATGGCATTTGACAGTTTCACGTACTTCAGTAATCCAGATCTCTAGAAATACGTCTAATATTTCAGTCACAGAAAACTTTTCTCGCCAATATTTCACATTAGAAATTAGGAATACGTAGGAAAGGGTTTACCGCGACAAGGCCTCTGTAAAATGTAGCCTGTTATGACTTATTTAAACATTTGTTTTTTTTTCTTTTGTGTACTGTATGCGTGGTTTAGTAGGAAATGTCAAGTATTAATTTATTTTATTTATATCTTTTTTATTTTATTTTATTAAAGAACAGAATATATCAGATAATCATGTTAGCTAGGTGAACAACTCGTGATTTAAGTTCATGGGGAAAAACAAACTCACTGGAAATGGTTTCACTCAAAACGGAAAATATCTCGAGAAAGACTGTGTGAGAACGTACAGTAAGTGCTTAGTTTCATAAGATTATGTCCAGCCCTTTCGAGATATCCCAGTCTTTTGCAAGATATCTTGAGGAGAGATGAATTGATTCTTATGAAACCTTCAAGAAATACCCATGAGGTGAATTTCTCAAACTTATATATGTAGTGAGAGAGAGTCACTGCTCATATGATTTCCATGGCAAAAAAAAAAAAAGAATGCCCTTAATCACCTCTCCCGTTCTGAAGGTATGCTACCAACACAATCGAACACACAGGTAGGTAGACACAGTTACAACCATTCCCATTCCAGATTTGGTTCGTCTTTAATTTGCATTCTGACGAAAATGAGATAAAAGTTGAGTTTCTTGGTGCAATCTGGAAATAAGAACTGGAAAGTGCGATGACAAGCGAGACTTAACCGCAAAGTACTTTCTGTCGCCGTCACAAGATATTGCAGCCACGATTAAACTGAATTAAATAATCAATTAGTCAGTCGCTATCAATCAGTCAGATGGTTGGTAGGCGTCATAATGATCTCCTCTGCCTATAGTACATGGCAGATATTACCCGATCATCTTGTGCAACATTAATCCACATATAGTACTTTCCTCTCATCAATTATGCAACAATCATCCTTTGCCGACCATATTACCTTATCGACCTACTTTATCTCATATTTAGTACCTAACGCCACTCGTGTGACATGGTCATAATGATGATATATTAGTTATACATTTCCAATGAATTCTGTTTGTCAGATGGACCGTTTGTGTACTGTTATAGGCTCCTCTCTGCTGTTATAGGCTCTCTCTCTCTCTCTCTCTCTCTCTCTCTCTCTCTCTCAAGTTCACGGTCGAGAGCATTCATAAATAATGTTCGAATACTCTGTATTTAAGTACTAAGTTCAAGTTAAACTTAGCACAGTTTCGGGACATCCCATTCCTCAGTAGCATGAGTACTTGTGTTTGGAAGCAATTTATATTCTTATGTTACTCAGCATTATCGAAGTGTTTATATCTATGTACCGAAACTATTTATTGAAAAAAATGTTCTTTGCCCCTCTAATACATTTAACTCCCCCCCCTCTCTCTCTCTCTCTCTCTCTCTGTAGATTTCTTTGGATCCTGGTAAGAGCTTTGAAAAAAGGCTGTTGGGAAAAAGCTTTACCTAAACAGTTTTTAGGCCATGCATAAACGCAGTTCACTTACTCAACATGTTTTACCACTTTTGACTTAATTCCAGCTAAATTGAGTAACTTTCCCACTTTAACGAGGCTTATCCATTAAGTATTGCGGTCTGTGTGTACATATGGATAATTATTATACAGCATCTTCCTTACGTTTTATTTCAAGAAACTGCTCAATGTTGATTTCAAAGAAACCCGATGACGTTGAGAGCTACATTTGTAGGCTTTCAGATACGATTGTTTTATTTTGTGAATTAGGAATAGTTCTGTTGAGACAAAACGGTCCTTTACTTAGGCAAATAAAAAAAAGCTATTAGAGGAGCTTTTCATGTACTTCATTTCGATTGACAAAATTACTGATAGCAAACATTGTAACCTGCATGTATTTTCTCTATTTTTTTATCATACAGTTGGGTAAATTTTGCCACATTTCTTGTAACTGTAAATCTCATATATTCCGTTAAACCTAAAATCAAAATCTGTTACCTCCAGTAGTAGTTTAGGTCAGCAGCAGAGAAGGTTCAGTTATTTTAAGGGCCTGTTGATACGAGGTACTATGCTACTAGGCACTATAGCAAATTCCGTTTTAGCTTCTGTTAGCATTGCGTATGTGGACGTTCGTTGTATGTTTAAGAAATGTAAACTGAGCAAAGAATATCCACGGAGGCAACGATAACTTGAAGGAGCCAGTGAATGACTCTTGAAAGAACAAGAGTAAATGAATGACTCCGAAAGAACAATAGTGCGACTCTTTCGCCAGCAGCCTTGCATTTGCATAGTTAAACATAATGCTGTGTGTTGCTTCAACACTCATTTGCATATTTTTAAGGCGTCTCTTATTGTAACTGCATATCATCTTTACCTCCCTTCAAGATTAGCGTTCCATTTGCATACGTTGTTTCCTTTAGGAAGATGTTATTGTGTTTTTATTAACAGGCCGCCTCCTTATGGCTCGTCTGTCTGATTGCGTTACGCCTGTTTTCTAACGCCACTTTTATATGTGTACATGTATACCATATATATATATATATATATATATATATATGTGTGTGCGTGTGTGTGTATGTATATATAAATATGTATATATGTGTATGTATATATTATATGTGTATATATATATGTATATGTGTATATATATATATATATATATATATATATACATATCTATATATATAAGCTTTGTATTCATGTAAATGTTTAAAAGGAAATGCCTGTATTTGTGGATTTTTAACGATTTTCTTGGTAATACGTAAGTATAAAGCCTAACTTTCGTAATTTTGTTGTGAAACCAAGGGAGCACATGTATTGGACTTAGTAACAACTCCCTTCTGCCTAACCCTGTGTAATCTCTGGGTGATACCCGGTCCCCCACCCCTACAAATATCGCTAACCCCAGATCTGCCCAACCCTCATGAACGAACTGTAATGAGTCATTGCACGGGAGGGTAAGCTGTTGTAACACTGCATTTGCTAAGGGGACAAAAAGAGCGTCCTTTCAAAAAGTCCCCCCCTCTTAGGCCAGTCATTTTGCTTACCCTTTTTAGGGTTAGAGAGAGAGAGAGAGAGAGAGAGAAAGTGAGGAAGAAAGAGGGAGAGAAAAAAAGAGAGAGAGGAGATGGAGGAGGAAGGGAGGCAATGCAGTTTGCAGCCAAATGTACGATGACAGAGCATCACTTGGCACGTGATTAATGACCTAAGCACACGTCTATGTTAAGTGACAGCCTCTAGTTCATTTGTTCACCATACAGACAGATGTATTGGAGAGCATTCCTCGCCAGTGCGTCTACTGCTTTCGCTTTCCAGCGGCCTTAAGGGCCTCTGAAGACGCAGCGGCAATACTATTTTAATTTTATGCAGCGCCAGTTACCGCGTATATGTACCTGGAAGAATAAACTGGGATGGGTGGTGGTGGTCGGTCGAGAAAAGTGAGGTTGTTGCTGTGGGGTTCATGATGCTATGGTGGGGTTAGAGGAAGTGACGAGGTATGACATTTAAACATGATCTGCCACTGTCACGGTGTTACCCTATGTCGTCAAGGCAAATAATTTCCTCATGCGCTTTCTACTTATATGAAGAAACAACTAAATTGTAGAATTACTCAGAAGCTTCAGCGTGCAGTGAAAAGCACCTCGATTTAAGTAATGCAGGTAAAAGCAATGAATTTCCTGAATGCTAAAGCCCTCTCTCTCTCTCTCTCTCTCTCTACTCAGACACACATACACACACAAACATTCTCTCTCTCTCTCTCTCTCTCTCTCTCTCTCTGTTTCACAGCACACACATATACATACAAACATTCTCTCTCTCTCTCTCTCTCTCTCTCTCTCTCTCTCTCTCTCTCTCTCTCTCTCTCTGTTTCACAGCGCACACACACACACACACAAACACAAACAAACAAACAAATAAACAAACAAACACACACACGCACACTCTCTCTCTCCCCGTTGAACGTATATGAGACGGGAACGTAGAGTTTTGGTAAAAGGACTTAGGAGACCCTGTCATTGGCAGCTGGGATGTACGTTCGGGTTCTTTTAATATGGCTCCCAGTTGCCTTCTGCGTTCGTTAAGGCTGCAAAAATCCTCTTGGAAAGGGCTAATGGTGTTTAGATTTTTTTCGTGAGATGTAATAATTATGATATATTGAGTAATCATATGTTAATTATGCAGATAGAATTGATGTAGATGTCTTTAAAATTACAGGCGTGTGCTTAAACTTTT
>NC_089782.1:21295621-21345621 GCF_040412425.1 Macrobrachium rosenbergii
CTCTAGGAGCAGGTTTTACTGTTCATTCAGTGTTCTTATGATTTTGCCTAGCTTTCTTTAAAACTCTTCCACACTTTGCTGTTGACAACTTCTGGTGGCAGTTTATTCCATGCGTCACATATCTTGTATGTGAAGAAGTTCCCACAACGAGATGTGTTGTATCTCTTCCATTCTAGTTTCTATCCATTATTTCTTGTCTGGTTTTCGTTTAATGTGAAGAGGTTGCTGCCTACTTTTGTTATGCCTATCAGTATTTTTAATGTTTCTATGGTTTGTCCTCGCAATCGTCGTGTTTCTAAGCCATACATGTTCAGGCTCTGTAGTCATCTTTGGTAACCTTTTTGCCTGATGGATGGAATTAACATTGTGACTCTTGCAGAAAGCGTATGGTAGGTTTTAAAGTCATAACCTTGCAGAGGTCATATGGTAGGTTTAAAAGTCATAACATTGCAGAGAGCGTGTAGTACTTTTTAATGTCATAACATTGCAGAGGGTGTATGGTAGGTTTTAATATCATAACCTTGCAGAGTTTTACAGTCATAACATTGCAAAGGGTGTACGGTAGATTTTAAAGCCATAACATTGCAGACGGTGCATGGTAGGTTTTAAAGTCATAACATTGCAGAGGGCGTATGGTAGGTTTTAAAGTCATAACGTTGCAGAGGGCAAATGGTAGGTTTTAAAGTCATAACATTGCAGAGGGCGTATGGTAGGTTTTAAAGTTATAACATTGCAGAGGGCTCATGGTAGGTTTTAAAGTCATAACATAGCAGAGGGTGTATGGTAGGTTTTAATGTCATAACCTTTCAGATGGCGTAGGGTAGGTTTTATAAATTCATAACATTGCAGAAGGCACACGGTAGGTTTAAACATTGCAGAGGGTGTATGGTAGGTTTTACTGTTGTAACGTTGCAGAGGGCGTATGATAGGTTTTAAAGTCATAACATTGCAGAAGACCTATGTTAGGTTTTAAAGTCATAACATTGCAGAGGACATATGGTAGGTTTTAATGTCATAACATTGCAGAGGGTGTATGGTAGGTTTTAAAGTCATAACGTTGTAGAGGGCGTATGATAAGTTTTAAAGTCATAACCTTCCAGAGGGCATATAGTAGGTTTTAAATTCATAACCTTGCAGAGGGCGTATGGTAGGTTTTAATGTCATAACCTTGCAGAGGGCACATGGTATGTTTTAAAGTCATAACATTGCAGAGGGTGTATGGTAGGTTTAAAGTTATAACATTGCAGAGGGCATATGGTAAGTTTTAAAGTCATAACATTGCAGAGGCCGTATGGTAGGTTTTAATGTCATAACCTTGCAGAGGCCGCATGCTAGGTTTTAAAGTTATAACATTGCAGAGGGCGTATGGTAGGTTTTGATGTCATAACCTTACAGTGGGCGTATGGTAGTTTTTAAAGTCATAACCTTGCAGAGGGTGTACGGAAGGTTTTAATGTCATAACCTTGCAGAGGGTGTATGGTAGGTTTTAATGTCATAACCTTGCAGAGGGCGTATGATAGGTTTTAAAGTCATAACCTTGCAGAGGGTGTATGCTAGGTTTAAATGTCATAATCTTGCAGAGGGTGTATGGTAGGTTTTAAAGTCATAACCTTGCAGAGGGCGTATGGTAGGTTTTTAAGTCAAAACATTGCAGAGGGTGTATGGTAGGTTTTAATGTCATAACCTTGCAGAGGGCGTATGATAGGTTTTAAAGTCAAAACATTGCTGATGGGCTATGGTAGGTTTTAAAGTTATAACATTGCAGAAGGCATATGGTAGCTTTTAATGTCATAACTTTGCAGAGGGCGTATGGTAAGTTTTAGTCATATCATTGCAGAGGGCGTATGGTAGGTTTTAAAGTCATAGCATTGCAGAGGGCTTATGGTAGGTTTTAAAGTCATAACATTGCAGAGGGCGTATGGTAGGCTTTAAAGTCATAACATTGCAGAGGTCGTGTGGTAGGTTTTAAAGTCATAACATTGCAGAGGGCGTAAGGTAGCTTTTAAAGTCATAACATTGCAGAGGGCGTATGGTAGGTTTTAAAGTCATAACATTGCAGAGGTTGCATGGTAGGTTTTAAAGTCATAACATTGCAGAGGGTGTATGGTAGGTTTTAAATTTATAACATTGCAGAGGGTGTATGGTAGGTTTTGAAGTCATAACATTGCAGAGGTTGTATGGTAGGTTTTAAAGTCATAACATTGCAGAGGGTGTATGGTAGGTTTTAAATTCATAACATTGCAGAGGGTGTATGGTAGGTTTTGAAGTCATAACGTTGCAGATAGCGTATAGTAGGTTTTAAAGTCGTAACATTGCAGAGGGTGTATGGTTGGTTTTAATGTCATAATCTTGCAGAGGGCGTTTGGTAGGTTTTAACGTCATAACCTTGCAGAGGGCATATGGCAGGTTTTAAAGTCTTAACAGAAGCACTGATAGACGAAAAGCAGTGTGATTTTAGTCAAGGAGGTACGCGTGTGATCAATTGCGCAACTTAGCTGTGAAAAAATTTATGTGAGAACTTTGAGAATAAACTAAATGTTCCATGCGATGCACTCCTAAAGATTTTTAAAGAAGGTTGATTGTAGAACTGATAGAAATATTATGTGGAAGGTGTTAAGGATGCATAGTGCAGAAGATATATCCGGAGCAAATAAAAATTCACATAAAATCAGAGCTTGCAAACAGGACTTGCAGATGAGACCGAGTGTCTTTTCATGGCTATTTAGTATTTCAAGTATGGATTGATAAGAGAAGTTAAGGGAAAGCTAGCAGATGTAGGAGAAAGTTTGCTGGTTAGGGAAAGTGGTTATGAGTAGAGTGGGCAGCGGTCAGTGTGTGCAAATGAGTATTAATTGGTGATGGTGATAGTGACGGAAAGCTGCAAAGATGGGTGACAGTATGAAGTTTTTGTATGTAAAGTCGAAAATGAATACCATGAATAAGGTTGTGAAAGTAACAGGCTAAACTGTTGAAGAGTAGTTTTTTCTAGGTTTTAATTAAGATGAATGGTTAAGTGTTTTATTAGAAGCTTGAAGGGTAGCGGGACGTCTGTAAGAAGACTGGAATATACTGAGTGAATGTTAACTAGCTCTCCTTTACGGAAATAGCATGTGGATGTTGAATGCAACTTTAAGAGAATGTGAAAACTTTAGATGAACTGTTTGGATAGTATATGTTGAAAGCTAAAAGATTACAGTATGAAGATATTTTGTATGTAAAGAGAGCATCAGAATGTTTTTGAACAGTTTGATGAACAAAATTAATAAATGAATAAGGTTAGGAAAGTGACTCGGAAGGCTGATGAAATGAAGAACTTGAAAAACTAAATGTGATTAGCCCAGTTTGTGTTTTCGGTCGTCACATATATATATATATATATATATATATATATATATATATATATATATATATATATATATATATATATATATATATGTGTGTGTGTGTGTGTGTGTGTGTGTGTGTGTGTGTATTTGTATGATACACAGTATTTTGTTGGTCTTATTCTGTATTACTATAATGCCAATGATACTTAATACTGCAGCTAATTTATACTACTAAAACTCCTTTGTATTTGAACAATTCTTAATAGTTGGCTACTGGACAAAGTAAATTCTGTACAAGAATGAAACCTGTCATCATCCAAGAGTTTATTAAAGCTTTCATGTTTATAGTTTAACTTCTTTTTCCTGTGATGAGCGTGATTTTGGTTAAATCTCCTTTCTTGTTCATATAAGTATAATAAAAGGATTGCTATTTTATGTGTGCTGGAAAACTAGACTGGCAATAATTTTACCGGTTAATGAAGAACGTAGGGAAATAGGGACACGCAAACTATCCAAACTACGTTCACTTACTTCATAACCGGTTAAATGCTGCCTGCGAGCTCCTTTGTAGAGCAAGCTTTCGCCAAAGTTACATTCCTACTGAGGGAGAAGAGAGAGAAAAGAAAGGACTCGCCCTCTTTCTCTCCGACTCATTTTCACGTTTTCAAGATGTCTTTCATCCATTGAAATGGCACCCCTTTCAGGCCTTGAAAGCCCCATCGTTTGAAACGAGCGCGGAGCCATTCGAAAGAGTCGTCTAAAACAAAACCTGTTTTCGGATGCTTCTTCGTAGGCCGCCGAGCGTATAAAGACTTGCGCGATGTTCTTTTTATCGGGAACCCGGGATCTCGCCTTTGTTTTAAGACGTTTTAGGGTTATCTGCCTCACACAGAAGGTGTAGCTGTCGCCCGGTCTCCTAATTACACGCTACACCAATCATCTCTTTGACTTCTTTTATTTATTCGTCCTCTCTCATTCATTCTTTAGATCCTGCAGCAGTGAAGATTAAATCTGACTCGTGTTTCTGTCGTACGGCGTGTTTAGAGACATGTACTTGAGTTTTGTTAGTAGTGTGGTTTGGGTCAAGTGGTCATGTCTCAGATTTGCGTTGTTCGTTTAACAGGTTTTCTCCCTGTAACTTTTTTTTAACACAGTTTTTGACGGTTGTTCTGCAGTTTTATAAGACAAAGTACTCAGATGAAGCTTTGCAAGCAGGTCAGAAATTATGCTACTAGCAAAGGCGTAATTTTTGTAATGAAACGATGATGATTTTTGAAAATGGAAGCTTTGAAAAACTGAATTGTTGAGTTTTTGGTAAAAAACAGTAATATATAAATAATCGCCATTTCCAAGAGTCCAGCGTCCTGTATACTTATTTGATGACCTCAGGTTGATCTGGTCATTAAGTCCAGAACCATACCATTTGTACGGTCTCTTGAAACTGTACATCAATTTTAGGTCGTTGTACTGAATGTCGCATCACAATCCATCAGTAAGGTAATTTTAATATCGTAGCATACATCCTTTTCTTTTCCTTATGAAATTCCATAAAATATTTTCGACTATAGTAACCTAGGTAGTTGTAACACTAGATAAATTCTTGTCCATCTTTTGACATTCCCATGAAATTCTATCTTTATATCTTGAAACTGAATTTACTTTGATTTCAGTTGACGTAACCATTGTCTCATGTAACGAGAATTGCTGTCCTTGAATTTTTTTCTCCCTCTGCTCTCAAGCTTTGGAATTTTCTACCTACAGCGTTTTCCCTAACTTAATAGTCTGCCATTCTTTGATGAAGTGGGAGGAAGCCTGTCTTTTTTTTCCAGTTTTATTGTTTTCTTCGGATCTGGGCAAGAAAATGTCATTAGAGTCATCAGTCCATCAATCAAACAAGGAACTTGAGAGGAATGTGATTTTTTATTCCTGTCGAACAGCTGTAATGTAGGGGCTTTCTCTAACGTAATCGAACTTGAGGTCCGTATGTTTATGTAATAACAGTTGATTTTTTAGTGTCTGGCATTATAAACTTTAGTCAGATTCCCGAATAACTCTGTCCTGGAGGTTGTTCCACGCCTTTCTATTTATTTGTTTGATATCAGGGTTATGTATAAGTGCAAGCCTCAGGTCATATATGCACTGTAAGATCAAACAAGGAAGCACTTTGGTATACGAATTTCGAACAATTCTTGCAGAGTAAGCTAAATGTAATGGGCATATTAAACCAAGAAGTGAGTGAATTCACGAAGAAAATAAGTAAAACAAAATGAACAACTTACAAACGCTGTAGGAGAATGAAGATTTAAACCGCTGAAAAATAAAAAAAAGGATTTTGGGTAGAAAATACAAGCCAAAACCGCAAGGTAGCTATTCTTCTAAAATATTTTAGAAACTGAAAGATTGGGATTTCCCGCTTAAAGGGGAATGATCCCACATTTTCTACATAAGTATATTGCAACGGTGAAGATTACTTTAGATTCCATCGGTCATTTCTTTAGTGCACTTGTCATGTTACTTCTTATTTAAAAGTGAACACTCAATGACCATTAATGTTCCTCCAGTTGAAGGTGAAACACAAGATTTATGTTAATATTTTGAAGAACATTGATGTCGCTGATCAAGCTCAGTGACCAGTGGTTATGTTCAGGTTGGTTTCTTTTACCAGTTAACCATTTCGGTATCAGATACAAGTAGATGCGAAATGAATAAAAGTGTGCAAATCACAGTCATTAAAAGCGGACGGGATTTAACCACATGGGCTTTGCCACCTTACCTCCCTCTCTCCCTCCCTCTTCCAATCTCCTCCTCCCAAAGACCCGGGCTCCCTCCCCCTTTCGCTAAAGACATAAAAGGTGCGAGAAGCGGCACGTGGTAGAGCATAGCTCAGCTTCGCTGCTCAATGGATAGCAGACCGGTTAGGATGGTATTGGCGGTTGCCCCTCGGGCCCAGCGTCTTTTGTTTCATCTGCAAGTTCATCAATCAACACATGGTGTGAATGACCTACAGGTGTGAAAAGTAAATAGGACCATCCCCGATTATAATTAGCTCCAGCACGCCCTATCCCCCGTCCCCTGCCATCCCCCGATACGGTGTACAGGTAGCAGGGATGGGGGAACACCTTTGGAGATTGATGATGATGTGTCGGAGCTGTATAGGAATAAATGTTGAATGAATTGAGAGAGAGAGAGATTTATGGGTTTCTGAAGTAAGCTTAGGGGGCTGAACAGCAAAGATAATGTAGCGACCCCCATCAATCGTTTTACAGTGGGAAAATTTTGGAGTTTCTCGAGCTACATTAAACAAATCGCGGGGAATATCCAAATTAAGTTTTTCTTAGTAAATGTGTTATTATGTACCCTGGCCTTTTCATGTTTTATAAACTCTAAGTTGTTTTATAGAAACATGTAAACCTCACTCGTGGTGGTCCACTATCACGACTGGGTGATACAGAATGCGAAATTTACCCCATTCAGTCTAATAGTTTCAGCGGCGATTTTTGTGAAGAGAGAAAAAATACTTTTACCATAATTCAGAAGAACTTGCTTAGTTTTATGAAGCATTATTAGTTTTTTGTAAAGCATACACGGTTATTAGACAAAAGATTTTCTAGCGTATTAAAGCTAAGTTGCATGATTTTATAAAGAAATTTAACAAGATACTGACCAAGCTTAATATTGTGTAAAATGACGATCTAGATAGTGTCTGAATGATAATGGCGAAGGTTGTTTTAAAAACACAGACACCGGGTTTCTGAGTTTTCAAAACCCCTTCTCTTCTATCTCTTGATCACATACTCCTACCCTGACAAAAATGTTTCAGAATTTGGAAACTTAATCCCACATATCAAGAGGTGTTTTGGGCTGAGAAGCCAGCACTATCATTTCTTGGGAGAACCTTCATAGGTCTATTTATTGCTTCTAGAAGGCTAATTGTCTCCTTAGGTGTTGCATAAATTTACATCCACGCAGCTCCTTTAGATGCTTGTAGAACTTAAATGACCTTACTATCAGTTTTGCCTAAATGTCCGGGGAAGGCTCTTCACTCGCCATTCTATTTAACAACTGATTCAAAAGATTTCCCTCTTATGAATGGCTGTTTTCACATCCAAACTGGATTCACTTCAACACTGCCATCTCGATGGATATCCCTTGAATGGAGTAGTGCCGTCAGTGCGCCCCACGTGGTGCCCTGCAGGCATTACTAAGGGTGTCTGCAGCGTTCTGTCGGCCCCTAGCTGCACCCACCTTTTAGCCTTTTACTTTACCTCCATACATGCTTCCTTTCTTCATTCATTCATACTTCTTAGTGTAGCTGTGGGGTGTCTCCCACTTTCACATTTAGATCCTTGTACTTCATCTCCTTTATTTTCTGGATCTTTTTACCTGTTTGAAATATTGGTTTTTTCATCACTTAGGAAGAGAAGTCTACTCTTGCACTCTTCTTGTCGAGGCAGAGATTGATTTGGGTAGGTATGCTGTTAATGGTCTAATCACCCTGGAAGGCTTAATTTAAGCAAATTCAAAAACGGTATTATGCGCTTGCTGAAGGATTTATGCGTATTACATAAAAAAACGCACAAAAATGGGTAATATATATATATATATATATATATATATATATATATATATATCTATATATCTATATATCTATATATCTATATCTATATATATATATATATATATATATATATATATATATATATATATATATATATATATATATATATCTTCTTCTTTATCGTCAGCTTTTCCCATCTTTATATGGGGTCGCTGTTTGTTATTAGTCTTCTCCATCTTCTGCGATTATGCACCATTACCTCACTCACGTTCTTCTCCTGCATGTCCCTGTTAACTGTCTCTCCATCTCATTCTTGGTCTACCTCTCCTCCTTGTAATATATATATATATATATATATATATATATATATATATATATATATATATATATATATATATATATATATATATATATATATATAATATATATTATATAATGTATATATATATATATATATATATAATATATATTATATATAATATATATATATACTGTATATATATAATATATATTATATATATATATATATATATATATATATATATATATATATATATATATATATATATATATACATACATATATATATATATATATATATATATATATATATATATATATATATATATATATATATATATATATATATATATATATATATATATATATATATATATATATATATATATATATATATATATATATATATATAATGTTTGTGTCAGAGAGAGAGAGAGAGAGAGAGAGAGAGAGAGAATGAAAGTTATCATTCTACAGAAGAGAACGACAAATAGCTGAGTCTGGTATTGCTGGAAATGCCTTTCAATCTCGTGTAATACAATCGGACAGACATTTATCCTCTGAATGGCGCATCCTAATTTCAATCAGAATCCTGTTTCCGCGCAAAAACCCAGATCCTTCCAGGTGACCCTATCAGGAAGACAGGCTCCGCGTCTTTTCAATAGCCGACAGAAGAGGCGATGGGAAGAGAGCGAGAAAGGGACAGGCAGACAGAAAGACGGACTGTGGGAGCCTTTTGATGGCGCAGAAAGGGCGAACCAAAAGTGCCATTGTTTCAAAGATGCTTAACCTCATCATTCATTCCTGTAGGCCGCTTAAGGGCCTCATCAAGGGGTGGATCGAGACAATGCTACATTCAACGGGGTTAATTGTACAATGCAATGTAGTTGATTAATGATCAAGAGCCTCATTGAATCGCTTGATGAGATGTGATGCCAAATCTTTAGTGGTCTGAGCATCGCTCTCTGGTTCGCAGAAACCTTCGTGTCTAAGATGGAAGATTTGCAAGTCAAGCTAAGTTGCTTGCGGTGTGTCTGCCTCTCTCTCTCTCTCTCTCTCTCTCTCTCTCTCTCTCTCTCTCTCTCTCTCTCTCTCAAAATGTTCATGCTGTAATAATCTTGAGGATATCAAGAGGTAACGAGCGCTTATTTATGACCTAGCTTACCAATATCGTTAGAAAAGACGATAATTTAAGAAAGTCGAAACGCTTACTCCCTACCCTTGGGACGTTATGTAACGTCTCTAAGTTCGGACCATACTCTTGTAAGGGCATGCTGGTTCCGTGAACGTTTAGCGTATGCTTGTTTGCTTGTGACTTCAAATTCTTTCTAGTACATCATTCCATAACTAACAAACTGTTGAAAAGGAAGCAATTTTTAACTTGAGATTTACAGAGCGGTTTTAAATCAGCCTTCTTTTGTTTTCTCCCTATGAAGAATCTGTGATTAATACGTTGTGTGACAAGGAAAATAATAAAATGAATTCGATTACTGGTTGTAATATTTAAGCACTGAAAATAATACATATATTTTTTGAGTACATACTTAACTGAGCAATAAGGATAAGAATGTCAATAAATCTTTAGGTCATTATAAGTTTACAACTTGGCGTTGGCGTTAGTATAAGTATTTCAGGTATGATTTGGATAGGAATGTAGAAGAATAGGATAAATATAGTTTTTCGGTGAGGATGAAGATGAAGCCTGGATGTAGGATTAAGACAAGGCTAACCTAGTGCTGGAAAAAATATTGGAAGTTACTGGGAGTGTTGCTGTGGATACGAGTAAGTTTGAGAATAAGAAAACAGCATAAAAGTAATAGGCAGAAATCAGGGTTAAGATAAGGATAGTGTTTGGAATTAGAATATGTTGATAATGGGTGTTAGGCTGAGGATAAGGATGAAACTGAAATTAAAGCCGAGGATAGATTTAAAGTTGGGACATTCAGAGAGGATAAGGATTAGGTTAAGAGCAGCCCAAGGGTAACAGTGGCTCTGTTTTTATAATCCGATTGATGAGAATATAGTAGGGTTGGATAACAGTTCAGGTTACGGTATGGGGCTTGGATTAGGGGTAACTTACCATTAAGAATAGTATGGGATAGAATGGAGGCATGAAGTAGGAAAGAATTAGAGGTGGGAAGGATGAGGATAAGATTAAAGATTATATATCGATATGAAATAGAGACGGGATGTGAATATAAGTAAAGCATGGACCTAGAGAAGGATAAGTATGAGGCTAATATTCAAGGTAAGGTTAAAGGCAGAAAGAGAATTCAGGACGACCAAGTCAGCACAGACGTTTTAAAGAGGTTACGAAAGAATACCAATAAAGATTAGATTAAAAGGAAGAAACCTGTAAACTACTTCTCGCGGTTCCCTTTTAATTTTTTTATAAAGGAAAGGATAAATGAAGGAATGTAAATAAGAGATACAGTCAGACGACCAGACAGCGATGATTCAGAGCAAGCGAAATATATTTTGTCAAATGCTCCGTAAATACGATTTGGCTTTTAAGGCTTCAGTCGCAGCTCTAATTGAATATCAGGGCAACCAATTTTCGTAGCTCCCTCTTGATTTTTTCACTGTAATTTTCATTAAGTATCCGCTGTTCAATTTTCTTGTCCTCCAGCTAACTTGTATTCACCCAATATCGCTAACTCGAGAGACTTGAGAACTGTCCAGGAGGGAAAAAAGGTTGGTTTACTCCAGTTATACATCCACAGGTATTGGGCAATATTTGTTTTGGAGAGAAAAACGTAAACACTATTGCGACTCGGCCGTCGCGTCGGTTGTGCCAAAGGCCAGTGAAGGTGGATGACGTTTATAACACTGGTTCTCACAGACGAGACTTATTCATTTGTGACCTTGGAGTTATTTTTTTTTCTCTACAGTGGAATGATGCAGTGGAGGCTACGAGTATATTGCAGTGACTTACTGTGCAAAACTGACTGGTTCCAGAAGAAAAAGTTATAAGAACTGATGACGATTTTGAAGCTGCATTATTTTTGATGCTGTATTTGAATTAAGGCTCAGAAAATTTCTTTCATTAATTATTTTTCATTATATTATAGGCCATTGGTCAGATGTCATACCTGTATTAATTAAAGTAAATAATTTTATTGAATTAGAGCAATAAGGAAATCGAAGAATTTGCTATCCGTTTACTTTATTATAGTTAGGACCAGTTTGAGTTACGTTGAAACTTTAAATATTTTGCTTCAGCTTTTTCGAATTATTTTCACATTTTTCCATTGTAGATTTTGATCATTCTCATGTCGCGTATTATGAAGTGTGTAACTCAAAGGCAATGAATCTGGCTCTGTTGTTGAAAATGTCTGGAAGCCACCGCTTGAGATTTTATATCTTAGGGGACTCCCATTAGAAGGGTACCATTTCTGATTTAAATATTGTTATTGAATACATTTGGAATCTACTTTCATAATAAAAGCGCTTTTACTGAAAATGTCTCTACGAATCAACTTCCTATGATACTCTCTCGAAGGCGTCTTGTCGGCAACTACCTGTTGTTAAAGATCTTTCAGACAACCTCTAGGGATGGAAATGTTTCGAAGACAACCAGTTCCCGTTTTGTGTCTTGTTAAAAAGTCTTTCGAAGGCGTCCACTGTCTTTTAATTGCTAATGTTGGTAGTGTCCCAGAGACAACCCATTCCAATATGTTTTCTTGTGTGAAAATATTTTGGAAGCAGTCTCTTGCTATTCAAGTTCTGTTATTGAGTTTGTTTTGGAGTAAAATTGTTTTCAATTTCAGTCCTCTTGTTAAAAGGTTTCTGGGTTAATTGCTTCAAAACCAAGTTCTTGTTTTGGAAATGTTTCTGAGATAAGGCACTTCCAGTTTTGAAGTCTTACTCGTATACTTTTAATAAGTTTATAATGAAGAGTTTATATTCTTTTTTTTTTTTTACCGTACCCGTTGCAAACTCCTGCTGTAGTTAGCGACCCCGCCCTATAGGTATTAGAGGAATTTCCTCACTTTTAGATATGGCTTATTAAAGATTCCCAAAACTGAGCTTCCAGTTCTGGTCTATGTCGTAATTAGTACTGTTAGGGGAAAATTAAACTACTGCTTCAGCTATTTGTCCTCAGCCAAGAGGAAATACGATGATAGGATACAAGATAGAAGCACGGGGCAATAATATTAACGCTCGTGTTGATACAGGAAGCCTTCGAGCAGTACATAGCTCTTGCAGCATCAGATATTAGCTCCATAAGTGCACTCACAGGGTTCGGCCAAGGGATTTGTTCAAGAAATGAGGCGAAAATTATATCAAGGTAAATATGAAGAAGTTGGACAGCTAAGTAAGAAAAGACCAGAGGCAACAGATGAAAAATAAAGGGCAGAAAGGAACACTCCAGAGCCGAAGGGGTGGTCACAGGTATCTCTCAGTTGAGCAGTATCTTGAATTTTAACGTAAATATTGGATCGTTAAGGGAACACGGTAGAAGATCGGTCAACCAGTAAAGCTTTGATTAGTTAGATTTTGGTTTAGATTCATATTCTTAAAATACACCCTTTGCTAGTAGATTTCTTGTCAGATTGAAAGTTAAGTTGATTAATTGGTCTAAATACACGTTAAACTTTGAAGCAATTTCATTTCGAACCTGGGAAAGGTAATAACTGCAAAAGAAAATCTTATAGTTTGCATTCAGCACTATTATATTTTCAGTGCTAATATTCATGCACTAAGAAAACTTAAAACAGCAAAAACTCTAGAACACAACCACGAAAAACAGGCGTGATTGTGCTTGCAACACCAACATCATCGACTATAATTCTGCTGGCAATTATTTAAAACAAACTCTCCCTTGCTTTATTTTAAACTTATTGTGAAGAAGATTAGTTACTGAAGTTAGAACATTTGTATTTTTAGATAGATCTGTAAGTGGTTAAATCAGTCTTAGGCATCATTGAAATCAACTTCAAACAACCAGGATTCTTCTTCATAGTCACGTTGGTAGATGAAGAGGCCATTAAAAGAGTTAAGATTTCTTTTTCTATCCATATCGGCTCTAAGAAGAAACATTCTAAACTTGAGGTACTGGCAGATGGATTTACAGATCAACTTCATAGCATATTCAGAGATATAAAAACTGTCGTTCCTAAATAATTCTGAAAACAAATTGTATCAAGATTTTTTCCATTTTTAATAAGCTAAATATTAAAGTAAGGATGTTGCGTTTTGCGTCATTCTTTTGGGGGATGTCATCACCCATAATTTCACCTAAATAATTTCGTGTTCTTAGATCACTTCTAAATTACGATGCGAAAACTTGAAAACTCGGACGAGAATGGCGTCAAGCCCGTTTCCAGAAATAAGTTCTCTTTACTTGTGCGATTCAATGATTATAAAATGTATACCTGCCTTCCTATTTTCGGCTACGTCAATATCGAGGCCTGACCTTTTTTGTCATCAGAAGTCTTCGCAGTTATTAGGTTTTGCTTGCGCTCTCTCTCTCTCTCTCTCTCTCTCTCTCTCTCTCTCTCTCTCTCTCTCTCTCTCTCTCTCTCTCGGGAATAATGCATGTTACTTATAGCTTCCCAGTGGTAATGAAATGTCAGTAAGAATACCTCTAATTTAGTTGGCCTCAGAAAATGTATAGAATAATGTCCCTCTGTAGCTTTTACGCCCTTCAACCTTCGACATAAATTTCATTCTTGTCAACACTCCAGTATGATTTTATTCACTCATGCAGATCACAACCTCTGTTCGTCTATCGGGCAAATATCGATAGGTCAGTGCAAGAGGAAATTGTTTCATCTTTTACGCATTGCCTGCTTTCTCTCTCTCTCTCTCTCTCTCTCTCTCTCTCTCTCTCTCTCGTGTGCGCGTGTGTGCTCATGAGGACCCAGAATTTCATATTTCAACGCCTTTCACCAAAGGATAGTACACAAAACTTGGCAATTAAATTCCAGGGACATCGAACATTGAATACATGATTAGTTAAACCAGGGATTTAATTACTCTGTATCAGTATTACAAGTTAATTCTCTCAGTAAGCATCATACTGCGTTTGCCTCTGCTGAAATAAAATTTTTTGAAGTAAGTTGATTGTGTAATGGAGTCGTTTAGTTGCCTTTTACTTTGAAAGCCAGTAATTAATTTCGAGGTCAGATGAGCATGCTGTTGTATTTATAATAACCCGATCTTCAAAAATTGAGCTGGACCGCTTTCCTTGAGCTTATCTCTACAGTTCATTCCCAGAAGAGTTTCGTTCAATTTTTATAGTTTCTGGTGTGCTTTCCCGATAAATTTTTCTGGAAACGGAGACGAGGCGAAATAGAAAACCTTTAAATTTTAGCCTCTCGCCCCTTTTCCAGAAGAACTGCTTATCATGACTTCACTGCCGACTCAATAACTGTCCGACATTTTGACACCTTCAATATCGTTTTCTGCTTTTCATTATTAACTCTACGGAAACTCGTGAGGCCTTTTCTTGCTCCCCAGCAATATTTTACAGGCCAGTGCTTGCAGTTTTGACCCTTCTGCATAAGGTTCAGAGGGTTCGTTATTGATTGCTCTAGTTCCTGCATATCTGGATTCTTTGGTCTGTCGCCATTATCGAAGAAATCTATGTTGACACGTTCTTTTTCTCCACGTTTCCTCCTCGTTCTGCTCTCTCCTGTTTTCATTTCTGCCATTCATTACTAATGACTATTTTTCATACTCTGCTTGAATATTAATTTAATTTCGAATAAAGTTGCGTCTTTGGAAATCAAATGATTGCGTTTAGTATTTGTTGTTAAAGCTTGCGGTACTGAGTAATGGAGAAATCGAGTAAAACCAACTTTCACTTTAATGTCACGTTTTCTGTGTTTTGTTTCCTGCCGTTGCTTCCTTTCCCCCGGCCCCACCCCACCCCACCACCAAACTGCGCCGCTTTTAATGATAGTGCATGATTGTTTTATAATACTAGGAAACTTCTCGGCTTGCTTAATATGAATGTTTCCGACCCTAACCACACGTTAGCTATAATCTATTTTTAAACCATTGTCCTTCAAGAATCGGAATAATTGCTGTCTCTGGGAAGGGATGGGGGCAAGACCTCATTCTTTTTATCCCCCACTCCTATCTTTCTGAATCGGCTTCTGCATTAGATAAAAAAGCTCTGTAATTATATATACATGCGCTGTCTCTTGCCATCATGTTCCAGGCCTTGTCTGGGAGAGGACGGCCTTCACATGTTTAAATCATGCAAGGACGTTTTGGCGTATTACTGTCCTTTTCTTGATGTATAGTTAAAGCATTTTTAGGGTAAAATGTTCTCTAGTACCTGTGACTTAGGCTCTTGCTATATCATTCAACTGATAACAGAAATTGGTTGTTTGTATGACAGCTGGTATTTACAGAGGTGATAGTATTAATGCCACAGACTGGAGACTTTCATTTACCGTTGTTGGAATATTGCTTTCCTGTCAGGACGTCTCCATCACGACTGGAACTTCTAGACAAAAATACCTTCATTTTCCTTATGCTTTGCTATGCTTCATCGAATAAAATCTTCGAAGAAATAAAAGATAAATTTTCTACATAATTGCAGAATGTTACCGACGAAACACCAGAAATCGATGTGATGGTTACTGTTGGTGACATGAATGCGAACGTTAGCAGTAACGATGAAAGCATGGAGAATGTAATGGGTAAAGAAGGGCTGGGACAGACAGGAAACGAAAATAAGGTACAATTTATTAGTTTTTGTGCAGTAGGTCATTTGGTGACCGGTGCTACTCTTGTCAAACAAAAGGACATTTATAAATACACTTGGACTTATGCAGATGGCACTCACAGAAATCAAAAGAATGACATATCCATTAACTTTGAAAGACAAAGAGCACCGAGTAACGTTAAAACAATAGCGGAGCAGATTTCGGCAGTGATGACCAACTCTCCACTGCCTAAACTAAAGCTGAAATTGAAAACACCAACAAAACACTCGTCAGATTATCTAGGTTTCATACAGTAAGCTTTTGGAATATGAACATCACGAATGGATTTGCAATTCTAGAAACCATATCCGAAGAGGAGCAGACAATGGATAAGGATTGGTTTGGCTTCAGTCTGCTGGAAAGGAACCGGGAAAGGCAAGTGGTACACAAAGACAGATTGTAAGGAATGGATGAAAATGCCAAATACTCAAGTATAGATAATAAAATTAGACTAAGTGCAAGAAGAAATCAGAGAGGATATATGAACAAACAGACTGATGTTGACAAAGCTGGGAGGGGCATTTGTGTTAGGGTAGCCAACAGAATTGTTAATGAAGTATTCATGGGTGAAAAAGCCAAAAGGAAAATACCTGGCAGAAGGAGGGGTGGGCCAATAATAACACGGGAAGAAGAAAACAGACCCCGGGTGGATGGAACATTTTTGTTAGATGATGATTGGGAGATTTGAGTGGGATAATTTGACTGAAATACCAAAAGCTGTCAAAGACCTGAATGCACTTACGAATGAATCACATTTTTTGAAATGGAACACCAGTTTATGATGGAATTACTGCAGCGATGATTTTAGATGAAACTAAGATTACGCATATACTAACTTCGCAGCGATGATTTTAGATGAAACTAAGATTACGCATATACTAACTTGATTGTTTTGTAGAATATGAAAGGATGAAGCAAAGCCTGATGATTGGGGAATGGAATTCATAGCTAAGGCACCAAAGAAAGGTGACCTGACTGAATGTGGTAACTTCATAGGCATTGTACTTACGTCGATTGTAGTGAAAATATTTAGTATGTTTGTTTTAAGTAGGCTAAGAAAAGAAATTGGGTTTAGGGAAGGCAAGAGCCGCACAGGTTAAATATTTAGGTCAAGACATATTGTGCAGCAATATATGCAATTGACAAATCCCATGCTGATGGCTTTTGTTGTTGACGAGAAGACATTATATAGCGTCTACAGACCAAAATCGTGGATGGTCTTGTACCACTATGGACTTCCCTTTAAATTCTTAAAGTATGTGATAAGTGTCAGGTGGGCTCTTGTGGGCAACAGAAGAGTTGGGAGACCTATGCCTACTTAGATGAGAACCATGAGAAGGGAGGCTGGAAATAAGAGGAGATTTGTGAAGATAAGGCACAGAATTGACAAGAGTGGCAGAATTTCTGAGACCTTTGGCTTCACACGTCATTGGAGGCAATGACGATGATGATACTCAGGTTTACCTAGACGTTCTCAAGATACCCGACTTTTTCTTCCTTTAGCCTTACCCTAGACGACCAATTTTATTCGCTTGTGTAGTACCATATGATAATCTCTCTTGTCTTGCAGTAACTTCTATTCCGTATTAATGTTTCCAATACCCTCATACATAATTCTGTGAAAATTCTATGACCCCATCTGTGAATTTTATATACACCTCATATACTTCTTCCATTTCATTGAATTTAAACCTGTCCGATGTTTTCAATTTGTCTTCATATATTTTGTTGTTACTGTTGCTTATCAGTCTTGATTGCATTGGTAGCCACATATAGCGTACAATCTTTCCTTTCCAATTAAACTTGTATCTATATTTACAGTCACTGCCTTGAACCACAGCACAATCATAATACCTCTAAGTCACTTCTCATCTCGCCATTTCATCCGTCAAGTCTAGGCTGTAGCAAAAAACTCTTTTCCTCGCACTTTCTCTTTCCTCTTTTCACCTGAAATTACTTATTGTCGTCAATCAACCCCTTCGGCAAACATGAGAGATGCGTTTCTCATGTTACCTACTTTTTATATAAGTTACCTAGCACAAACACCCTTTCACTTTATTTATATCTAACAAGGTATTGAATCAGCCTGTTAGAAACTTTTACTCTCATTCTGCTTCATTCTTAGACCATATGCACAATCATTTCCTCCTTCCCAACTCAATCTTACCCATACAATCTTTGGAAATTATGCGCACCATTTTAGTAGTTTTGCATCTATCAGCCACCGTTCTCACGATCACTGTTAAATTTAATAGAACTGCATACCCTTCACTGTCACTGTTATATCACTGATTGCTATAACATGTAGCTTCGTCTCGTGGAGATAATCAACACATACAAACACAAATATAAATTTTTAAGTTCTTTCACCACCTGCACAGCAGTTGCAGTTGTAGTACGGAATGCGGTTCATGTTCCTATGAACTCGGTTAAATATCTCTTTGTCTCAGTCAAGTAGCAGTACAATTACTGTGGATTATGCGAAAAACTTCAAGGACACTAAGCCCCCTTTTTAGTTTTTTGTAAAAGGAAACTGTTGAGATGGCTTTTCGTCTGTCCGTCCGCCCTCAGATCTTAAAAACAACTGAGACTAGAGGGCTGGAAATTGGTATGTTGATCATGCACCCTCCAGTCATCAAACATACCAAATTGCAGGGTTCTAGCCGCAGCAGTTTTTATTTTATTTAAGGTTAAAGTTAGCGATGCTCGTGCGTCTGGCACCGCTGTGGGTGCCAACAACGCAGGCTACCACCCGGTTGTGGCTGAATGTTTCATGGGCCGCGGCTGAGAGTTTCATGGGCCATGACTGAGAGTTTCATATAGTATTATATACGCTGTAAAGAAAACTCGATTGCGCTGAAGAAACTTGCAGCATTTTTCACTTGTTTAAGCTTAACTTCAATATAGGATACACAGCAGTGGTGGCAACAGATATGTATGAACAGCAATCCCTTTCATTAATTATCGTTGTATCTGATACTTATAATGTTCATAAAAATTGTTTTATTTGTAAGGTACAAGAGGCATTATTATTAAATCTCACATCGCTCTAATAGCTACGTTCTTTCACGAGGATCACAGAGAGAGAGAGAGAGAGAGAGAGAGGTAGAGAGAGAGAGAGAGAGAGAAAGACTCCTGTTTCCTAATCCTCTAAGCTTAGACAATTAAACGAAAAATACGGAGTCGTTTAGCTTCTCTTACGATTAGAATCAGATAATAAACGAGTCGTAGTTATTGCAACCTTTTGAAATTCCAGAACTTTGTTTCTCGACATATCTCCACTAATCTTAAGTCATTTCCGTTTCTGGAAAAACATTTGTCGCTCGGCTTTTAAAACAAGTCAGCGTTGCGGCCTCTGGCGCACATGCTCGTTTTATTTTTCTGACCTTCTTAATGTGTGATTAAAACGAACCATTTCACAACTAGTTTCATTTCCGTCAGATCCCAGAGGCTGGAATATTTCCAGACATTTCCACATTATTTGATTATATTCATTAATTTTTTTTTTGTCCAACAGCAACATCAAGAAAATGTTTTTTACTTCCCTCCCTCTCTCTCTCTCTCTCTCTCTCTCTCTCTCTCTCTCTGACGGGGGAATATATCAAACTTAGAGTTCATTGATTGTATTAGAGTTAACTTACGCTTGTATTTAATTTTATGCTATAGGTTTTTACTGTCAATCGATATCATGTTTTTTTACTGTTAAACTTTATTTTACCTTTCTTTATTCAGCCAGTTTTCCAATCACTGGTATTTAAACTATAACTGTGTATGTGTGTGTGTATATGTATGTATATATATATATATATATATATATATATATATATATATATATATATATATATATATATATATAATTATACATACTCCTGTGTATGTATATATATATATATATATATATATATATATATATATATATATATATATATATATATATACATTAATATTGCATACATAATATTCTATTCATTCAATGTAGGTATTTACTAGAGGAACTATCAAAGGGTACGCGAAGGATTCATATAATATTTCATAGGGTTCTGTGTGTGTGTATATGTGTATATATATATATATATATATATATATATATATATATATATATATATATATACACATTCATACATACATATATATATATATATATATATATATATATATATATATATACACACATATATATACACATATATATTCAATTCATGTATGAAGGTGATTACTAGAGGAACTATCAAAAGGTACGCAAAGGATTCATATAATACTTTATAGGGTTCTGGTGTAAGCTAGTATAGAAGTTTTCAATGTGCCTAAAATATTATTCATAATTGTCAAGTTCTTCTCCTTCAGTGAGGTTTTAGGAAATTCAGAGTCATAAATGATGTTTATGTGATTGATTTGAACCGCTAAGGAAATTTGAAGGTCACTAGGCTCTTCTGATATTGTTGTCGGGGGAATTTTATTCTTCCAGGAAGGCAGATTTTAAATCCCCTTTATTTTTACTCTAAGTGACGACCCCAGAATTTTGTTGAATAAGAGTTACCGTTAGCATAGGTTATGAGCAAGTATCTTTTCTATCAATAGACTTGGTTTAAAATCGTAGCTTGTTTGTTAAAATCCGATCGTGTTTGAAGGATTCCTCAGTCACAAAAGGAACAGATACATCAAGAACACAAAAGTCTTGCTTCCTTTATGCTGTTTAAAACAGACCCTGTTTCGGGTCAATTTAGAAATGTTTACAGTGTGACCTAATAGAATACTTGTTTTAGAGCAAAAGCTCTCTGTATATGATATGAGAGAGGTCTTTTCGGACAATCAGATGGAAACATTTACTCCATGATAAGAAATTTGCAAAGACACTCCACTCTTGATGTCATTGATTTCTGATTCACAGAGGATGCCTGCCCCATCCCATCCCACCCCACTGATCCAGAAACTTGAATAGTTTGCAATAACAATAGCGACGACTATGGTATAACTGCAGCAAAGATGTGCAAGAATGCCAAATAACTATCCCTACATATTTTTACATGTATTTTTCAGTGTCAATGCAAAGTGTGTTAGATAGCCTTTATACGATGTGGGTTTCCTTGCAACACTAGGTCTATCTTGAATGTTTGTACTCGGATTTCGACCTGACTTCCCCTTATCTGACCTGACACAACGTTATGAAGATCAGCCAAGGTTAAATTAAAAATTTTTGAGGGTAACAATTGCAGTCATAACTGTCTTCAGTCATTTCGACAGTATAATTTTGTATTCTTTATGAGATTGTATTTACTGTGAAATAAAACTGTCATTATGTCCAAATGCAATCAAATAATTTCCTATAAATAACCATCCTCGTACTTAATCATGTGTCAGAGCTCATCCACGAAACTGATATGAAATTGCTTCATATTTTATCTATTGGTAGATTGGGGAAGACCCCAAAAAATGGAAAACAGGCAATTCCATGAACACTTTGAATGAGAAATGCATATAGATAGATTAATAAGCTCTTGACATTTGCATTTTCAGCCACATTCGAGTCGTCATTGTTATCCCCATTACGAAATCAAAGATTCTGCAATATTCAGCGACGTATAACAAGAAATATAAAGGATAAAGAAGAGTTCCACCCTCGCGGCAACGCAGCTTTGTGTCTCCTTCCTACCGATTATGCTTGGTACGATAGACCCCGGCATCGTCCGAGAGGAGCATCATTATCATAACTAGACTGATAAATGGAAAAGAACTCTTCCAACTGGGCTCATCACAGCACGGAAATCTTTCCCACAGCTCTTCTCCGATTGCACATCCAGTCTGCAATTTTTGCAGCCGTCCACGTGAGCCGGGACTGCAGCAAAAAACGCCAAATAAGTATCCCTTGAAATTTGACAATGCAAGTGTGGTGGCTGTGAACAAAGGGGCAGAGGGGGATGCATTTTACAAGTGCATTTTACCGTTGAATTTTACTCTTTAATTATGCACGCTATCCAAGGGGGAGACATTAATTCCCTACTTGATAACCCCCAGATGCATTGACTGCAGCTGATTGAGTTGCCGCCTAATGATTTCCGAGAGCTTTTGGTTTACTCGCCTTTTCCAGTCGCTCTAATCATATTTTTGTTCTTTTGACGACTATGAAAAAAGAACAGATTTCCACTTTGATGAAATACACAGTTGACTCGCTTCTGAAATAAGCGAGTCAAGTGAAGCTAGGAAATTGAAAACTGTCGTTGAACGGTAACCAAGAACAGCCTGGAGAGCGAGGGGAAAAATAACCATGGGGTAAGAGAGAGGAACTAAAAAAAAAAGAGGATAAAAAAAAGGCTAACAAGAGAAATTAAAAACTGAACGGGATGGTTAGAGAAACGGGGAGCGGCAGAAGACAGAGGCAAGAGGATAGGCGGATAGGAATAAATGAAGAGAGCGAGAGAAGAGGATATGAATAAGAAAGAGGATGGAAATGAACGATAGAAATAGGAGACGGGAAAAGAATAAAGGACTAAAAGTAGCAGATCGAAACGGTATTGGAAACGTGGAGAGACATAATGAAATTGGAATAGGGAACTAGTGAATCGGAAAGACGCAAACAACTAAAAAAAATGGATGGACTAAAATACAAACGAACAAAAGGGGAGAGACAATTAGAAATGAGTTGATAAACTATTCAAATAACAACTAAGTAGGACTTTGCTGTTAGAAATAAGAATATTAGAATTGTGTCGAAATGCATTCAGCTTAAGATACACAGTGTAACCGCTGAACGTCAGAGAGAGAGAGAGAGAGAGTCGTAGTCGGGAAAAAGAGTCTTCATATTCAAGTCAGTCTTGTTCTGAAAAAGAAGTAGGAATACGAATGGATTACAATTTAAAATTTACAATAAAAAGGGAAAATTCTCTCCCTCACATGTAGATATTTATTTAAATACACACACATATATATATATATATATATATATATATATATATAATATATATATATATATATATATATATATATATATATATATATATATATATATATATATTTATGTATTGTGTATGTGAATATAATATTTTGGGTTTAAATCAGGCCATGGTTCAAATCTGGACAGCAAAGCACTTAGCAATGATAATGTCCCTTGTGTGTAAGTAATTCCCAGGGTAAAGTGAAATCGGCATTAAATGATATTTGTGGCTAAGTATTTGTAAGTAAAAAAAAAAAAAACGCGTGTGACAAAATTCATATGTACTGAATAATTCATATGTACTGTATGTATATATATATATATATATATATATATATATATATATGTGTGTGTGTGTGTATGTATGTGTGTGTATATATACATACATACATACATACTTATATACATATGTGTGTGTGTGCGCGCAGGTGTGCTAATACATTATGAGCCCTGTACACTTATGTTTTTACATAAGTACAATATACATGAATGTGTGTAATTGTATCTATAGACTTCAACGTTGGCTGATGTTATGCAGGGAATTCAAAATAATTAAGGTAAGTCGAGGGAACCCGTTATAATAATCTACAATCCAAACAGGAAAAAGGACGAGAAGTAAAAATGTGTCGAGAGCACATAACCTTTATTCCATCGGTCTACAAGGGCCAGAGTCAGTAGATTCCTTCCCCAGTACTCCAAAATGTAAATGGGTAAAACCTTGCCTAATTGATCTAGTTAGGCAATGCTTTCCGTCGAGCTGGAAGGAAAGAAGAAACTTTAAAAAAGGGAGAGATGGAGTAAAATCTGCCCTTCTCCTCCTCCACAACCCCTGCCCCAGCCCCCGTTCCTCGTTAATGCTGCATTGTGTTCTCTCAAGAAAAGGAAAATGAAGGGGGTATGGGACAGGGGGCCCCGTCCTTGGGTGGGGTAACGTGAAGGGACCTGTGGATGGCTTTATGGTGGTGGTCAGGGTAGCTGAAAGTCTTGAAAGAAAAAGAAAACGCCGTCGAGTGAAAAATAGAAAATGGGAGTTGGTGGTCTCGGTGCGCTTTTTCCACGGCCGACGAAAATTTGAGCTCCCGTGGATGCTGGTTCTAATGCTGCCAGATTACTAGGGACGCTTTTTTCCTCTTCCGAAGTTTATTTTCTACTATTCAGTGACGTAGCGTTTAATGCTGAGAGAAACGTGCTGAGAAAACGGAAAGAAATTTGACCACAGGTAGTTTTCTTAATTGCTGCTGCTTAACCATCTGTTGGGAGTAAAATTATTATGGAAGGAGCTTTCCAAGGGGGCCCTTGAAAAAAATGAGTTGAGAGAGAGAGAGAGAGAGAGAGAGAGAGAGAGAGAGAGAGATACGTTACCCGAAGAAAACACGCACATATGTATATGTATTTATATATATATATATATATATATATGTATATATATATATATATATATATATATATATATATATATATATATATATATATATATATATATATATATATATATATATATATATATATCCACACCAGAATCATGATAAAGAGTGTAAAATTATTATTATTAATAAGTCTACTTTCAACATTTATACAGACTTTTTAAAACTAGAGTATAATTTTGGTATTGTATGGCTATAGGTAACAATTTACCTCCAGTTTTAAGCAAATTGCATGTGGAGTTTTTTTTTTAAGCAGAATATTATACCATTCAGCGCGATGTAACATGGTTTAGGTATGATGGCGAAACGAAAATGTAAATACTTTAATTGCTAAGTGAAATAAATTGGCCCCATCAATAAAATTTGTTATTCTACCACTGTGTCAGTCCTTTTGAAGGTGTCTTAGAAAATTAAAAACCGGTCTGGATTTATGTTCAGTGATTCTTTTTCCCTTGGGGTATATTTACATTTATACGTCAGCTGCTGTTGTGGTTTTACGCGCGCACACACATACATACTGTATATGTATGTACTCACAGACATGCATATACTTACAAACCAGAGTTTATTCTGCAGGTACAATATGTTGTATATGTAATAGCGAGCATACATATACAGATGTTTATCAATGCCTGTCTTTTGAACTTGCGACGATTGAAATAAGCACGCAAACTGTACTTTATGTATATATTTAAATATATACATACACATACAGTATATATTTGTACACACACACACACACACACACACACACATATATATATATATATATATATATATATATATATATATATATATATATATATATATATATATATATATATATATATATATATATATATGATAAGCATGTGCAGTTATCTTCTGATTATCTATCGTCTTACAGACGGCAAATGTCGACTCCCTTACACCTGAAGAAAGATATTTAAATCAGTACTTTATAAACTGGCAGCCAGTTTGTGATATTACTTCTTGATAAGTTTTAGGTTTTTTACGTCACGCCAAAGGAGGATTTGTCATCTACTGGGGATCATTCGAACGTGCACCTTTCACAATTTTATTTACCCGAAACTTTTCAACGCAAATTTTTACTTGTTGTCAGTGCCTCATATGTTTCACAAGTTAAAGTTCTTTCCCGACCAGACTCATTTTGAAGAGTTTTTTATTGTTAGGAAATGATTTGTTTCAACTTTCATCATCGCCATGTTACTGGAAGAAGTGAATTTGTGATTTCCTTGCTTTAGTTCAATTGCTTGAAATACTCGTAGTCATAGTCTTGAGTAAATACCTTCGTTCTGCAGATAAATGTCTATTGAGCTTTGCTTAAAGACACATAATGATGCGTCCGATCAATCGGTCATCTCCCCTTTGTGGGAGACGGGAAATAGCTGGGTGTAACTAGGTCACCTTCTAGGACATGGTCAACATTCTTCATAAAAACGGTGACTAAAATAGTGCCTGCTAACAAGAGAGGGGGCTGCCCTTGTTTGATAAATAAAGCTGGAAAAGAAATGAAGCATCTCAAGTCACTCGTGAGTCTTGAAAATATGCGGGGGCGATTGCTGTCAGTGCACCTTATGTGGTGAACTGTAGGCGTTACTTAATGATGTTTGCAGCGTCCTTTCGGCCCGCTAGTTGCACCTACTTTTTAGCCTTTGCTTTACCTCCATTCCCATTTCCTTTCTTCAGTCTTGCTGTCCAACCTCTATAAATTACATATGTGGGGTTTCTCCCAGTTCCACTTTAGAATCCTTGTACGCCATCTTCATTTTTCAAGATTGCCTTACTTACCAACCACTCCCACCCCCTCTTTTCATTGCCTTTAGCGCTGAATGACCGAGGTGCCTCAGGGCTGGCTTGACAGCCTAAACGTTATGAAAATCAAAACCAAATCATGTCACTCATGTAGAAAGTGTATAAGAGAAGAAAGCTTAGAAATATAGGATCAGTATTCGAATCAGAAAAGATGTAGAACTTTGAACCAATGTGAAAACTAGGTATATGACAATGACTTAAATGCTAATTTCTTAAACTCTTGTGTTGTGTACTGACACGGTGAGAAATACTAATGATTTTCCCGCTTAGTTGCGAATAGAGTCATTGTAGTTATGAGAAGCAGTTTCTCTCCCTTTCCAAATAATGCTAATAATGTTTAAATGCGTGCAAGCTTAGATGTTGTAATATTCTGTTTTTTAGTTGTTTGGGTAATTTTATTCGCGTGCAAATTACAGCAAGAAATTCAATAAGGAAACCCAACTATTGCAATCCTTAATTTACCTAGTCCCCATACCCAAGTCCTTTCCAATACTAAAAGAAGACAAAAGAATCATTCCCTTCTCAAGTGCTCCTTCTAATTGGCCCTTTCACTTCCCAGCTGTTTCCCTCCACTAGTTTTCTTTCTCCTTTTGAACCTCCGGCTGTGCTCATCCTCCAATGCCTCGTCTCCTCCTTTCCCTTCTTCGTCTTGCGCGGTCGTAGGAGGGCCGAATAAGACCTCCAAGTCGTTCATCTCTAGGGCGTCAAACTTACTGTAATTAAGGCTTCGTCGACGGGTCCCAACGACAAAACACCTGACAGGCCGAAGGTAACGGAATGATGGATGA
Source organism: Macrobrachium rosenbergii (assembly GCF_040412425.1). NCBI lineage: Eukaryota > Metazoa > Arthropoda > Malacostraca > Decapoda > Palaemonidae > Macrobrachium > Macrobrachium rosenbergii. The sequence goes on from NC_089782.1 coordinate 21,322,485, forward strand.
CTTTATTTGTGCCACCAGTACGCCTCAAAACGCCTTCTTACCAACAACCTCTCTCTCTCTCTCTCTCTCTCTCTCTCTCTCTCTCTCTCTCTCTGGCTTTACCTTGTTCCTTTCTTTCTTTTTGGATTTACGATGTTCTTTTGCATAGGTCATTATAATATTTCTTATAAATTCCTGAGTAGTTATATCGCCTCCCTAGAATATGTTGCCGACAACAGTAACGTAGTTGCTATGCATTACGGAGTAATTGTTACCTACTCCAAAAAAGTTGTTTTCAGTTGCGTGTGTGTGTGTGTGTTTGTGTGTGTTAGCAGGATATCACAAGAAAGATTACCAAAAGTAAATGGCAGTGTTTGAAAATATCTAGATGATTTTAACATTCGTCCGGCATTGATGAATATTTGATGATCTGTTCTCATGGAAACCCATCCTCGCATCTCTGGTGTTTTGAATTGTCTCGGCCAAATAAAAAAATGAACCCAGTAAGCTCATGCCGTCTATTCACTAAGCAGTATTAATTGCAAGTTATTAATATTGGTATCTCAACAGTTTGCCAATTCTTATGAATTAAAGTGGTTGCTTATATAAGTTGGCATTGACCAAGGAACGATCTCGACCGCGTCCTTACCGAACAGTTATTCTCATGGTAAAGTCAGATCTCGGTCTCAGGAGATAGCTATGGCATTTAGTTTTGCCACATAGTTTTGCCACAAAGACGCAAATGAGTTATGCATCCGAGAAAGGAAAGGGTCATAGGAACTGGACTAAGGGGAAACTCGCTAAGGAGAGGAAGAAATGAGAGAGTAGACCCATATGCTTCGGTGTAGTTCTTTATTTTTTCCTTCCTCCGTTCTCATTTCTATATTATCAGTAAACTCTGTTGTACACAAATGTTTCTATTTCTGGGGGCTTGCTTTCATTGGTTCTAAAATCCTTGAATGTGTAAAATATTTTGTATAGCTGCAAAAATGTTTAGCTGGAACCTTTTGTATTTGTTTATAAAACTAATGGCTGGATTATTTTTTATAAATTTCAGTCAAAGCCCTTTAGATTATACTTCGGAATATTTAATAAATGTTTTGCTAAGAACGTTGCAATAAGCATTACATCATGGTTTGCAGTGTCAAGTGAAATTTGCCATTCCTACAATTCTCCATTGACGATTAGAGGCTTCAGCAGACGCCAGTAGATAGGCAGTGAGAGATCAGCTCAAGAATAGATCGTTGAGATGCCTTTCTATCACTTATTATTTGGTATTACTTTAGTTCTCAGAGATGTTTTGACTTTGAACACTTTGAACGATCTCCGTTAAAACCAACTTTTGTCTTTGGCTGTATGGGGTGAGTTGCTCAACGCCTGAGAATTGAGGTCAGACCTCTTGTAACATATAAAGATTATAAATACTAATATTTTTAGGGTTTACAATTGAAACTTTGGTCAGAAGTGCAGTGTTTTAAATGATGGAATAATTATAAGAAATTTGTCAAGAAATTTAGTTCATGGAACAACGATCAATCTGTATTTTAACATAAACCAACCTTCTATTTTGTCACCTTTCCTTCTTATGTATATGAAATAAATGATAGTCATCGATATGACACATTTAAAAGATTAATTTTCTTTGCTTAGAAAGTTCACATATAATGAAATGGAAACCAAGAAATATCTTTCTCTTGGTCTGCTGTGGGATTAAAAGTTTTGCATTAGGCTTAATTCTTCCTCATTAGCATCCATCATTATGCACAAACCTTTTAAAACCTATTAACTTGAGTTGTTATTGTAATAACTTCAGTTTTTATATTATAAGAGACTGTTAAAAAGTAGACTTAGTCTTGCTACCAGAAGCATGATCGTATGACTTTCAGCATAAAATACTGTCTTTTCTTAAGAAATATCACAATCCTCTGAAGGACTTCCGCTGGAAGTATTTTTATGAAATATAAATCCGATAAGGAGACAATATTTTCCCTGCGATGTTCATAAGCTGGGATTTATTCTTAGACAAGCTTGCCTTGAAAATAAAACGACCGTGTGAGAAGGAATCAAATAAAACGATGGCTAGCGCGTACTCAAAACCTCCTTTGACAATGTCGAGGCTTAGTACCTAACCACTTTAAATCGTCACTGATCCTAATATTATAAAGCTCTATGTTCCCTCGTCTCTTCATTACCTTTATCTCCTCGGAAGGAAGCGTCCGAAAAAAGCAAGTGCCCCAAAGAATATCTAGTGATGCTTAAAGCTTCCACTATTCATTTTGTCTCAGTTTTCTTGCATATTTTACATAGCTCTGTCCTTCTTTCAGTGCCCCTTATTTACTAAACATAGATGTGGCGATTGGCATCGTGATGAAATTATGAATATTTTGCAATGTGTTATCCATAAGTGATACAAAGACGCAACAGTAATTATGATAGGTGATGCTCGATTGATTCATTGATTAATGAAACTTAGTCTACCAAGCTAAGCAACTGGAGCATTTTTGGCTCTTCGGCACTTAATGCAGTGAAAAGAGGGAGTTGGAGTGGTTGGACAACGAGATAAAGAGATCCAGAAGATAAAAGAGACGAAGTACTAGGATGTACGAGTATAACTGAAACGGGGAGAACACCCCACAGTTGCACTAAGAAGTAATTGCTAGAGAGGCTGGACAGCAAGATTGAGGAAAGGAAGCAGGAATGGAGGTAAAGTGAGAGACTAAAAGTTGTTGCAGCTAGGGGCCGAAGAGATACTGCAAACAATATTCAGTAATGCCTACAGTGCACCACGTGAGGTACACTGACGTCCACTGACAGCACTACCCCCACAAGGGGGATGGCCGATGCTAAATTAGTATCTAAAGTGCCAGTCATAGTGACGCCGTTTCTCCTAACGTAGATTGCTGTATACGTATGTTATTAATGATTTATTTGTTCACTGACTAATCTCAGTTTCTTTGTTACAGTATTCACTATGTCACTTTATTTAATTGAGAACACTTTATTTTGTGGAAGCATATTAGCAAGTTACTGGGATTTGAGGCATGGTCCATAGGAATCAAGGCACATTAAGCATAGGATGATAATCATAGTTTGTGGTTAAGTACAATTCGTCTTTCCAATTTAGAGGTCAGATTGTTTCATGAATGGTATCACTGTGTTCGTTATAGGTGCTGGTAATAGATAATTCCTTAGAGAAACGATTCTATGTTCTTAATAATGCTCCCTTTTATTTTCGCTTAAAATATAAACTCCTTGTAAAAATACACGCAAAATTTCGAACCCACTTCGTTTATTTATGAAGCTTCTTCAGCAGCAGGTTAGTCCACAATACGTGTAATAATTCATTCGTGACCGTCTCGCATCCACTTTTAGTTTGTCTGAATATTGAAATAAGTACTGAATCATCAAAAAAATAGTATCTATTCCAACTTCCATTCTAAACACTATCCTGGAAACATATTCACACCTTGTTGTTTACCTAAATTTGCTTGTACACCGAATCCTAGATTTACTTATACACCATATCCTTCGCTTTCTTGTCGGCTTGGCCTCAACATTCTTTTTTGTTGTGTAAACTTCTGACTGATCTGATTGAGCTTAAATTCTGCACCTTATAATCATCACTTTTCACCCATGTACCCATTATGTTAAATGGTTTCACAGATTCCACATTCAGACTCTTCATATTGCTATTAAATAAATGCCTGTCGTGTTATATTAATCATTATTTCCAAGCACACCTGTCAGTTACTTGAACCCTCTGTTTCCATGGCATTTTCGGAATACCTTCCTTAGACTTCTCAAGAAATAAGCATAACAGCCATCCCCATAATTCGTACAGTACTGTTTCTTTTTTCTTCATGGTAACAGTCGATTGTTCCTCAAAACTAATTTTTAATGTAATAACTTAAAGTTTCTTCGAAAAAACAAAGATTATGTTATCTACTCAGCCATATATCACGAGTGATTTCATCTGCTTGTGTGGTCATTTTATTTTTCAAAGTTCAGGTTTTTCATGAAAGCAAATAGTACATCGTAAAACATAACCTAAACTCACTTTGATCGCCCCCCAGCGATTGCATCCGTCAGTTCTGCATCTCTGCTGTTACCATTTAACAACTCTCAAAACTTTCTCTACATTGCTACGAAACAATATCTTCTACCCTCAGCATATTCTATTTGTACATTTTCTTTGAAAGTCCACTTGTTTCTGAACGCTTTCTCTCTACACGAAATCTCATTCAGGTAAACTTCATTTAGCTCTGTCTTCATAATTTTTATTTTCCAGGCATTCTATAAACGTTCGACTCGTCTTGGTAATTTAACGTTTTTCTCTCCTACTCTCCAGTTCATTTTTTCTTCTACTTGAAATCTACCTTGCACACCAAATACCGGTCTTGACTTATTAGTTGATTTAGGATAAGCGACTTAGTTATAAAAAGCATGCTATGGTGAAGAGAGAGAGAGAGAGAGAGAGAGAGAGAGAGAGAGAGAGAGAGAGAGAATCACACATAGGTAGTTTAAGTAGTTTTAAAGCATCAAAAGATATAAGTTAGTTGTGCAAATGAAGGACATGATACAGTAAAAATTACCTTTGATGAGTAGTTCTTGAATATATTTCCTGAGATAGGAATTGAGTACTTTATTTGGAAGTGATTAATTATTTTTAATAACGTAGGGGCTATCCTGTTTTTTGTTAGCTGCATCAGAGTAAAGGTAGGGTACAAGGATTTTATATAGAATAATGTTTCAAAAAGTTTCTAACTTATAATAGTTTTATGAATATAACTGTCATGTTCAATTTTGTTCAAAAGAAATGGCCATTTAGTAAAAAGAATCAAAGCGAAATCCTCATAAAAATATCGTTTAGCTTTTACTCTCTCTTGTAATCAGTCCTTTCTCCATAATCATCAATTCCCTGCAATTTGCTTCAACGTTCAAGCCACCTCGTCCATGCACTCCCGGCAGGTGAGGCAAAATCAGTAACATTCCACCTTTTTCGCCTTTCCTTTCCTGAATCGGAAAAATCTGCCTAATTTTTAAGTTTTCGTCCCACATCCTGAAAAAAAAAATATGAAAGATTATTGACAAATGAAGTGATAATCGGTTGGAATTTCAAGCATACATTCTATTTTTGTCTGTTTCTATTTCTCAGTTTCAAATGGTATTTATTGGCATCATGTAGTCCATCAGGTTAGGTCAGATTTGCCGCTTCATGCTATGGTGAAGCTGCCGAAAGGCTTCACAGGGAAGCCGCATGTCATGTCACTTTTCTTTCACTTTTCAAAATTTGTTTGCAAATTTTGAAAATCTCTCTCTCTCTCTCTCTCTCTCTCTCTCTCTCTCTCTCTCTCTCTCTCTCTCTCTCTCTCTCTCTCTCTCTAATAACTATAAATGACTGAGGTAAAACCCGTTCAAGTGTAGTTGTGTGCTGGGTAGCTTAAAAACGAAGAACATTCCTCCAAATAAAATGACTAGAAGTAGATATGTGTTAACCAGTGCAAGTTAAATTTTTTTTTCTTATTTCACAGTTGCATTCTCTCTTTCCTCTCTCCCCTTAGCCATTACTTCCTTGATCCTCGGATTGCCCATTTCGCTAGTATCTGTGGTCGTGAACGTCCCGTCACTGATGCTGAAGATAATTTGCAACTCTCAAGACTCCAGACAATGGAGGATTGAATAGGGGGCGAGGGTCGTTTTGGGGGTTACTTTTGGGCGGAGGGGCTAGAGGGACGGTTTCAAGAGGGCGAGGTTAACTTACTTGAAAGTAACGTAGTGTTTGAGCTTAAATGTATTGGGTGAACCCAAAGACAACTAAATATTATATATATATATATATATATATATATATATATATATATATATATATATAATATATATATATATATATATATATATATATATATATATATATATGTATATATGTATATATGTATATATGTAACTATATGTATATATATGTATATATATATATATATATATATATATATATATATGTATATATATATATATATATATATATATATATATATATATATATATATATTTATATATATATATATATATACACATACAATATCAATATCATGTACCAGATTACGTAAACCGACTTGATTTCAGAAAAAAGTGCTTGAAGTTTGGAAATATTCATTGCTTAACATTTTATGTAATAGATTTCTTCAAGTATCTCTTGAGAAATGAAGAATTTTGATTGCTCTGTGATATTGTAAAGATGAATGTATCTTATTGGACTTATCATATCTATCTAGATACATAGGGATATAAAAAATCGTCATTATCCTGAGTATTTCAGTAAAACAGGAAGAGAAAAAGATAAGCTGAGGCATAAGTCTTCTCGAATATTTCAGCTAAGAAGCAAGAGCAAAGAAGCGCTGCAGGAGGTATGTGATGTAGAACAGGAAATTAAAAATTGTACTCATTTACCATCTCTTAGAAATCTCGCCATCTCTCTCTCTCTCTCTCTCTCTCTCTCTCTCTCTCTCTCTCTTATATCGGTGACCTATCGAGTAAGCTGAGCAATCATAATGAATCTCTCTCTCTCTCTCTCTCTCTTTCTCTCTCAATAGTTGTACTGAAGGAGAAAGGACAACCCAATATTATTCACAGGTGGTATTAATGGGTAATTAGCTGAAAGGGAATATTTTTCAATATTTCCCCTGTCATAATTTTCGAAATAGACATAATAGAACCTGTCCCAAAGAAAGAGGCACTTGGTGCATCTTTTCTGAGCAAGGCAAGAAAAGAGAAAAATGAGAATGGTGATCATTCATTCTTTTGCGAACCACATTAGGCCTTTTTTCTTGAGGATCATCAAGGTACTCTTGCACTTAAGGTTATGCCTTATATAGAACCCTCCAACAAATGCTTTGTAGCTCCGTAGGACTGCACTCCATGAAGTTTTCCGGTAGTGTGAAGGTGAAAATGGGATGCAAAAATGCACATCGAGCTTCATTAATCACCACAGGTTTGTCATTAAATTCACAGCTAGTTTGGTTATAACAGAAGTAATGTGATTTAACATCACCCATGGTGTGATATATCCTCCTGTTTAACAGCAATTTTGTAGTCAATTTGATTGCCATTAGGAAATGAGATTTGACTTTCCAGTTCATCATAGAATTTTAACATCAACACCCTCAGTTTGTTTGACAAAAATACAAACCCACTATGGTAACAGATATCATACTCAGATATGACAAAAAGGAATCGTGCAATCTTACAGAAGAAATTCAGATGATATTACCACTTACTAACATACGATTGTCCTCTGCGTTTCCACACTCCAAAGAGACTTTGATAAAAAAAATGTCGTGGTATTTGTCCTTCTTTCTTTTGTTTTATTTTCTCAATAATTATTTTGCCTGCTTCCTTTTTTTTTTATTTACTCTTATTCTTCTTCCCTCTCTTTCCAATTCCCTTACAGACTCAGGGACAATTATTTTTCTTTTGCTTCACTCCCTCTTCCTCTGCTTCAACAGTATTTACTTCTTCCTTTTTCTCTAATCTTTTCCATATTTTACTTGTATTTGGGTGTCTCCCCTCATAATTTTTTTTCTTATGCCCCTCTTCTATTCCTTCCCCTTTGATCCACACCTTATGGTATTTGCAGTCATTTCATAGTTCCAACATTTCTTCACTTATTCCACTTTCAACTTTCTTTGTCACCCTTTCTTTGGCTATTTTTACTTCTGACATTTATTTGATTCTTAATATCCTTCTCGTTTAACATTTTCTTTATGAATATGCTATATATTATATGTATACACATATATAATTATATATATTGTATATATATGTATATACTGTATATGTATATATATACACATATATTTGTACGCATATGCACATATTTATATAGACTGCTAGTCATATATATTGTTGGCTTCTTGATTATCCATTGGGCAGGGCTAGCAACCTTATACCAAAATGACAGTGAAAACGTGAAGGTTAATACGTTTGGGTGCCACTGCTCTCTCTCTCTCTCTCTCTCTCTCTCTCTCTCTCTCTCTCTCTCTCTCTCTCTCTCTCTCTCTCTCTCTCTATATATATATATATATATATATATATATATATATATATATAGTTGTCTTGGAAATGGTGGCTATAAACACCATAAAGAAAAGAGAAGGATACTTGCCAATAGCCCTAATACCTTTAGCACTTGGTGTAAGTAGAATACTATTTCATGTGCTGATGAACGGGCAATTAAATTTCACTAAGTTCTGGTTTCATTTTTCTGATACAAAGTCTGTCATGACGAGGTCCAGTTAGTCTCCTGTTTTATGCAGGTTTTGAGGTCGTCTTAGTGCGTGACGGTGTGATATTTCCGGTAGGTACTCTTTATTACTTAGTTAAGAGCGATTTATGTATTTATTAGTAAAGATAAATTTGAACTGGATCTGTTGATAGCCATTTCTTGATATTTCACCAATATTTTTAATTATATCAAATATGGGTTTTATAGTTTTGTATATATATATATATATATATATATATATATATATATATATATATATATATATATATATATATATATATATATTATTTATTATATACTGTATATATATGTGTGTATATATATATGTACAGTATAATGACTTTTGGTTCATAGAAAACTGGGATTTGTGACTGGAAATTAATTGGAACAAAATTAGTTTTGTAAATATATAATGACTTTCTTTTGCCACGTTTACCTATTATTATTTACCATAAATATATATACTGTATGTATACATAATGTATGTTTGTGTGTATGTATGTATGCATGTATGCATGTGTATATATTTTCCATGCTATCTTTTTTCAATTCTCAGCTAGTGTATATGGTCAGGGAATCCTCGGAGCGTTGACAGATTTTAGCAGTGGTGTTTTTAATCTTATATAGAATTATTTTGAATGTATGTGTTTGTGTTTCATGTTAAGTCATACTTTTACCTAATGATTCTTATGTCCACAACTTTAACTTCTCATTTTATTGCACTCACCATTTTTACAATACCCCGCCTCTTTTCTTGGGAACGTGTTATCCTTTTTAGTGTTTTCATTCATTGTTTTCACATCTTCACTTCAGGTTCAATCTTTTCAGCCTCACTTCCGTCGTCCGTGGCTTTCATGTTTCCCCCTATCATCTTTTCCTTCCGTTCTTGTCATAGTGTCACTTTTTCCTACATCTAATCTTCCTTCCCTTTCCTTTCGTTTGTTTTTCTTTACTTCCCTTTTCCTCGAGTTCCTTCTTCCCCCCATATTCTTTCTCTCCTTCCTCTTCTCCCTTCTCCCCCTTTCCTGGTCCCGTTGACTCATCAGGTTCTCATTGTGAGGGAAGATTGGCGGAGTCTATCAAATAATCCAGCCATTATAGAGCAGGACTCTTGTACCATAACCAGAAGCTCTTGCCAGCGCTGCCAAAACCCCGTTAATGCGACTACTTGAATAGCCTGGATGTGCTACAGAAGAAGAGGAGTGTGAATCGGTCTTTTGGCTTCAACCTCGAGAAGAACAAAGAAAGGGATAGTTAGGATAAAAACAATAATTAAGAAGCGAATGCCCTCGGCTGGATATGCAGCAGTGCCCAGCGAGTCCAAATAGTACACGGTTGTATTGGAACTCGTCCTCCTCTAGGCAGGTTTTGTCCCGGTCAAAATACCTCAAGTGGTAAATTGACCTGCCAAATTGGTGTTTTTGATGGCAGCTGTCCGATTTTGCGATTTTTCTTGCGCGTTTTGTGCAGAAAATATTTGTTGTTGATTTAAGGTTTTCTCCGATGTTGGTCCTCATTTTTCGGTGAGACCATATTCCCAAAAATGACTTAAGAGCAGCAACGTCGTAACAGTGAATAGCCTTCAGTCTTTCCAGGCATTGAAAGAACAGTGAAAAACAACCAGAAGTAGACCTCATCATCCTTGCTGGGATTAGACCCTAGCTTAAGACGTAACCAACAAATTTCTCTAGTTCTTGTTTCAGTCAGAGTACTTGCGTGAATGTTGAAATACAACAGAATTCAAACTGCCCAGTGGAAATACTATCCTTTGTTCATGTACTATGTAATTCAAAACCTATTCCTTTACAACTGTGTTCTTTCGCCCTTGGTCGTCTCCAAATGTTATCAGTTTCGTTTCACTCTCCCTTAGCAATGAGTTTCTTCGTGTCTTTTGAAGTTGTGACGTCCGTTTGACATGAAAATAGACACCATTGCTGAGGTAAATTGTTCTTGTTGCGTTGACTGGAACGGCTTTTTGGACCCTAAAATCTTTCTCGAAAAATTCGATGCTCCAAAATGCGTATTACCTAGTTTTGTTTTAATAAAAATTGTTTTTGTCACTGTTTCACTCTTCTGCCTTTTCTGTATATTTATTTTACTCTACTAATTTCACCTTAATGAACTTTACCTCAACTTTACATAAGTTGGTGCTTGTTTTGTTCATGCTGTGCATGCCGTGTATTTATTGTCTCTGATTTTTTGTCATATGATGGGAACTGTCTCGTTAATCTTATGTCATTAGTGACACCTAGTGCCTGATTTCCCCTCTCTGTAAATTCTCAGTTAATTCATTTCCCATTCTTTTGATTCTACCATCTACTTGTTTACTTTTGGCCTCTGTTTTGCAGAAGCTTGGATTCAATAGTGTTAATTTTTTTGCCTGATTAACTTTATGTATTTATTGAATCTGAAGCTCGTTTCGATATCACACATCCCTTAAAATCTATGATCAGTTTGAACTCAGAGCTTTGGAGGTTTCAGAAAGCAGTATTTAATATCCAAACTTTATTTTGATTTGGCATACTTTCGTGGATTGGTGTCTGGCTTAACGATTTCTTCCGTTTTCAAAGAGATATATTGTGTGTGTCTCAGTAAGACAACTATTATAGACTAGATGAATTCCAATGTTTAGTTTATCGTAATGTAAAAACCTATACACTGTGCACTGCATTTCATGTTAAGGGTTCTCCAAGGGTCCACCTGATCCTGCCATTTGTTAACGATTTTTTAAAACCAACTGTAAAGTCTGGAGTACTGTCCTTTCATCCTAGCATATACATTGTAAACTAATTCTATGTACTAGTCTTCTTAATAACGTTTGAACGGGTAAAACCGGTCAGGACCTTGTCCTTTAATTTTTCTTAATGGTATTTTGCGTTTAAACTTCACGCGTTACTGCAAAGTAATGCGCGTATATATATATATATATATATATATATATATATATATATATATATATATATATATATATATATATACATACATAATACATATATATATATATATATATATATATATATATATATATATATATATATACATACATATATATATATATATATATATATATATATATATATATATATATATATATATATATATATATATATAATATTGTGAATCCACTTAAAAGGTCACGTTAATCTTTTACTTTCTGAACCAAGAATGGTCCCTCTATAAGGGAAAGTTCCGCAACATCAGCCATTTCATATCTCTTCTGTGAGGGCTCATCAGCAGCTTGTCGAAAGTCTCCCACCTTTCTCCCGCCTTTACGGGATAGTAAAGCTAATCGAAGGTCCCTCCTAAGTCTTCCGAAATGTACCCTGTTTAATAAATGCCGTTTTACAGCGAAAAGTACATTTTTTTCTGTTCATTTTTGACATGCTGATGGAAAGGGCATCGAACCCTAACATACATATCGATAGGCTCAATCCATAGCCACTAGGCCACCCTGGCTGGCTAATAGCTTAATACCATTAGTGAACGCACGTTGCTGCAGTTTACGTCGTGTTTAGTGAAGCAGACGCTTTATATGTAGAAAAAGTTACTCTGTCCCAATGAGAGAGCTCCATAGTAATCTTTTGAACTTTTTACTTTTTTCCCGTTTTTAGTGAAAGGAGTTAGACTAAATCTAAAGGGTAGATAATTAGTAGACTAAATTTTACAATTAAAGGGCTTTATTCTTTAGATACAGTTTAGACAGCATGAACGAAGTAGTTTACACCACATCTCTCTCTCTCTCTCTCTCTCTCTCTCTCTCTCTCTCTCTCTCTCTCTCTCTCTCTCTCTCTCTCGTTGTTCTTATACCTTTCCTGGGGCATGTTACCAGGTAAACGTAATATATTGTATATAGGCTCGAGATTTAAAGTTCTCTTTCTTTGACATTTTTAACAGTTGTAATCTATTCTTTGTACATAACATAACTGTGTTTGCAATAGATATAAATTTTCTCACATTCGCAATGGATTTAAATTTTTCACACAATTTTATTAAGATAAAAAATTTCGCTCTCTTCTTTCTCTGAGTTCCTCCCATCCCCCACCCTGATTCTCTCTCTCTCTCTCTCTCTCTCTCTCTCTCTCTCTCTCTCTCTCTCTCTCTCAATGTTTTTGGTTTTGGGGGTAAAATTAAATGAGAATTTTCACTTTGTTTTCTTCCAAATGTGATATAATACCGTTCATGTAGGGTTTTCATCATTCCACTGAACTTTGTCAAGTAATCATTTCGGTGCAGTTTAAAATAATATTCACAGTCGATTTTTTGTAAGATTTCTTTTTGACATACCTGTATACCTTTACGTTCAAATAATTTTCATTAGATAGTTAGTACCTTACCCCCTTTTGTGAGAATTCGACGATCTTTCTTTTAATTGTTCCTGTTTGTTTTTCTGTGTCAAATGTTATTCCTGGTATGATTCGATAAATCGTATGCAAATCCCAGTCTTAGATAATTGTCGGAATTGATTAATGTATTGCACCTAAGATTTTAAAGGAATTTTAGCTTCAAAGACATTTTTCATCCTAGTGTTAACGAAATGCCTTGATTTAAATTTATATACTGTATTGCATTTTGTTGGTACGGAACTAATCTAGCCTTGTGCCGTGCTAGTATGGATTCTTCCCATAATTATACATGTCGAAAGAATAGGTGTTTACGGCTTACGAATATCGTTGATAAATAACGATTGGATATTACTATGGTTATTATTCGAAAGAACAGAAGGCCTTCTGCGAAAAATAGAAAACAATAGGAAATTTCATGCAAGTAAAGAGAAGTGTGATGAATAAAAAAGTAAACATTGTAATGATAGTCATGAAATAGTTAATTATTACCTAATTTTTTAGAGTAAATAAGACAGTTGTTGTGCTTAGTCATATCATCCTGTTACTTCGATCTAAACTGGGAATGAAAGGGCCATTGTCGAACTACTCACGGTGTCACGGTTGATATTTCATTATTGTATGGATTCCATGCATTTGCTTTCTGTCATAAACCTTAATAGTATTTTGAGATATGATAGTAACTTACCCATCGGTTTTTAACCATTCACAAAGTTCCTCGTTGGGAGGATGGGTTCCCGTTCTCAGCTAGCACTCTGCTGGCCGCGAGTTCTAATCTCCGACCGGCCAATGAAGAATAAGAGGAATTTGTTTCTGGTGAAATTCATTTCTCGCTCTAATGTGGTTCGGATTCCACAATAAGCTGTAGGTCCCGTTGCTAGGTAATCAATTGGTTCTTAGCCACGTAAAATAAATCTAAAACTTCGGGCCAGCCTTAGGAGAGCTGTTATTCAGCTCAGTGGTCTGGTTAAACAACAGGTATACTTACTTTACCCATTCACAGGATTGCAACTCGTTCAGCGGTTTTTAAATGGTTCCGGTTGTTTTGTGTTACTCAAATTTTTAAGATTTTAACTTTATGCAGTCTCTGTAAATGAGCATTTGTTTTTATCTTTTACTTGCCATTTGCCTCCGTCGAATACTTCTTCCCGTTCATCATAAAAGCTCCTTCAAGCTCTATCTTCCTGTGCCCTCCTCCTTTCCATCCACCAACACTCTCCCCCTACCCGCTTCCCGTGACATACTCAATATTCCAGCTCATTCCAACAAAATCCCAAGACTGTTTCGGCGTCAGTTTTCCATTTATTCAAAATCCCCTTCGGTGGTCGCCTGGGCTTGGACGTCGGTTAATTCAATAGGAAGTTGATGGAATTGGGGATACGTACATCGTCTCTATCCTCCTACTCCTCCTCCCCTTCCTCCTCCCCCCTCTTCCTCCAGTGTCTTGTTTCTCGTCTTCGTTCTTCGTTGTATTATTGTTCTTCATTTTGATTTAGTAATTAGTTAATAATAAATAGAAGTTTCATTCGTACTACTGCGTACTCCAGTAGTTTATAGTGACACCGGTATAACGGTATGCGCTGTTAAGGGAGATGCGGACTTGTGGTAGTCACCCAAGTGGGTAACCATTACCCGACCTTGTTTTTCCCCTAAAGTCAGGCAGACGTATAAACTGCTCATGTTTTCCATTACAATTACGGGTATATTTAGAATTTCATTTTTTGCTGAAGTAATTTCTTTAGAAAAGCTGGTAAAAACGACTTTTACAAAATGGAAAAGGCCTCTATAAGTTCCGAATGCACCTTTTTCCTTTAAAATAGATATAAAAAGCTTTAGTTGTCATGGAAAATACTTTATCCCCCATCCCCAAAAAACACTCTGTGACAGGGAGACTGAGGAAGATATCTGATAACCTGAGGAAGAGTTCCCCCTCGGAGGGGCACAGTTTTGCCGTGACGAGTCCCTCTCACTTAAATTATGATAAGATTGTATAGAGATTGATTGAGAACCTGAAAGCTTACGTTTGCTAGTTTTTCTCTTTTCTTCATCTCTCCGCCCCATGGCTACGACCTTCCAAAGTTGAGTGACCATCAGGCATATAATTATTTTCTTACTGATTAAGTTAACAAAGGTACAACGGCCTTGTGGAAAGCACCAAAACTCCGTTGGTGTACTGGTTTCGAACCCGTTATCTGGGGCTAGTAAAACTAAGGCATTATATTTAAACTGAGAGAGAGAGAGAGAGAGAGAGAGAGAGAGAGAGAGAGAGAGAGAGAGAGAGAGAGAGAGAGAACTATAACTGTAGGTATAGACTCCCTTTTTTTTTTCAGGAACCTTTGGAAGGTTGTCAGATTCCTTGTTCCAGGACCACTGCTTAAGATGAGGGGAGTAGATGGGGAGGAGGGGTTAGGTATGGGAAGAGGCGGGTGGGGGCCGGTGGTCGGGTCCCAGTGTGTCCTCAGAACTGGTCTTGAAGGAGTGACGTAGTTTGAAGAAAAATAAAATAATAAATGCAGAACGAAGCCATGGCGAATAAGGAACGCTGGGAATAGTCACCAGACTTTAGGAGGAGATTCCACGGGTATATTACCTTTACACATAGAATTATTTTTTTTTTAACGTGCATTGTAGTTTCATCTACATATCTTCTCCAAATGAACCATAGCCAAAATTATCTTTTCTGGTGAAAATAATGGGTCAGAGACAATTTGATAATGTCCCACGTTTCATTAATTCTCTTGATGCTCTTTTACTTCAAGAGGACGAATGTGACATCGGTAAGAGTTAAAATACTTGTAAGATACTTTTTTGATTGTAAGTTTTCCTTTAAATAAATGTAAGGAAATATTTGAAATAAACATCTTCACTTCTTCAGTAGTACGGGAGCCCCGTGGGAACCGAAGGAATGCCATAAATATGGCCAAAACTCTTGCTTCCTGGTTCCTTTTGTATATTGAACGGAAAATTATCAATTTCATGTGAAAGAATCCCATAATTAGGGCTTTGGCTTATGATTGTTAATTTAGTATTACTTAACAACATATTAATATTAAATTTTAAAAGTAAATTTATAAAAAAGCGTTCAGAATATTACGCTAGACAAATAAAAGCGGCATAGGGGGACGGGATCCACCTGGAGTAGGGTCTCTAAAATTGGGAATGCGTACTACTACCGCCTGTCACTCGTCTCTCTTTCCGTCTCCCTTCAGTATTTCTCTCTCTCTCTCTCTCTCTCTCTCTCTCTCTCTCTCTCTCTCTCTCTCTCTCTCAGTGTGGGTTTGTGTGTGTGTGTGTGTGCGTGTGAGAGTGTGTGCCCTACCTTTTAGGTAGAACGTTTCTCAACAAATACTGAAACTAAATATATTTGCAATGGATGTCCAGGGTTTTGTGGAAAGAGGGGAAAAGTGGTATACGGCCAAGGAAAGTGATAAAATTGAGGGGAACGGAAAATGTAACGGAAAATATATGGTTTGGGAGTTAATTAAGGAGATTTAGAGAGAGAGAGAGAGAGAGAGAGAGAGAGAGAGAGAGAGAGAGAGAGAGAGAGAGAGAGATATTCGGTACCGATACTTACCAAGTTTTTTATCGATTCAAACTGACTTGCCTTGTACGAACACTGAATCGAAACTTTTACCTGTATTCCACACCGGTGTATATGTATATCATAACACAATGTGAAATACATGTTGCATAAAAACTTTGATCATTATTTATTATTATTATAGTCTTAGATTATTAGTCTTACCAAGATTTCCAAAGTATTAAAGATTACAATCCTGCTTATGTTAAGTCTTTGAATGATTTGTTCTTGGAGTAATTAGACTTTTAATGAATTTTTGCTAGCCAAATATTGAGATAAGTTTTATTTCAATAAGCAAGGTTTTCTTTATTACGCATATGTATTGGCATTGACTCAGTTTGTTGAGTAAAGAAATAACTAACTTAAGTTTTTTTCTTGAATTAGCTAGTGAAAATTAATTATGAAAAGGACTTGGATAAACTATGTTGTCTGGCTTAGCATGAAATGTTTTTCTATATTGGAATTTGCTATAAAAACTTCATTAAATTACTCCATTTCAAATGTTACGAATTAAAGCAGTTGAAGATGAATTTTGTTTGAGATTTAACATATGACTGATCTAACCCCTTTAAAAATAGTAATAAAATGACGATTATTTATTGAGATCAGATAGCAATGCGTTGTCTTGAAATTCCCTTTTTCGTTTCTATTATGAATCCTCTGTATAACGTTTTATTGGAACTAAAGTGAAAACTGATTTTATTTATACAACCCCTGTTTCATGGTGAAGTATACTCGTATAATAAGGATGTTTCGAAGGAAATCCGAAAAAAACTAAAAATACTGAAAATAAAAGAGACAGTACCTTAATAATGCTTCGTTATTAGCAGGGTTAATGGTTTAGAACTACTGATTAATTAAGAATACGAAAATTAACAGAAATCTATGAAAGCATAGAAGCAACAAAATAAAGGTCTACATTAAAACTCATAGTGGAGAAGGAAAAGTAATAATTTCATAAATGAAAGAACATGATGGCTTTCACTACGGCGGTGAGTGAAACCCGTTGGGGGAAGATACGGGAGGTGGAAGAGGTGGGGGTGAGGGGGAAACTTTGGGAAGCGCACGAAGGGGGTTGGGGCGGGATAGCATTCGTTGACTAACCAGAAATACATACTCGACCTGTCCGTGGCTGGGCTTTTAAGGAAAACATTCGAGTACCTCGTCTCGTCTCCCTTCACATATACCATTTTTTTTAATTATGCCTTTCCAGTCTAGTATTCTTACTCTTAATTTTTTTGGTTGTTTCTTTACCAGGAGTTTGTGTGAATGCACCTGCATTACTTTACGGGTGTTTATGTAATACGTCACTGATGCATATGGACACGAAATGTACACGAAATGTACATACACACACACATACACTCTCACACATACACACACATACACACACACATACACATACACACACACACACACACACACACACACATATATATATATATATATATATATATATATATATATATATATATGTATATATATATATCCTATTATATGCAATTTTCTATTAAAGTTAATGGCATTGTTCGGGGGTACTAATTTTTTATGAAGACATTGAATCAGTCTATATTTCTTTTTCTCGTCAGGCAAATTTCTCAAGAATAACGAAAAATTATTCAGAGTTCTCTCCATTTACTTTTTCTAGTCGGTGGACCATTTCCCCATCTCTCAGCGGCGTCTTCAGGACTTGATTACCAAATAGCACACAGGGTTTTTATTCCTGCACGTGGATTTTTTAATTTTAAACATGACGTCATTTGGGTGCTGAATCTCTATTGGTCAGCGGGTCTCATTCTCTCACTGGTGGTCTGGGCGGCGCCATGGGCATTCCTGGCACTCCGTAGGACGCGTCCTATGCCGCGGCTTGCAGCAAAGGGCTTTGGCAAGGGCATTATTCCCGTCTCTGGCTGATGGTCTTGATTTGCTTTGTTGTTGATAGTCGTGTCCAGGGTGTTTGATCGCTCGTGTCTCCCCTCGGATTCTCACGAATGTCCTGTGGTTTCTTTGAGGAAGGGAGGATGAAGTCTGTGTTCCTCTGTATATTTAACGCAGGCCGTTGTTGATTTATACTCACAGCTTCTGCTATTTACAATATGTGAAACTGGGCTTCACTAGGCACGATCTCAGTGGTTTTTAATAATTCTTTTAGTGTCGGTTTATGGACATGGTTGTCTACGTAGTGTTGATATATTCCCCTTTGGTTGCCGTATGGAGGTAGACGTTATGGACGTCATGTGGGAGATCTATGCCAAGCAAACTCTTTATGTTGTACTTTCAAGGAGAATTACTTAATATTTCGCTGAAATCAATAGCTAATATTCAGCTGAAACCATTAGTTAACTTAGAACTATATGTCATAAAATTAGATCTAAATTCAGGGTTGAACTGTTGATCTGTAAACTTAGAGAATTTAGGATGTGGGTCTGCCCTACTCTTTCAGTGTACTGATCTCAGCCAGGCAACTGGCTCTGTCTGTTACGTCTCAAGTGTGATTCAGGGCAACGTGCAAACATTGCAAATATAAAAAGAATTTGATGAGAAGTGATCATTATGGCAAGAAAATCAAAATAACAATTATTTGTCTTGAATGAAACGAGAATATCAATATTGAATAATTGAACCTTTCATATGCAAAGAACAATATCCGTGTCACTTTAGGTAGCGGGGAAAATTCATTGCATCTATAACCCGCGGTAACCCACCGATTGATTGGTTGTTGGCAAGTTATTAAATCTGGCTGCTCCATGAAACAGTAAAAAATGAAAGAAAGACGAGGGGAAAGTCTTCATCTTGCAAACGTTTAATTCCTCTTGAATAATGTCACACAGAAAAGTAGAATTCTGATAACGTTTCGTACGTAAACGCTTCCTTCCAAATTTCTAAACGTTCGTGTGTAGTTTGTGAATAAAATTCAGCGCACCGTGAGAATTTCAGATTAAAGAGGTCTGTGAAGTGTGATGCAAACATTGTACGTGATGTTTTGGCAGGGCCATTTTATGGTTGTCCACGGTTTAGTTATTTCGAGTTTTTGAACAAAAAAATTCTTGAGTGTTCAGAATTAGGAATCCCAGTCTGTGAAGCCTCTTAATCAATTGGACAGAGAGCTGCGAAATATATATTAAGTACATTTCAAAAATTGATTACTACTTCTACCACCACCACTACCACTACTACTACTGTTATTGTTGCTTCTGCTGCTGACGCTACCATAATAATTTTAAATATATTACATTTTAGGATTGCTGAAACAACGCGGCTAGCTCTCCACTCTTGGCGGAATTTTTACTCATCTTCTCAAGATGCGACGGAAAATATATGATAAAAACCCGTCCGGATGCGCTAAAACTCGAATCGAAGTATATTATTGTGAAACACGAAAGCAACCTGTTCAGCATTTCGCTGTCATTGTGCGTGTGTGTTTTCGTCTTGTGTAAAGGACAGTGCTGTCACACAGGGGGGCTCAAACGAATTGTTTTTCATTCATGGTTTTTTTTTTTGTTTCCATTTACGATGGTGCGTCATAAAACTGTCGGCGTCATCTAGGTCAAAGTCTGGAGAAGATAGTAAGAATGTTATAAGTTATGATAGTTAAAGTGTAAAGTTATTATGGTGCGGTATAATTTCATGAGCAAATGTCCAGTGAAACAGCAAGTCTTAAAATGTTAGTAAGGATTGTGCGTGTGTGTTTTGTCTTGTAAAGCGACAGTGCTGTCAGTGTGTGTTTTCGTCTTGTGTAAAGGACAGTTGCCACACAGGGGCTCAAACGAATTGTTTTTCATTAATGGTTTTTTTTTGTTTCCATTTACGATGGTGCGTCATAAAACTGTCGGCGTCATCTAGGTCAAAGTCTGATATAAAGTGTAAATTATTATGGTGCGGTATAATTTCATGAGCAAATGTCCAGTGAAACAGCAAGTCTTAAATGTTTGTGACTGGAGTGTTTGGCAACCCTGAAAACTGAAAATTAAGGTAGTAAAACATCTTACTGTTACCCTAAATTTTACCCCCTAGTGTTGCTCGGAAATCTCATCCTTAAAGGACACGACACTTACACACGCACACACTAAGAATAAAATGTTTTATAGGCATCGGTAGCCACCTGAAAGATAAAGGGCTTTTCCCAAATTATACCGCCCTTTCATCTTTGCAGTCTAATATCAGAGCTATTCTTATCGCAAGAGCTTCTATTCACTTAGCTCTTTGTACCTTGAAGGGATTTCTTAGTCCCAAGGCAAAGGGTGTTCTTTCAGCTCGTTCCGTGATAACAGTGGTCATTTGTACAGTAATGGCTATTCTTAAAGACAGTAGCTATTCGCTTGGTGGCAATTATTTTTGCATTAGGGGGTATTAGCACTGGCACTCTTCGAACTCCAGCTACTTCAAGCGAATTACTCTCATTCTAGAAGATTAGTGTCTCAGATTTGCTTTCCCTCCTCCTTTTCCTCCACTTCCCCCTCTTCTATCTTCCTCTTCTTCACAGTATTATTATTATTATTATTATTATTATTATTATTATTATTATTATTATTAGTAGTAGCAAAGTTTTATTATTATTATTAGTAGTCGTAATATTATTTTGTTAATAGTAGCAAAGTTTTAGTAGCAGTAGTACTCACATCGATAATGAAAATCATGGTTAATAGACTTTCTCTAAATACTGTTATATTAACACAATACACACACATGATAATGAAAATCATACTTGAAGATATATCGATACATATATATATATATATATATATATATATATATATATATATATTATATATATATATATATATATATATATATATATATATAAATTTTTTGTATCGTCACTTGAGCTGCCTTGTCCTCCTCTGTCAGATATGCAGGAGAAATTTCTATGCCAGTATATATTGCTCCAGCAGATATAAATGAATTTTTTGTTATAAGCCTGGAAAGTATGATTAAAATCACAGTAAGATTATTTTTATTAGGGTGAGCTGAATGTTAGTTGTTACAAAAGCAAAATATTCGCTGAAGAGAGAGAGAGAGAGAGAGAGAGAGAGAGAGAGAGAGAGAGAGAAGACAAGGAGGGATAGTGGAATAAGAGTTTATGGGCGGCGGGGCGTTATCTGGAATGTTGAGTCCAGGAGGAGTGGGGAGGGGTGGGGTTAGGGGAAGATGGGAATGGGATCGCTACTTCTCCAGCCTCTAGACAATTTCCAGATTACTTGCAGACGTTTTCATTTTGTTCCGACGGTTGTCTTTCTTTTTCACGATTCTTTTCGCGTCCTGTTCGAAAAAAAAAAGCGTCCTCCCTACATTTTTCTTCTTTGCATTCATAAGCTTCCCTTAAATAAAAAGATGTGACCGTAGGTCTTAGGACACGCACTTCCATTTAAGTGGACACAAAGGTGTAAGAGAAGAGGGAGAGAAATGCAACCAAATTTTCTTTTCTTTTGTCGGATTTGTAGGAGAACAGAAGCTCGGTTCAGTTTTCCGAGTGCATATCGGGACAAGTTATCGCTAACGAGGTATTACCCAAAATTGCGCTGTTACAGCACTTGCAGCATCGGGTTCTCTTCTTCCCTTTGCAGCTGCTGCAGATTTCCCGACATTCGCTTGGAGTTTTAGTGGCAGTCGTCAGAAAAGGTGGGATGGGTGGAAGGAGAAAGGCTTTGAGAGGAGCGAGCGGCAAGAGAGCGAGGAGATTGTCGGTGTAAGAGGTGGTCGAGGAATGGAAGTCGAGGCCATAAGTTGCATTAGATATCTTAGTATCCCCTTTACCACTTACTCCGAAGGAATTAAATGCATTACTCTTTGGAAAACTATTTACATTTAAGAGGATTCCATTTGCATACGTGAATCGGCTGGAAACTGGAATGACCTTATTTTGATCTCGCTCCTACCGAGGATTATCAAGTCGGGGGTCTTCCAGGATTTCTGCAGCCGTTCTTTTGCCGTCGTCCCAACAGACAGTTTGCAAGACGTGGCCCATTTGTGATACCGAGACCGCATCGTTAACTGGAGGCCAAGAAAGGCCCCTGAGCTCTTTACGAACCCTTGTGTACCAGCGCTGGACAACAGGGAGGAGAATAGAATTCTTAAGTTTTGGGTCTGGGAGCGGGGTTCAGGACTCCTCCCACCACCCCAACCCAACCCACCCCATCCCACTCCCCACGCTTATTGCATCTCGCGATCAAAGGACCTTCTTTGTCATCTTTTTCCCTGTCAGTGGGTACGAAGACGAATGCATTATGATGATGACGGATTTTCGATGTAGTTTAAACGTTAACGTAGACTGATTTTCTAGAATGAAAAGCAAGAAATAGACTATGTTTAAGCATACGCAGCATTCATATTTGCGTTTAAGAGAGGTCTTTAAAGGTTGTCCTCGTCACTTTTTTTTCCCGAAGCTCCCTGTTCCTTTAGCCGAACTCGTACTTATCGCTGGGGTATATAGTGAAGATGGTCCCAGACTCCTTAATTTATTGTCCCATCTTAGCACAGGCGTTAGATTTTTTTTCAGAAAACTTGAAAAAAGTTTGTGAAAAAATGGCTAAAAAGTGTTTATCTAACTCTGAAGACAGATATATCTCACCGCCTTTATCGGACTTGAAATATTTAAACTATTTCGAGATGGACGTCAAACGGGTAATTAATTTCGATTACAGATTAATTTAGCTTCTCGTATTTTTATCGATGAACAAATACCATAACATTTGATGGTAGTTTTTCAGTAATGTGATGGCAACTGGTCTTAAATGGTTTTGGAGTTATCTTTGGGTCTCCGCTTTTAGTGATAATTATCACTTGGCGTGTTGCTGAGACTCCCTTTTGACTTTTGACAAGAATTTTCATCTTTCTGTGGATGGGTTTGATCGTAACATTAGGCTGTTGCCTTTCCGTTGAAATACTGTAATGTTAAGAACAAATAAACCTGTTTTCTTGTCATGGATTCCACTTCCTCAGCGAAATCATTAATTTTTGTAT